>NW_021621185.1:15167495-15181163 GCF_004785775.1 Grammomys surdaster
CTCTCTCTCTCTCTCTCTCTCTCTCTCTCTCTCTCTCTCTCTCTCTCCCCACCCCTGCCGTGTCCCCGCTCTGAGAAGATCTTTTCTCTCACCCCCATAAATCCCTTGAGCTATATCTGATGCGTGGTGTGATCTCTGCAGCATATCTTGGCCCTGACCCACCAAGGTACTCCACCAAAAAACTCTAATGCCCATGAGCTTTCTTCCTGTTTAATTGTAACTTGGGATCTCAGTGTCTTATTGTGCACCCACTAAACCCTAGGAGTCAGAGCACCAGTGATACAGAAAAAAACAGCAGAAGCTATGAAGCACCTATTCTTGACTTGGTCCTGCACCACATAAACAGTTACATGGAGAATAGCTGCGGCTGTGACAATTCTGGTCATCTGTTGATGTCTGGACTCTCAGGCCCACTCTCTGTTTTTCTTTTTGCTGCTCGGGAGGGTAGAACAATGGCCTCTTTAGTCCTTGGTTAAGTGTCTTCTGTGTGCTATTGAAGGCTTGGTCCCCAGCTGCAGATGCTAAAGTATTAGCAAAGCCTAATAGATGGCCTTCCTATTATCAGGGGCATGCACTTGGAAGGACATTAGCTTTCTCTCTCTCTCTCTCTCTCTCTCTCTCTCTCTCTCTCTCTCTCCCTCTCCCTCTCTCCCTTTCTCCCTCTCTCCCTCCCTCCCTCCCTCCCTCCCTCCCTCTCTCTTCCTCTCTTTCTTTCTCTGTGTCTGGGAAATAAAGTGGACAGATAGGTCATTGGCCCCAAAGCAATGAAGTCAGTCCAAACCTTTGAGCCAGACAACCTTTTTCTCCTCATAAGCTGGTCATTGTGGATATTTTTGTTAAGGTAATAGGAAGTTGACATACACCCTCCAAACTGCCTTCCACAGGTGTTTTGACAACTGGTTTCTAATTATGATGTCAACCCCCTAGGTCCACAGGATTTCTTCTCCTCTCTGTCTCTCTCTGTGTGACATATCAGGCAGAACTTGAGCCTTATGTATGAGTCCACTGCTCCCCCCCCCTTCCCTTCGCTGGCCCTCCCTCCTCCCTCGTGTGTCTTCTGACTGGGAGCAGTAGCTCATTCCTGCCCTTTGTCAACTCCCCTTTGCCTCACTGAGGTCTGGCTGTACTCTGAGCTCTCCTAGGACTTTGTGGAAGTTCCCCACTTGAAATTTCTATCATCAAAACCCGCAGTTCCATTTCCCAGGCTAGCTCCATTTCCCAGGCTAGCTCCATTTCCCAGGCTAGCTCCATTTCCCAGGCTAGCTCCATTTCCCAGGCTAGCTCCATTTCCCAGGCTAGCTCCATTTCCCAGGCTAGCCGGTGACGGATGTGGCTGTCTTTCAATCCCTGCCATGCTGCTAATGACTGCTCTGGTTTCCTGCGGCACTGATGTTCCTCCAGCACACAGTTAGTGTTTGCTTGCTTACATATCTACACTGAGGGCTTAAAATCAACCTCTACCTTCTATGAAAGTAGAATCATTTTAGAATCCCACTCTAAGTATTTTGTTTTCAAAACCAGAAACAAAAGCTACTGTTTTGAAAAAGCTGTCTAGCAAACATTGCTTCTTTGCCTACTGGATGAATTGTTTCTAAAATATTTTCTCAGTGCATCACTACAACCTCATGACTCTGCCTTTATCAGAGGAGAAAACAAGGGCCCATGAAGTTAAGTAACAATGTCATATAGTTGGTGGGGAGTAAAGTTAGCGTTACACTTGCCTCTGTATGATTTACGGGTTTTCCATGACCTTAGTATGGCGTGCATGCGCATTTGTGAATCATTTTCAAGCACCATGTTCAAAGAAACTAGAGAGGAGCTGTAGTGGGTTGACCTGACTGCTTCCTCCGGAGTGGTTCCCCTCCCGCCATGAGAAGTCCATCACGAACTTAGGTGATGTCGTATGAATGTTCTCCTCATTCTAGCTAATCAGTAAAAGGCTAAAGCCTGTCTGGGGTCCCCAAAACTGTTTGTCCCAAAGAAAGTCCTAACATAAGATACTGAATGACCCTGCCCCCAGTTAACTGTGATTCTCGGTGAATAAAGATGCCAGCAGCCAATAGATGGGCAGAAGAGACATAGATGGGCTGCTGCCCTCTAAGGCAGTTTGTCCCCGAATAAAGGTTTTTCTGCCCATGGAGTGGTCTCATTTGGTGGTTTCACTGTGGTCGAATACACTACCTGGACAGTGCAATTATCCTCTAGCCCAGGAATCTTAAGGCGTTCGTACTGACTGATTTCGTGTCAGCTTGACACAAGCTGGAGTCAACAGTGAGGAACAAAACCTTAGTTGAGGAAATGCCTCCATGATATCCGGCTGTAAGGCATTTTCTCAATTAATGATCAGTGAGGGAGGGCCCAGCCCATGTGGGTGGTGCCATCCCTGGACTGGCAGTCCTGAGTACTATAAGAAAGCAGGTTGAGTCATCCATATGAAGCAAGCCAGTAAGAAGCACTCCCCCACAGCCTGTTCAGTGATGAACTGCAATGTGGACGTATTAGAATAAACCCTTCCTTCTCCAACTTGCTTTCTGTTCATGGTGTTTCATTACAGCAATGGAAACCCTAACTAAGACAGCGTTAAATTTCTTTTCTAAGTCATCTACAATCCTGCCTTGGCCACAGTGGCTTTGCTACAAGACTAGTCAATAGCCTGAGGTTTCCAAGAATCTTTTTATGCTGTCAGGTGTGAATACTGCCACATGTACTTGGGAGTGCAGATATTTCTGCCAGGCACTAATTTTCATTCTTTGGGATATGTATCCAGTGTGGAACCAATTGATTATGTAGTGTTTGGGGGCTCATTTTTCCTGAGTTGATATAACACACACACATGTATTCACCTCAGAAAAGGAGCCCCCCACAGAATAAGCTAACAATACACCAAAATCAGTTAGATGAGTCAGTCATTAATGTGTTTCCGATGTGTGACTGGGTGAGGAGTTACCCTCAGTTAGAACTACATGCTGAATAAACCCTTTCCTCCCCAACGTGCTCTCTGCTCATGGTATTTTGTTGCAGCCACAGAAACCCTCAGAAAGGCAAGGAGTTATAACTTGAAGCAGCAGGGTCATGGGAAAGCCCACCCCAGGATGGTGACTACTTCTAAAGCTGTTGACAGTAGGATAGCCCCTCTTCACAATTCTGCTGTGCATGGTCTGCCTTGGCAGGTGTTTTTCCTTTTCCTAATGTCAAGGAGGGGCTACTATTCTCTCAGACGTGTGACCTTTGCTTTACCTCCTAAGACTCATGAGCCCCACCCACTCCCCTAGAGGGAATGTTTTAATATAGAGGAAAATGCCATATAACACATGACACTTGTGTCTTTAGCCTTTAGGGTTTATTTTTAAGGCCCACTTCACAAGATGGAACCCATACCCTGCACTACTTGGGTGACCAAGAACCAGAAACCAGATAGCTCAGGAACCTAGAGTAAAACCACTACTGATAAAATAAATACGTTTAAAAAAATAAACAAAAACAATGATAAAACGACTCCTAATAATCAGTGCCTTGCTCAGCCATCATCAGAGAACCTTCCTTCTGCAGCAGATGGGAACAAACAGATAATAACCACAACCAGATATTACGCAGAGAGTGAGAGATGTTTGGAATACTCAGCCCTAAATAGGATGTTTCCATCAAATCCCTCTCCTCAGAGCTCAGGGAAACTCACAGGAAAACTGTAAGATCCAAAGGGGATGGAGAACACCAAGAAAACAGGATCCTTAGGCAAAGCTCATATAAACCCACAGAGGCTGAAGCAGCAAGCACAGGGCCTGCGTGAGTCTACACCAGGTCCTCAGTGGATATACTGTGGCTTCCAATTTAGTGTTTTAAGGGATTTCTGTATGGGAACAAGTGGGACTCTGATTCTTGTGCCTTCTCCTGGATTCCTATCCTTCTGTTGGTCTGCCTTATCCAACTTTGATATGATAGTTTTTATTATCATATTTTATTTTGTTATATCCTATTATTATTTCTTAGAAGCCTGTTCTTTTCTAAAGAGGTACAGAAAGGGAATGTAACCAGATGAGAGGGGGAGGGGAGAGAGGATGAGGAGAGAAGGGGAGGAGGGGGAGGGGAAGGGGAGGAGCTGAGAGGAGTAGAAGGAGGGGAATGGGAATCAGGATTAGTACATGAGAAAAGAATCTATTTTCAGTAAAGGGAAGGGAAAAGAAATATGCAATGGGTGTTGAGGAGATGTCTCTCCTGGTAAAGTGCTCATCATACAGGCATGAAGACCTGAGTTTGTATCCCCAGCACCCACATTAAAACACATGTACAATGGTGTGTCCTTGTCATCTTAGCACTGGGGAGGCAGGGATACAAAGATCCCTAGGATTTTCTGGGCCATCAGTCTAGCCAAACTTGTGAGTTCCAAGTTCGGAGAAAGAGTCTCCAAAAACAAGGTAGAGACTGATAAGAGAGCTATAGCTGTCACACACACTCATTTGCTCACCCTTGGCACATCAACATATGCACACAAGTATATTCACACACATATGTGTGTGCACACATACAAACCTGCAACATCAAACTTCATCTTGCTTTGTTCCCCTGTGTATAGCTATATCTGTGGTACAATTCTTAGAAGAACTACTGGGTTATAAAATAAGATGAATTGATAGTTTTTCCTTCTGTAAGTTTACATTGACTTGTATGCCTGCTAATAATACAGAAAGGGTTGGTTTCCTCACAGAATTACAAATGGAATATATTCACTGTTCATGGCAGATACAGAAAATAATCAAAAAGAATATTTTAATTCTACCACTACAGTACAAAATATAATTGCCTAAACTTAAAGAATTCTTGGGAAGAAAAGGATAGTAAGTTTTAAAACTGGATTGTTTATATTCCCAAGGCTGAGGAGATGGCTCAGTGAGAATTGTTTGGTTCAAAAATATGAAGATGTGAGTTTGAACTTCTGACATCACTTAAGCTGGGTTCGATGGTGTGCATATGTAATCTCCGTGCCAGACAGGCTTCCTGGTCAACCACTCTAAACAAAATGGTGAACCTCAAGTTCAGTGAAGAGACACTGTCCCCAAAACTAAGATAAACAGTCTAAAGATACTAAAAGTCAACCTCTGGCCTCTACACAAGCACACACAGGTGAATATACCTCTCACCCCCTCAATGCAATATAAAAAGATAGTTTATACCTCCATAAAGGTATTCATTTATTGGCATGTGTGTGTATACAGGTGTGCACGTACATGAGTATGTTGTGCATGTGTATGGAGGTCAAAGGTCAATCATGGCTCTCGCTTTCAGGAGTGAGTCACCTTGTTGTTGGGACACAGTCTCTGTCATTCTGCTCAGGGGAGGCTGTCAGGAGCCATCATAGGAGAAGCTAATAACAGGTGATCGTTCTGAGATGACTCCACCTTGGATTCCCACCTTGGGAAGCCATGGCAAGACCTTACTCTCGGCAAACACTCACCCTTGGCTCGTCTAACTGCTATTCTTCTTTCTGCTTACCTTCCATGATTCACTTGTCAACTCTCAGAACTTCAAACAAGGCCTCATAGCAACCCATCTTAGTAACCCTTCCTCCAGATCTTTAGATTTAGCCAACACCCTGCTAGATAGATGTTTTTAGAACCCCTGGTAATGGCAAGGCTTTGTGAGAACAACCTAGTTAGACCCCACAGCTGAAGCCAGCTTCCTCTACCTGCAATGCCCCCTTTCCCTTCCTACCCCTCCCCATATCCTGTTTTCAGAGTATATAACCTGTGTGAACAATAAAATCTTTGCCAGCTTGATCAGACTTCTTGACTTGCTGTGCCTTTTTATTTTCTCTCGAATCTCAGTCCTCTCCACAGGGTCTAAGGGTCCCACTGGATTGTCCAGCTGGACTGGACACAGATTTTCTCCAATAGGCAAGACCCAGGAGAAATTCATTTTAGGAATGAATCCTGCTGTTAATATGCTTTTCCTGTTATTATTAGACATATAACAATCACTAGGTTATATATTCTTTTGAGCACATCTCTGCAGAACAACAAAGATATACTATCTTGCAGTGATGTTATATAGACAAATAGATAAGAATGCTATAGAATGCTATAGAATTATTCAAATAATTTTAGGAAGAAAGTTTTTAGAGATGGTCTTAGTTGTTAAAAAGATGTAATAAAGTTAGAATCAGGAATAGAATCTGCCCACTCCTCAGAATAGTAAGTAAAGGCTACATAATAAGAAATACAATGAGCTTTCATAATCACACTGAAAAGGGAAATAGACTTGGGATAATATTGTGTTCAAGGAAAAACATTTAGGTCCAAGGATAAAATCACAGGTGTGCACTATGATAAGGCAAAGCCATGTAAAACCTGTCACTTTGAACTTTTAATGGGTATATTATAATGAAACACTGCTTTTGAACTTAATATCAACATTTCTGTACTCTCATTCTATGGAACATCTTATCTCTGAGGTAATTTTCTAAAGAATTTTTTGTCTAAGAAGGTATAAAAGATTTGAGGAGCTTTGCCCCATCGACTCACCCATCCACCCACCCATCCATCCATCCACCCACCCACCCACCCACCCATCCATCCACCCATCCATCCACCCACCCATCTATCCACCCATCAATCCATCCATCCAAATGTATATGTATGTTTGTGTGTAAGTATATGTGTACATTTGTAAGTGTGCATGAATACTTGTGGTGTTGATTGTGACAGACAGTTGGGCCCAGCTAGAGTGTGGTTATATGAATGTTTGAATGTATGCTTTTCCTGTTATTATTAAATATATAGCATATATATGTGTCTGTGCATATTTGCCTGTATAGAGCATCTTAATTCTTTTCCTTTCCTTCCTCTCTGGTTCACAAAGAGTTAACCAGTTTATCCAGGGAGGTTTCTGGTTGATTCACCAGAGAAAGGAGTGGAGTGCCAGCAACAAATCTTTTCACTTCTCCCCTGCTGTTTTATGAGGAAGTGCTAAACAGTTCTTGCCTCAGAGGAACTCAGACAGGCAGGTTAGCTACCACAGATAAGTGACTTAGACTTATTATACAGCAACTCTAAATACCTGGTAAAACCAAGTCTTACCCCCACTGATGCTCTTCCCCTCTCAAGAACCAAGAACAAGAAAGGAGGTGAAACACAGGGGCACTAGGCTTCTCACTGCTGGGTGAAGGCAAAATGCAGTCTTGGACAGGGGTCCCAGTCTATGTTTCTCCTGGTGAAAACATCCAGGGCTGGGGTGGAGGCTGTGGTTCTGACTCCCGTGCACCCAGACAGGTCCTGATGAGCCTGGGATTGGGGTAGAATCTGGTTTAGCTCTGGGTAGGTGAAAGGATTTCAAAGTGGCATCTACAGGAGACTTAGGAGCAGCTCTGTATGACAAATCCCCCCAACCCCAGATGGTCCTTGATGAAGGAGACATTCCTTGCTTTGTCCAAACTGTTTTATTCATGGTGGATGAGGACGCACACGTCTTACTCAGCTTGATCCAGGGATTAAATACCTTTTGCAGGAAGGAATGTCCAGAAAGGGAGGCTCATTGGCTAAACACTAGGAGCCTATCTTGTTACCTCATTAGCATGGAGAACTCCAGGTTCTATGCTAAGTAATCAGTTTTCATGGTCCTCTTAGCATGCCATGGTCATGTGTCATGGTCACATACTCCAGCACAAGAACCTGGTCAGGAACTAATTTGAACTCCTGCTATTCTCAATTATGAGATTTACCAGGGTCCTGAACTTGTTACTACCTACCAGTTCTTCTGTCTGATGGCACAGTCCACTGACTCACAGGTCTCTCACCGAATCTTGGGGTTTGCTGACTAGGCTAGGCTGGCTCACCAGCAAGCTCCAGAAACCTGTCTCTGCTTCCTCAGCACTGAGATTGCAGCATGGCTGTGCCATCGTGCCTTGATTTTTACATGGGAGCTAGGGATTACGAAAGAGCACTTTACTCAGTTATCTTCTTTTTTATATATGTAAATAATGTCAGAAATAATTAAACACTGTATTGTATATTCTCTTCCTAGGACTTTTACTTCAGTTTAGTAACATATAGTAACATATTCATGAGTTTAGGCTCACAATCATGTATGCAAAGCCATATTAAAATGATCTGTGCACTTAGGAACTTTTTTTCAATGAACAAGCCACAAATAACTAAACTTTTCAAATTGTTTATATCAATGGTTCAAAAGAGCACGGGTTATCATATGATTAAAACAAATTAATGATTGAGTAATTCTGAGTCACCAATAAAGCATCAGTGTCACATTAAGGAAAAAATAAAAAATAAAAGCATCTCTCCTGTCATCTGGAGCGAGTCCAGATTTTAATTGTGTGCTCCAGAGTCCCTGAGCCTCCCATCCTCCAAGTCTGTTGTATAAGTCTGTATCGTGCTGGCCTAAAGGCTAAACTGTGAATCCATCCTTGTGTCTGTCCCCTAACAAATGCTTTGCTTTGTCTTTATTGAACAGTACAGAAAGCATCACAGAAGGAAGGAATGGAATACTTTAAAGAAATCTTTAACAGTGTTACAAGGGATAAAGCCAGTGACTCCAGCTGATCCCAGCATACCCAGATAACAGCCAGTATCACAAACATGATTGTATCAACCAATCCTCACAAATGTCACATTCATCACTTCTGGTAGATTTTAGAAGGTTTCTTTCGACCTCTATGTTTGCTGCTTTCAGCAAATGATACACAGACATTATTTATGGGTCAGAGGCCTTGAGAGTGCATAACTTAAGATTACAACTACACATTAGCTTAGGTTATAAAACCTGATTTTGTGAAAATTTCAAGGCAAGTAAGATTGGTTGTTATGTGGTTCTCTTAAAGGTAAGTTACACAAACAGACTGAATAAACAATAGGATAGCAGTCTTAAGTGACTTCAAGGTTTGTCATTAACTTCAGTGTGAGGTCCAGCCAAAGTTCCAGTGCCCTGGAATGTAAGAGATATTTTTTGAATATTTTATTGCCACACTACAGCTCCCCATTTAAGTGTTTGCTTAAATAGAAAGCAATTTGGTTGTCTCAGTATGTCCACAGTTAATATATACTTGTGTAAAATGCAGTCACCAATCAGGATTGGCCCTGGATCAGTCCTGAAATAGAGGCTATTGCCAATCATTGATTAACTTAAGGATTTTCAATTCAACTTATATACATTGTAAGTCATGAAAGCACTGGCTTTCTATCAGAGCACATGACCATTCATACTTATTAGAAGTTTGTATGAATGCTAACCTGATCCATTATCTCTACAAAATACCTAGTACAGTTAGACAATAGATGAAAATACCTGTACTAGCTATTTTTACAGTTAGACCCACTTAATAGATTAAAAACACTGAGGCTTGGAGAGGTGTAATTTATTCAAAATCATACAACCAGGAAGTGTTTATCCGAATTTAATTCAGCCAGAGTTTAATCCAAACTTTTGATGCTGGTGTGGATGGTCCCCTATCCCTCCCTTACACACTGCACCTCCAGCAGTGTCCTGTAGGTTCCCCCTCGTGTATATTCTGTAATTCCCCCCTTCTTCATCAGAATCTTCCTCTGCTTATGGTTCCTTTTCTAAGTTCCATTACCTACCACACCTATGCACTCATGTCTCCAAGATTTATATCTAGACAATATAAATTTCAGCCTAATATTAAAGACATTGACCTGGGCCTTTTGTTTTATTTTTTAAAAAATTGCCCTATTCTGTAGACTAGGCTAGATTGGAACTCATTCTGAAGCCTAGATTGGTCTACAACTCACTACAGTCCTCCTGTCCCAGCCTCAAAAGGGATGCTAGATTAAATTAAAAACCTTTAGTGGGGCATCAAAGGAAATACTTTTTATCTCAAGTGTAGTAGAATAGTATGTATTAGCAAGGTTAACTTTGGTTTTTGCTTCAAATGATTTTCACAGTGGTTAATTTTTCTCATTGAGTCACAGGTATTAGTTTGACTTATTAATGACTGTCTTCCATGAGGCTACAATTTAACTTTATAGTAAACAACCATCCTGAAGACAGTAATAAAATCTGAACATGGGTTTAAAAACTGAAGAATCTTGTATCATGCATGACAGAGTTCCATGTTAATATTTAACATATTTTACATCTATGTCTGTCTTAGTCAGGGTTTCTATTCCTGCACAAAACATCATGACCAAGAAGCAAGCTGGGGAGGAAAGGGTTACATTTCCACATTGCTGTTCATCACCAAAGGAAGTCAGGACTTGAATTCACACAGGGGAAGAACCTGGAGGCCATGGAGGGATGTTTTTTACTGGATTGCTCCCCCCTAGCTTCCTCAGCTTGCCTTATTCTAGAACCCAGGACCACCAGCCCAGGGATGGTACCACTCACAATGGGCCCTTCCTCCTTGATCACAAATTAAGAAAATGCCTTATAGCTAGATCTCACAGAGGCATTTCCTCAGTGGAGGCTCCTTTCTCTATGATAACTCCAGCTTGTGTCTAGTTGACATACGAAGCCAACGAGTACAATGTCTGTATGTATTTGAACCAGACCTGCATCATCTTACTGTAACCTCTACTGAGGTCTAATTTAGAGGCCTCAGTGATGGAATGCCTGCCTAGTAGCACGAGGCTGTGTGTTGAGTCCCCATTTCAAAAATTTTCCATCTTACTGACTCGAATAGTTCTGCTAGTGCTCATTTTCATGATTTTTTTCACTCACCAAATATTTTCCCTTATTTTCCCATTACCCTAAACATTCCTACATTAACATCCTGAGTTAACCATATTTTTTAATACTCTATTTGCTTTTGTTTTATTTGAATTGGTGTTTTGTTCTTATGTATGTCTGTGGGAGGGTGTCAGGGCCCATGGAACTGGAGCTATAAGCAATTGTGAGCTACCATGTAGGTACAGGGAGTTGAACCTGGGTCCTCTGGAAGAGCAGGCCACTCTTAACCACTGAGCCATCTCACCAGTTGTAATGTCTATTCCTGGTTGTTAACTTGACTATATCTGGAATGAACTACAATCCAGAATTGGAGGGTTCACCAGTGATCTCGATCGTGAGGCTAGAAAACACAAGTTTCTGACCTGGATCTTGACATGGAGATCTTGAGGCATAGTGGCCATGAAAAGCTTAGGCCCAGGCAAGGTAGTACACGCCTTTAATCCTAGGAGACTGAGGCAAGGAGATCTCTTGAGTTCAAGGTCAGCCTGGGACAAAACAAGTCCCAGATCCAGATGTGGTGGTACACACATTAATCTGGGCCACACCTTCTGCTGGAGACCTACATAAGGACATTGGAAGAAGGAAGGTTCGTTCTTCTTCCCAGCTTGCATTTACTTGGCAGCACACCTATTGAAATCTACTTCTACAGGAGACCAGATGAAACAATTAGCCGTGTGGGACTGAGAACTACTAGATTTTTGGACTTCAAGTTCACAGCTGACCATTGTTGGGGTAGTTGGACTACAGACTGTAAATCATCATGACAAATTCCCTCAAAATAGAAAAACATTCCATACATTCTGTGACTATAGATGACCCTTACTAATACTCTGATTTATCCATATTCTAAAAAAAACCTAGTAGCTTGAATTTTTTAATGTTCTTCAGTTGAACAGATGACAGAGGATGACTTTTTCTGAGGCGTGAACAAAATGAATTACTCTACAGGGCAAATATCAATTGGTTGGTAGCAGCACATCCCCATGTAACAACACATCCCCATGTAACAACACATCCCCATGTAACAACACATCCCCATGTAACACATCCCCATGTAACACTAACACATTTGAAAGTTCACATTGCGGTCTAACTCACAGTTCAAGTTTGAAATTCTAATCTAACCTCTTTCTGATCTTAAGAGTCTACAGAATTCAATTTGAAAACCCAGAGGTCTAGGGAATTAGAACATTGGGCAAGAGTATTTGTGACTCAAGCCTCCAGCGTCACAGATAAGATCTGTTCCACACTGTTACTTTCCATCCATAATTATAAAATAGGCTTTTCAGGAAAGTCCTATCCTGCACTGAAGATAAATCATGGCCTTAAGATGTAACTGAGTAGGTAGGTTGCTTGCTTGGCATACATAGAACCCTGGATCAGAAGGATCTGAAGTTCAAAGTCATCTTCAACTGCATAAGGAGTTAAAAATAGCTGACACTATAGACCTTGTCTGAAAAAAGAAAACATGAGGGTACACTATGGAGAGATGACTAGGCAGTTAAAAGCATTGACTGCTCTTCTAGTTTTGGGTTTACTAGGTTCAAATCCTACCCATGTGACAGCTCACATCTATCCAACACAAGATCTGATACCCTCACACAGACATAATACATGTAGACAAAACACCAATGCACATAAAAAAAAAACCCAACAACAACAACAACAAAAGATGGAAGTCAGGCAAGGTTGTACACATTCTTAGTCCCAGCATAGGGAGGGCAGAGGCAGACAGATTTGAGTTTGAGGTCAGCCTAGTCTACTCAATGAGATCCTATCTAAAACAAGCAAACAATTCATCGATAGTATCTGGATTCGGCTATATTGTATTTGAGGATGGAGAAATGGCTCAGAGGTTAAGAATGACTGTTGTTCTTCCAGAGGACCTGAGTTTGATTCCCAGCACCCAGATTGGGTGGCTCACAGCCATCTGTAACTCCAAGTGTGATCTGGTGCTCTTTTTGCCATACCCATACCCCTCTAGTAGAAGACGCTACTAATTGGTTCTTTTTTTTTTTTAAGATTTATTTATTTTATTTATATGAGTACATTGTAGCTGTCTTCAGACACAGCAGAAGAAGGCATCAGATCCCATTACAGATGGTTGTGAGCCACCATGTGGTTGCTGGGAATTGAACTCAGGACCTCTGGAAGAGCAGTCAGTGCTCTTAACTGCTGAACTATCTCTCTAGCCCCGATATTTGGTTCTTGATTTGGTCAATAAAGAAGGCCAGGAGCCAATTGCTGGGTGGAAGGGACAGGTGGGACTTCAGGGTCCCAGTAGGAAAAGGAGACAGAGGAAAAAGAAGAGGGTTTTGGTCAGGCTTAGGAATGAGAAGCATGCAGCTATTATGTAGATCTCTAGGGAGCTAGAACCAGCGGCCTCCAACACCGTGGATAGCCAAGGAAGTTGGTGGAGGCAGGCTGATAGAAGCTAGCTGATAGGTTCAGGGCAAGAGATTCTATGCCCAGCAATTATGCTAGTAGGCAAACTCTAAAGTAATAAAACTGTCTGAGTGTTTTTTATTCCACAGAGCAAAGATGGGGAGAGAGAGAAGGTGGGTCAGTAATGGCTTGGTGAAGCTATGCTGAGAAGAACAAAAGAAAAGCAAGGAGGGGCTGGCAGCTAAGCCAGGAGAGGGCAGAGCGCATGCTCTCTCTCTCTCTCTCTCTCTCTCTCTCTCACACACACACACACACACACACACACACACACACACACCTCTTTATAAACAACAAAAACTAAAAAAATAAATTATACACTATGAATCTTTAAAAGTCACAAGTTACTAGATACATGTAAAACCCAAAAACTCAGGGAATATATTAAAGCACTTAAAGGACAGGTATTTATTTACAAAGGGCATTGAATAATATTCCATTCCCAGTAACTGGCCAACACAAAACAAACTTGATGGTATCTTTGGAATCTCTCTCTCTCTCTCTCTCTCTCTCTCTCTCTCTCTCTCTCTCTCT
>NW_021621185.1:15181173-15196804 GCF_004785775.1 Grammomys surdaster
CTCTCTCTCTCTCTCTCTCTCTCTCTCTCTCTCTCTCTCTCTCTCTCCTGTCTGTTTTGCTTGTATTTTTTAGTTTCCATTCTTGTTTTTGTGTGTGGGGTTATATGTCTTGGGTTTTGCTTGTTTGGTTTCAAGAAAGAAGAGAGAGAGAGAGAGAGAGAGAGAGAGAGAGAGAGAGAGAGAAAGAATAAGTTGAGGTGGGTTGTCTGAAAGGAGTTATGAGAGGTATAAAATGTGATCAGAATATATTGAATGCACTTTTTCAATCAAAAACAAAATTTATAAGAAATACTTAAAATTCAGCTGTGGTAAGCAAGACTACATAAAAATGTGTTTTGGTTTTGTTTTGTTTGTTTGTTTGTTTGTTTTGTTTTGTTTTGTTACTGGCTGTCTAGCAGTCCTCTCAGAGGAGCTATTGCCAAGAAATGGTTCCTGAGGGAAAGGGAGTCATTTTCCTCAGTGATGTAGCATTACTAAATCACCTGAATCGTCCGTGCTACCTGAGCTTGTGCAAGCAACCCTGACTAAACTCAGTGTCACAGAAACAAAGCAGGAGGGGACTTGCTGGAAAGAAAGGATTCTGCAGGAAGTGGGACAGGCTAGAGAGGGTGATGGGGTAGAAATGACCAAAATTATATGTATATATATACACACACATATATATATGTGTGTGTGTGTATACATATGTATATATAATATATAGTATGTATATGCATATAATATGTAAATATATGTAAAATATAACATTATGTATAATATATACATATATAGTTATGCATATGTATATATTATATACATGTATGTATGTATATATATATATATGAAATTCTCAATAATAAAAATAAACAGAAAAGAATGGTAATCAATTTCCCCAACAGACCAATTTCAAACAGCAAGATAATATCTGTCTGCTTTCATCCTTACCAAAGAAAGCAATCTGAAGCTAACCAATAAATTACTTTTCTATTGTGTCTGTTTCAGAGATTTACCAGGAAAGGGACCAGGAAATAGTCTGCTTTTTTTTTTTTCTACTTTATCAACCCCTCTTCCCTATGTACAAAACCTTTCTAGAACATAGACAAATTTCTCCAGCAGCCAAATAAGCCAAGTGTCTCCAGCCTGAAATCCCAGAGCTGTCACCCAAAGTTCCACGTTTACTCCAGGGTGGTGTATTAACACGCAGCCCAGTAAAGTAGACCTCTTTCATTCTCAGTGCATCTATGGTGTATTTACCTTCCAGAGCTCCTTGGCCCTATAATGTTGGGAGCCAACTGTTAGTATTCTGTCTAAACTCCACCTTCACAGTTATCTGGCAACACCCAGGTATGCTCCTCCCCACAGTTACCTGGCAACAGCCAGGTAGGCCTTCCCACTATAAAAGGGGCTGCTTGCCTCCTCCTCTCTCTCTTACTCTCTTGCTCTCTTGCCTCTAGCTTCTTTCTGTCCCCTCACCTCTCCCCCCCTTCCCTTCCCCCTCTCTCCACGTGGTCATGGCCGCCCTCCACTTCTCTCCTCTCTCCTCTTTCTCCACCATCTTCTCCCATTTCTCTCCTCCCACCTTTGCCCTCTGTCCTGAATAAACCCCCTCCACTTTGGAACCATTTGGTTTGGTGTTGTCTGTTCCAAGCTGCATGCCGAAGTCTAACACCGACTCCTATCAGAAATCGGCTATCGTCTTTACAGCCATCTCAGGCCATATATCCAGACAAGAGACTTGTTTTCAACAGCCCACAACAGCTGAGCACACTCTGATAAACATCTTGGTTTTCTCACATCTCGTTTTGCTGCTTAGTGCCCCCAGCTGCAAGGCCCACATGGTATCCACGCTGTAAGCAGATGGAAAAGCGTATAAATACCCAGGATTTCCTTTCAATAAAGGGGACTTGGTCAGTCTCTCTGTCTTTTCTCCGTTCTTCGTGCCTCTTGCCCCTCCATCCCTACTCTCTCTCTCTTGCTAGACCCTGACCCGCTGACCGGAGCAGCAGCTTGGGCCGGGACACGATAAGATCTTTCCTGTTTTATATAATCCACCTGATTGTGCTCACTGTCATGGGGCAAGGCTGCAGCCTAGGCTTCCCACTCAGTCTGTGCTGATGTCATGGGGGAGCAGAGACATGGTATTTTCATGCAATTTGTCTGTATCTGGATAGGTTTTGTCAGCCATCTCTATTGCACTACACTCTCCAGGAGTATGCTTTCTAAGGGCTTTTTGTGCTGTGCTACTCTTTCTGCTCGACAAACTCTCTGACATCTCTTTAAAATATACAAGAGCCCAGGAACTGGAGGCTTTGGCCCCTCCACCATCAGTCTTCCGTTTGCTCTGCACATGATGTCAGGAGCTTTTGCTCAGTGAGAAGTGAGAAAACATGCCTGCGCTGTCTATTCTGGCACTCCAGTCTAGCTCCCTTAGAGGGTTCGTTTCTACAGCCCGCCACCCCCACACACACACCCCAGCCACCCCACTTCAGAAAGCCTACTCACTCACTCCACTTGGAAGAATTTTTGCACCAAAAATGAAGAATCCAGAAACACCTCTATGCTCTGTTCAAGTTATGATGCCCTTCCCCAGAGGCTTTTGTTTTTCTGGCTCCCCGGTGTACCCACCCTCATGTGCGAGCTGAGGGCCAGAAGCAGAACACCGGGGAGAGTAGAGCTGGAGTTAGAAGAGAAGAAAGCTGCCTAGGGTGCTTTAGCACTGTCGTTTTCCTTTTCTTAGTTATTTTTCTTCCTTAACTCCAACGTATTCTATACAAACAGAATATGAAACTAAACACTAATTTGAAAACAAGCTTTAAAGTATTACATTGTGAGTAGTTCCCCTCTAGAACCTCCCATCCCCCAGGTATGGTTAAAGAAATTAGAAGAAAACAATCAATCAAACAAAGCACTTTCCTTTTATTCTTGTTTTTATTCAAATTTTTCCTTGGTTAACAATCATACAATGGTTGTTAAGGCCCAAAAGTCTCTAACTACCGAGATTATATGGGTTCCTATGCCTCCTCCTTGGTGGAATCAGATCTACCCTGGGTTGATGACAGTTTTGGCTCAAGTTGGATCTGCTTCTGGTGGCTTCTACCGAAAGCTGCTAACGGTTCTCCTTTTCCCCACCAGAGATTTCTTTGCAACACGGGCGTTGAAGCGGTTATTCCGAGCCTTCTTAGTAAGGCAATCATCTGGGCTCCTGAAGATCTTTGGTTTCCTAGTAATCGTGCCCTCCGTTGTCTTCGGGGTATGCTTGGAAGCGTCTGTCTTGTCTGCTTCTGCTAACTTCAGACATTTCTTGTCCTGCTCACCGGACATCTGCAAAGGCTTCTCCTGCCCCGGTGCCGCTTCGTGGAGATGAAACTCCCTGAGGATATCGACCCTCTGTTGTAGGATCTGACATTCATTCTCTAGCAGGGCTGCGATTAAATGCAGCGAGTGGGTGTCATGGCTCAGCTTCTTCACCTGCGCCTCCAGCTTCTGCTTGGTGATTGGTTCCTTGTTGGTTTGCGAACAGGCTTGATCGTTGTCAATCGGTTCTTTGATGTCTTTCTGGCATTCCTGATATGACCTCATCAGTTCACTGAGCTCATTGTGCTGTCTACTCCAGTGGTCTGCTTCCTGCAGTAACTGCTCCATGTTGTTCCTGAGTTTCCTGTATTCTCCACAAAGGTGAAGGGACCCATTCCGCCGTTTCTTCACGCTCAGCTGGACACCATCACAGCATCTCTTTTCTTCTGAATTGCACAGATCCCTTGCAAACTTTGGTACCATGTTCTTAGTACTCTGGTTTTTCAATAACATCCCCTGCTTCGTTGTGTCCTGTTCTCTCTCTGGGTCGAAATTAATGAATAGATCATCTTTAAATCGTATTTTATTTCTCTTATCAACACCTCTGACGTTAAATTCTGACAGGTCTTCAGGAGTATAGGCATCCTCAAAAGGCTCCCCAACTGTAGTCTTCTCTTCAAAGCCTGCTATGTTTTTAAGAACATCTTTAACGTCTTTTAAGAGATTGCTAAATTTCTGTACCTTCCCTCGTTTTCCTACCGGGCAGATACTATTCTTTGGTGGCGGGAAGGAGCTGTAGCAGAAAGTGGGGAGTGATCCGATTTCAAGGAGGGAAATGGTGATCCCAGAGTTCGGTGGTTCTTGCTTAGCACCAGGACTAGGGTTAGGAGATGGAGACCGAGTGAGCATCTCAGCTGAGCTGTCAGTGTCCGCCATTGGGACCTGAGAAAAGCAGAAAACCTTAGTGATTCCAGGAAGGACAGATGGCAGTCTCCTGTGAGTCAGTGGAGGAGATGGAACCAAGCAGGCGTTATGGACCAGAGTTAAGGACTGAGACCAGGGAGATGGTGTTCAGGTAGAAGGTTACATCTCAGACAGCCCAGGGGGAGGAGTTGGGAAGGGGGACCAGGAGCTGGAGCTCCATCTCCCTTCTGCTAGGCTTCTGGTATTTTTTCCAAGGCCTCAGAAGCTAGGTCTTTATTCTGTCATTGCCCTCTGGGGCAACAGATTCTGTTTCCTTTACATCACAATGGAAGTCCCTTAAACTCCTGTCAACAACTCAGACACCACAGCCAACCTTACTCCTCCAACAGACCTCTCCTCACATCTACCCCTCTCTTCTCTACTAGGCTCTTCATTCTAAGAGCGCCACAGTGATTTCCTACCTAACCCTCCCACCCTCAACCTCACCACACCACACAACACACCACGCAGAGCCAACTACAACCACTGTGTTCCACTTAAGGGTGTATATAGTTGAGAGAAAGCCCACCAGGCTGAGAACTCTTTTATAGAAGGGTAGATGTTGTAAAAGAGTTAGGAACGTGTGGAGGTTTCCCTGAGAATGGCCTCTGTACCGCCTGTGGCCACAGATCCTCTGGGTTTACCTGAAAGGGGGGCTGGGAATGAAAGGGGGGGATGGAGGGCGAGAAGAGATGAAGTCAAGACAAGTATTCTGATCAAAGGCTCAATGCTTTAATGTCGAGCTCTCAATTTAAAGGGAAGGCCTCACCAAAACCCCTACTGGTTTAAGCTGGAGATGGGATAATCCGAGCTCTCAATTTAAAGGGAAGGCCTCACCAAAACCCCTACTGGTTTAAACTGGAGATGGTCACAGTCACTGCCTTTCAAGGCAAGCCCAGGGGCAGTTCTTCTAAGTTCCCTGCAGCCAAAGTGGGTAACTCCACCTAGATCCTATCACTTGGTCTGTTGTAAACAAGGTCTTTCAGGCCTGCTCAAGGCCGGGGGAAGGACACAGGCCTCCAAGACTCATTGATTTGAGTACTTGGTCGGCAAGGAGCCTCACTATCTGTAAGAATTAGGAAGTATGGCCTTGTTGGAGGAAGTGTATCACCTAGGGGTGGGCTTTGAGGTTTCAGAAAGTCCGTTCCAAGCCCAGAGTAGACTTCTCTTCCTGCTGCCTGTACATCCAGATGTAGAACTCTAAGCTCCCTCCTTCTCCTGCACCTTCTCTGCCTGCATGTCACCATGCTTCCTGCAGTGTTAACAATGGACTAAACCACTGAAACTGTAAGCCAGCCCCCAGTAAATGCTTTCCTTTGTAAGAGTTGCCATGGTCATGTTGTCTCTTCACAGCAGTAGAACACTGACTAAGACAGGATACAAAGCAGATCTCCGCAAGGTGCTCTATCTTTAGTGATTTTAGGACACTAATGTCAGAAATCCTTTCATTCAAAAATGTTCTACTGAATGGTAACAGGCTATTGGCATAAGTCAACAGCACAGTTATAAATTAGCTCTCTCTCTCTCTCTCTCTCTCTCTCTCTCTCTCTCTCTCTCTCTCTGTGTGTGTGTGTGTGTGTGCGTGTGTGTGTGTATGTGTATGTGGTGTGTGTCTACCTCCAAACTGTATCCACAGGCCTCCAATTGGGAGTCTTTTTAAAATATGGCACCTTTAAGATAGGATTTCTGAATGTATTTATTACTCTTCCAGTCAGTGACATAAAGCTTGGGGATTTCTCATAGAACCTGGCTAAAATGACAATGTACCTAAAGCATTTGAAACAACTCAGTCCAGTCAGGAGCTATATTTTTTAAAAACAGAATAATCTGGGACTTGGGGGGATGACTCCGTGGTTAAGAGCAGCTGCTCGGAAGCTTAAAGGACCTGAGTTCAAGTACTGGTTCTGACGTATTCCTGGCACAGTTGTGTGTGCTTATGGGACTGCTGGGGTTCAGTGGCTACCTAAGATTATTGAGAGACCCTGACTCAAAGGAATAAGGTAGAACGTAGTTAATCAGATACAGCATGTCCTCTTCTGACCTTACACACTTAATGAACATGTGCACCATACATAAACATACCATCCACACATGTTCAAACACACACACATTCACACTGAAACATCCTTAAGAAATGAAATAATTTGAAGCCTATTATATTCTTGTCCTTGAATCTTAGCATCAGGATCTTTAGACTATTAAGTTCAGAGGCAGGCAAATTTCTGAGTTCGTGGCTAGCCTGGTGTACAGAGTGAGTTCCAGGACAGCCAAGGCTACACAGAGAAACCCTGTCTTGAAAAAAACAAAAAAACAAAAAATTAAGTTCAGAGAACTTTTTTTTTTTAAGACTCTTGTTATAAAAGTTATCAGCTTTCATGTTGATTTCAAAGGAAAATCCACACTTATGTTTCCCCTGTAGAGAAGAGAAATTTATATTTATTTTTCCTTCTATGGCTATCAACACTGGCCATAGTTTCTTTGAGCTTCCTGCTCATCTCTGGGCAATCAGGCACAATGTCATGGCCTCTGTAGGCTCTATTCAGTAGAACCTGGCTTGCATTCTGTTTATGGGTTGCTTTTTTCTAATTCACACAGCATCCAGAAGCCAGAGGTCAGAGGACATCCTCGCACTCTCCTTCCGGGTTTCCTTTTGCCTGTATTTCCACTTTACTCAAAAGTACCATCTGAGACAGGTGTTTTTGGTTTGGTTTGGGGGATTTTTGTTCTGTCGTTTGGTCATTTCCAGCATTACTGCATTGTAATCAGAAACCATCTCTTCTCTAGCATCGATGGCACCCTGTGTGTGGATGGAGAGATAGATTACATTGCTGAAACAGAAAATTCTCACTCAAGTACCAGCCAGCAAGCCTCTTATATAAGCACAACACAATTATGGAAGCCAAGGTCGGCACGGTACTATCGTGTAAATTGCAGATTCTCCTGGGCTATCCCATTTCCCCACTGAAATGCTCTTTCCACACCAGCGTCACACCACACCTCCTTGTCATGTCTAGTTTCATCTAGGAATTTCCTGATGATGACCAAATATGAATTTTGTGCTTATGTAATTTCTAATCACTTTCTTGAGGGAATATGCTTTAGGTAGGAATGTCACAGAAGTAGTATGACCACATGCCCTCCGCTGATCTGCCCTGATCTAGTGACTCCATTTGCATGGGGCTGGTGACTTGTCTGTCATTCAGTTACCATCTTTGCACTTGTAATTAACAAGTATTAGATGGATCACCTCGGGGATATGCAAAGACCCCATTCCTTTCATACGTTTGTGCTGATTTTAGTTTCATAAGAGAATCTAGTCTGTATTATTGCACTGTTGTTTTACTGGTAAATGTCATTGCTCCAAATCCTTTTGTTTTTATTACTAGGAAACATTTAGTAAAGAATTCAATTATTCATTCCATCAGGTGTCTACACGAGCATGGATATATAGGTACTTAATAAAATTATCTGAGTTTAAACACAATACTATCGGGCTGGTGAGATAGCTCAGTGTATAAATGAACTGGCTGTAAAAGTAAGAGGATCTGAGTTCAAATCCCCTACACCCAGGTAAAAAGCCAGAGAGAGCCATGCCTGCCTGTAACTCCCAAACTTGGAGGTAGATACAGGTATGTATTGAGGGCTCTCCGGCCAGCCAGTCTAGCTGAAATGGCAAGCTTCAGTGGTGTGAGATCCTGTCTCAAAAAACGAAGGGAGAAAGCAATAGAGGAAGACCCTCAAGGCTCTCCTCTGGTCTCTACAAACTCATACACCCACAGATTCTGTATGTTCAAATACCTAGGGGTAATTTGAATACGGCAGAGGACGTTTGGTAAAATAAAACATCTTTGTTTTAGTAGTTGTTTTGTAGTTAGTTTATTTGTGTACGTTTGTGTGTATGTATGTGTGTGTATCATGTACATGTCTGGTACCCTCAGATCCTGAAGTGGCCATCACAGCTCCCTGAATTGGAGCTATCGTGGGTGCGAGCGCCACATCTGAGACCTCTACAAGTGCTCCCAGGCCACAAGGCCACCTCTCTGTCCTGCTTAACAGTTTAGAATCTTAGGTTTGCCAGGGGTGCTGTGCAAAGTGCCATTTTTTTTTAAAGGAGCCTGGTGTACATGAAGACATGAAGAGGGCATTGGATCCCCTGGAACTGGAATTATAGATGGTGTATAGATGGTGTATAGATACATTGCCATGTGGGTGGAATGTCTAACTAGGAACCAAAGTTGGGTCCTCTGCAAGAGCAGCAAGTGTGCTTAACTACTGACTTGCCTCGCAAGCCCCTGCAAGACATCATTTTAACATCTTGACTTACTTTGTAACTTTAAATGTAATCACATATTTGTTTATAGCCATTTTATAGGAGAATTTTTCTTCAATTGAATTTTTTATTTAAAAAAAGAAAGATGTAGCTGGACACCTGTCCAAACCTTTTCCTCAACAGGTATTTTTACCTGTAAAAATTTTACCAGGTATTTTACCACCAGGTGGTGCTATAGACCTGAGACATTGTAAGTGTGACAGACAGCTTCAGAGACTGACTCCCGTGGAATTTGAGCAATGTTCACTCACAGTTTTCAGGGCTCAGGAATGTCAGTTCTAAAGGACTTGACAGAATTATGATGGACATCTGGGGGGGCAGGTTCTGTGGGCAGGAGGCTGCAGGAATGTTTTTCACACCAGTGTTCTGCAGGGACAACTGGTTTCGGCATTGCTGGGACTGGCTCCTCTTACATGCCTGTTGGCAAACAACCCTGTAGAATGTAGACAGCAACTCTGCAGCTCCAGAGTAGAGACTGCTGAGAAACTTCTCCAGAGACTGCCCCAGCAACTTCCTCTGGAAGCAACAGCCAAAAAGCCAAAATAAAAGCAAAAACCCTCACACTTTACCAACAGACTTTGAGCTCTTGGAATCTGGCCCAGAGACTTGTGACATCTTAATCAAATATTCAAAGCCAAACTCCTCAAGATCCATGCAGCCTCCCCTATCCCGGCCCAAAACATCTAGTCTTAAGGACAGCTAACCAGTGCTATAAACTACTGCTTAGGTAGGTGTGGTGAGCCAGTGCATGCAGGCTCTCATTGCCATGCTGGGACTCTCATGGTGGGAGGCCGAACTGACTCTGGATAGTTGTTTTTCTGACTTCCACATGCCACAGACAGACAGACACACACACACACACACACACACACACACACACACACACAGAGTCAGGAAAATGTAATACAAATTTCAATGAACTATGTAACAAAAGAATGAGATGCCCACTTCTGTCTTCAGAAATGGACAGGCAACACAAATAGGACATGAGATACAAGCAAGAACTTCCCCCAACTCTTATAAAAGAGTTCCCATCTCTCTGTGATGGTGATAGTCAATCATCTATCTCTCTATATCTGTCTGTCTGTCTGTCTGTCTGTCAATCATCTCTATCTGAGAAGGAGCCCACTGTCTTTCTTGAAGCATATATTTTTAAAGTCTTTGTATAGCAGTCCTTGTCTGGTAAGTAGATTTATTCCCTACTGGGGAAGGAGGGGCTCTTTCCACTGCTCATTCTCGCATGACCGGATTCACTAGGTAAATAAAACTTGATTTCCAGGTTCGGGAGAGACAGAAGGCAGGGAGTGACAGAGGTCATCTGATTGGCCTCCTCTGCACCCTGGTGTGCACCACATACAAACACGTGCACATATACTTGTATATATAACACCCATATGTAAACCGCACACATGAACATGTACAAAATAATAACTTATCTAAAGACTTTATTGCTTAGATGTGGCTAAAGCTCTAAATAACAAAATGTCTGCCCTGTGAGTCCTCTGCCCTGACCCAAGCTCTTCGCTTTGTGCAGGTAAACTGCAAACACTGTTCATGCTGTGACTCCATCTGACTCCTCAAACTCTGAGAACATGCCTTCTTCTTCTTCTTTTTTTTTTTTTTTTGGTTTTTTTTTTTTTTGTTTTTTTTGTTTTTTTTTTTCGAGACAGGGTTTCTCTGTGTAGCCCTGGCTGTCCTGGAACTCACTCTGTAGACCAGGCTAGCCTCGAACTCAGAAATCCGCCTGCCTCTGCCTCCCAAGTGCTGGGTTTAAAGGCGTGTACCAGAGAACATGCCTTCTTGCCCGCCTGTACTAAACAAAGTTTCTCAAAGGCTTTCTAGCTAGTAAGCCCAGAAGGCGGGTTCTCTGCTCCCACTCGTCAGTAGACTATACTTTCCATCTGGCTATTCCAGATGTGTAGGCTCAGAACTAGCTATGGTGGTGGACAGCCTGACCCAGACTGGTTTAATTGCCCAGCAGGGTGAATTAGAGCAGCTTGGTCAGTTGCTCACTTGCCCAGATCCTCAGTTTCCCCAATGGTTCCATGGGGCCATGGTTCTATTGATGGACCTGGATATCGTGATCCTGAGCACAGCATCTGGTATTTAATATGTACTAGGGAATTCTGGGTTTTCTATTATTTGTTTCTTGAGACAAGGTCTCTCTTTCTCCCTACATCTTGAACTCAAGTTCAAGTTCTTCTTGCATCTGCCTCCCAAATGCTGACTTACAGGGCTGGGCCACTACTCCTGACTTGGGAAACTGGACATAGTGTGACTACAGTTCTTCCCCACTCCATGACTGCTGATTGCCGTTCTCAGAGTAACTCTCAAAGACTTTTTTTTTTTTTTTTTTTTTGTCCAGGACAGCCACCGAAGCCTTGCTCGGTCAACCTAGTGGTCAGCTGGTTTCCATACAGAGACTTCCTAAGATGCCTTGCTTGGACAGCCATGTCCTCTATGTTGGTCCAGCTCTGGGGGATGCTGAGAATGTTCTCCGTACTTCACGTGCTGCTGGACACCTCAGGCCTGAGACCTGAGCCTGCTAGTTTTTTCTAGCCTTGTAGGTGTGGCTTCCTAAATGCTGAGAAATATGTCTAATACATTAAGTTTTCGATACACTACTTCCTCTCTTAGGCTCTTGTAACCTGCCATTTGCCTGGCCCCTCCAGCAGCCTACGTGCTGATCAGGTTAACTGAGGGCAGTTTGCCTTGGAATGAAGCATGCCTTGACTCTCACTCACCTCTGACCTCCTACGTATTCCCAGTTTGAAAGTCTAATTTCTATATGTACATCATAAAAGTCACCTTCTGTAAGGTGTTCTTTGGAAATAAACAAGTCTGCCTACTTGTGCAACCGCTTTGTAAAATGATGTTTCATCCTGACTTTTCCAAGATACAGTTTAGGGACAAATGATACATCAACAACAAAAATCAAAAACTTTATTTTGTCTGCCTTGTACAAATCTCATAAGATAAAACAAAATTTATAGACACAATTCTGTGTACATTGAGTGCAGTTTTTCAGGAATTGGACATGGAACAATCCCATCAAATTTTGCATAATTGTAGGTAGACATAGAAAAAGTATCTGAAGCTGACTTTGAGAACAGTAGACCTATAACAGAGAGAAGGGAATCATCAACAGAAAGCTTTATTTGTGATGGACATTTTGCTTCTACTAAATGTACTGCCAAAACGGCCGCTTTAGTCCATATAGAAAGCAATCCAAGATAGAGCTTCATTTAGTATTTTGGATCTAAATGAAGGTGAATGAAGGGCTCCTACTATAAAAATAAACAAAATAATAAATAAGTAAACAAATAAAGAGCACTAGGGAAAAAAGGAGAAGCAAGATTGTTCAATTCCCAAACCACTTCCTACAAACTACTTAATTGGTATTATTAATGATTCCATATCACATTTAAAGTTAGTAATGTTTTCCCCAAAGCACCAACTATCATATTAAACATGTCAACGAAGCAAAAGCCACACAGACAATGAGGCATTTTCACATTATTATCAAGAAGATTATACTTCAGTCTTAGAGTTTAATGAGATTGTATGCCTGCTGTGTTGCTTACTCCACTGGAACCGGGGGATAATGACTTATCTATCCATCCTACAGCTCATTAGTAAACCGAAATACCATCAGTCTTTAGTTCACAGAATATATGGGACCAAGTGAGAAAATTCAGTGTGTGAGGCTGGGTGGTGGTGGTGGTGGTGGAGGAGGAGCAGTATTCCTTTACTTCCAGCACATGGGAGACAGAGGAAGCCAGATGTCTGTGAGTTCAAGGCCAGCCTGGTCTACAGACCATGAGTTCCATGGCAGTCTGATTTACAGTGAGTTCCATGGCAGCCAGGGCTACCCAGAGAAACCCTCTCTCTAAAAACCAAAAAATTAAATTAAATTAAATTAAATTTTAAAAAGAAAGAAAGAACAGAAAAGAATTCCCTTACACACATGAGAACATAGCTTATTTTTTTTCTCACTTTATTTTTCCAACACTTGTCCTATCTAGAATAATAGGTATCGTCAATTTCTTTTTTATCATTTTATTACCATTATTATTAGAAACAGGGTCTTACTATGTAGCCTAGGCTAGCCATAAATTCGTGATCCTTCTGCCTCGGCATCTTATGTATGAGATTACAGTCATGCAGGGCTCTGGTTAGTTTATTACATTGTTTCTTCTGTTAGAATGTAAAGTCCATGAAGGCAGCATTATTGTTTTGTTTCCTGTTGTTTCTCCAAAACTTATTAAACCCGTGACTCATAATACATTTACTATATCTTTGATGATATGGATAAATAAATGTTGGTGAGTTATACAAGCAAAGTTTATGGATGAATTATCCTCAGATAAGAAATAGATAGTATGCCAGGCATGGTGGCTCACACCTTTAATCCTAGTAGTCTAGAGGCTGACCTAAAAGATTACCACAAGTTCAGGGCCAACTTGGACTATAGTGTGAGATGTTGTCTCAGACCAGAGAAGGTGAAGGAGGAAGAGGAAGGAGGAAAAGGAGAAAGAGGGGAGGAAGAGGAAATGGTGTGTTTTGGGTACTAGGACTAAGCATAGGATTGCCCAGGGCACCGGCTCACTTCAGCTCGTCTATAGCATAAGCAAGAATGAGACACCTCAGGTAAAGACCACATCAGGAGCAGTAGAGACTTCCGCTAGTGTCAAAGGACAGGTCAACAAGCAACCTTGGAGTCATAAGCCTCTCTCAGAAATGTTCCTTGTGGTCTTCCTGAAGCTTGTGTGATATCCCTTGTGTCCTTTTACAAAGGTACTGGCCTCTGAGGCAAGCAACTCTATCTTAGGTCGGAAGCTTGCATCTTCCCACTGGCAGGAAACCAGTTTTCAGTCTGTTCCATCCAGCCTGCTGCCATGATGACCTTGCTCAACAGGAAGAGAAATCTAAGGTCTGTTTTCTGTGCTTCATCCTCCACTTTGAATTCTCTTCTTGAAGGTTTTCTCCTGGTGGATTTTTTTTATTATTTTTCTTTGATTTTTTTCGTTTGTTTTTTAAATTCTTCCTGAAAGAGGTTTATTGGAAGAGCTCAGGCTTTCTGCTGAGGAGTTTATGAAGGATATCAGCTTTCCAGTGTTTTGTGTTCATTTTCCAACAACGTTTTGGCTCAACACAGTGAGCGGGATTGCGTTGCACTTCTGTTCCCAGTCTGTGCTGAGCTATCAAGCCGACTTCCCTTCAGTCTGCAGTGGAAAGGGCCTTTCATCCTCCTTCAGCTATTGTCAACAAAGCTGCCTTTTGTGAGACATTCATCATCTGCCTTTAACTTCTAAGTCTGGTCACCTGCCAGCAACTTCAGCTGCACAAACCCTGAAGCTCAGAACTTGAATTCCATTTTCTTTGTGAGAATACTTGCTGTGTTTTGGAAATTTCTGACAATGCTAATTTGGCTCATTGCATTCACTTCTGTCTCCTGCTTGTTATAAATATTTGAGTCTCTCTTTAAACACACACACATCCACGCACTCATGCACACACACGCATGCACACTGCTGAGGCTAAAGCACTGTTATAGAGCGTTGCCTAGCACCTATAAGACCTGGGTTTCAGCAGCAGCAATAATCACATTGCTTTTGTTTTGGTTTTGAGACAGGGTCTCCTGTAGCCTGGGATTCAATGTATAGCTAAAGATGCCCTTGAACTCTAGTCCTCCTGCCTCCACTTCCTGAGAGCTGGGATTACAGAAGTGCTCCACTATGGCTAGTGTATGCAGCTGGGTTTCCTGCATGAGAGGCATGCACTCTACCAACTGCACAAAATGAGTTATATCCCCAGTGCAGCACAAAACTTAATGCATATTTAACTTGCCTATAAAGACTGTGTACTGAGATGGATCAATAGGTAAAAGAGTTCTTCACCAAGCCTGATAACCTGGGTTCAATTCTTGGGACCCGCATGGTGGGAGAAGAGAAGTGTCCCCCTACCCATCTGCCACTCAACTTCTCTCAAGTTGTCCTCTGACCTTCATATGTGCTATGACACACATGCATGTGCACATAACTTAAACTGCGTATACAACTTGATCTGGTATATGTTTATATTTTTATAATTACTCAAATAGATTAATACAACCAATAGAACCATTGACGTAAATTAGGTTCCCAAAATGTATATAATTTGGGATTTTTTTTTTTAAGTCAGAGTATTACCTACCCCAGGTCAATCTCAAACTCATCAAGTAGCCAAGGATGACTTTGAACTCCTGACCTCCTGCCTCTACCTCCCAAATGTGGGGATTATAGGTGTATACCACCATGCCTGGTTTTGTTCCTATCCTCCGTCCTGGATTGGTAAATAAAGATGCCAGCAGCCAAAGTTGGGGAGAAGAGAAACAGAAGCACTTTAGGCTTTCCAGGCTTGAGACCACAAGGAGGAGGAAGGGAGAAACAGAAGCCACCATGGAAGGGTAAGAACACCAGGAGTGAGGAGAGCCACCATGTAAAAGGCAGAAGGTTGTTCGACTGGGTCAAGAACAGCCAAGATGGAACATAGAAATTAGTAAGTAGTAACTCGGAGTTATGGGTAGGAAAGTGGATTCTAACAGCATGGAGGTTAGGCAGTTGCCCAGCTAGTGTGCTGTATGAGACATATTAGACATATTAAAATATAAAGGCTGTGTGTGTCTTTCATTCGGGAACATAAACCATTGAGGTGGATAGTAACCCCACACTGGGATTTATTAAAATATTTCTATTACAGATCCCTTGTCAACTTTACACACAAACACATACCTGTAAAGTTACAGTGTGAGCCCCAGGATCACACATTAATATAGATACCACAATACAAAACATTTTTAAAAGTTGTCTCTTTAAAAATATACCATCTTGTTTAAAATCTAAAGTCTCTTTAAAACTCCAAAATCTTGTTGTTTTTTTTTTTAATTTATATTTGCTCAGCCCTGCATGGTGGCACATGCCTTTAGTCCTAGCTAGCACTCAGAGAGGCAGAGGCAGAGGCAGAGAGGCAGAGAGGCAGAGAGGCAGAGAGAGGCAGAGAGAGGCAGAGAGAGGCAGAGAGAGG
>NW_021621185.1:15196814-15265688 GCF_004785775.1 Grammomys surdaster
CAGAGAGAGGCAGAGAGAGGCAGAGAGAGGCAGAGAGAGGCAGAGAGGCAGAGAGGCAGAGAGGCAGAGAGGCAGAGAGGCAGAGAGGCAGAGAGGCAGAGGCAGGTCTGTGAGTTCAAGGGCAACCAGGGCTACAGAGTGAGACCCTGTCTCAGACAAATAAAAAAGTTTCTCAACTGTGGGTTCCTATGCAATTAAAAATAAATACTTTCTTACTTCAAGAAGGAAGAACCAGGAAACAGTTACAATATGAACACAGCAAAACCAAAATCAACAATATAAATGAATCAATGAGCAATATTGTGATTCACCGATCATCTTCGAGGCTCCCCCAAGAGGCTGGGGACATACATAGCTCTGGTTCTGCCCTCTGCAGCACACACAGCTTGTCTTCTAGGCTCCAGCTGGCTCCACTCCACTGCTGCTGCTGTTCTTGGTGGTCATCCATGGCAGCTCCAAACCGCTGGGGTCTTCTGCTGCAACTGTGTTGTACTTTCACTAATAGCCTTTCTTGGCTCTCCTCAAGGACTCCAAGCCTCAGTTTCTCTGCATAGCCCCTTCAATCCTGGGCCTTCAATTTCTGCTGAGGCTGCACCTTCGCCGATGATCTCTTCTGGCTTCTCACAGTGCCGAGCCTCAGTTGCTCTCCATGACCCCCTCATGCCTTTAAAACAATACCACTTGGGTGATGTATGCTACCAAGTGCTGCTGCCAACTTGAGGTCCAGCCTCCTCTGGAGCACAGCTAAGCTTAAGGAAACACTTCCCAGAACACTTCACTTCAAGGATGCTGGTTGCTTAGGCTCAGCTGACTCTTCAACCTTAGCTGACCGGCATTCACTGTCACAGCAAAGCAAAGGTTTCACTTGGTGGGGGGGTTGATCTCTTGTTAATCACAGCTGACTCGTTAGCCCCAGCTGACTAGAACCACACATCTTTAACTCAAAATATGCAACAGCTCCCATAGTCTTCAACCTTCTCTCTGTAACTTCTCAAGCCATGCTTTCATGTTCTGTACCCTCAGCATTCTTACCTTCTCTCTCCTCTCTCCCTATATGTCCCTCCCCTCCATGGAGTGTTTTAAGTTTCCGGGCTTAACACACACAATTTTGAAGCTAGCATCCACATATGAGAGCATGTGGCATTTGTATGTTTGTGCCTGGGCAACCTCACTTATGTCTGGTTGTTGAAGTTAATTAAGACTTTCCCCACAGCCATTCTTAATCCCTTCATGTGTTCTTATTACGGTTAGTAGATCACAGGTCTGAGGTTATTTCTCAGCTCCCTATTATGCTCTATTGGTCGTTTATACCAGTACCATTGGTTCTCAGAATAATAACTTTGTAACATTGTATACTGATTCCAACTTTGTTTTTCTTTTGTCTTTTTCCTCTCTCTTTCTCAAGATTGCTCTGGACGTTTAGATTCTTTGGTAGTTCCACATAAATTTTAGAGTTATTTTTCTTTTCTCTTTTTTCTTTCTTTCTTTTTTAGATTTATTTATCTTTATGTATGTGAATACACTGTAGCTGTCTTCAGACACACCAGAAGAGGGCATCAGAGTCCATTACAGATGGTTGTGAGCCACCATGTAGTTGCTGGGAATTGAACTCAGGACCTCTGGAAAAGCAGCCAGTGCTCTTAACCACTGAGCCATCGCTCCATCCCCTAGGATTATTTTTCAGTTTCTGAAAAAACTACTGTTGTAATTGAGTAGGGATTGCATTGAGTCTATAAAGTGGGCAGCGTATAAACAAGATTGGGTCTCCTACTCCATGTTCAAACCTCCATTAGTTTGTATGTTCTTTAGTTGCTTCTAAAGTGTCTTAGTTTGCACTACACAGACATTTTACGTATTTATTAAATATATTCCTAATTATTTTATTTTTAATAATATTTAAAGTGATGTGATTTTCTTTATTTTTTCAAAGAGTTCAATGTGAATATTAAAGTCTGCTTATATGAAAAGTAAAATCACAGAATTTTTAATATGCAGTTGAAGTTCTTATAAACCTAAATTAAAATATTAGATATTTCACCTAAGCCTCTTTATAACCGCAAAGAATCTGCAACAGGCCCACAAAAAGCAGAGAGATAGAGTGAAAGTGGCTACCACAATAGTTCAGCGAACCACAGAGGAAGATAGTAAGGTTGAAGCAAGAGGCTAGAAAATTGTTCAATAATTAACAAAATGACAACAGCAAGCCTTTATCAGGATTTACACTGAGTGACCGCTAATCCCACAAAAAATGAGTAAATGATATTACAAGTAAATAGTATTCCTTTAAGCATGAATACATTGAATTTCTAATCAGACACTCAGCACCTAGATACATGTTTTTAAAAAGGAAGTTCCAACAGAATGTTGCCTCCCAGAGACACACATCTCCTTCAGGACACACATGAATTAAGTGAAGAACAAGAAAGCTCTTGGAAATGGCACTCAAAGCAGAGCAGGAGTCGCTATACTTAGTCAAAATAGACGTCCTGGTGAGACAAAGTGTACAACAATACTCGAGCTGGGAGGACGGCTCAGTGGCTACGAGGCTGCTCTTCCAGAGGACCTGGGTTCCATCCCTGGACTCCCCTGATGCCTCACAACTATCTGTAACTCCAGTCCCAGGGGGTCTGGCATCCTCGTCTAGCCTCCAAGGGTACCAGGCACACAATGGTGCACAGCCATACAGTCACCCAAAACACCTATACACATAAAATACTAATTACACTTTTTTATTAAATAGTAAAAGGAGAAATACATCGAGAAGATATAATTGTAAGTATGTATGTGAGATTGGAATGTCTAATGATTAAAACTGAGAATTATTAGAAAAACAAAGAAATAGCAGCCCTAACCATATTGACTTCATCAATGGATAGAGCATAGACAGAGCACTATACAGAAACTAAAGGCTTGACTACACTATAGATTATATGTTATATATTATAGATATGTATGGAACACCCCCATCCAAAAGAAATGAAATGCGTGTTCTTCTTACATGCGCATGGAACGTTCTCCAGGACAGACCACACACTGACCCACAAAACACGTCCCAACAAATGTAAGAAGACTGAGACCTCAAGTTTCTTTTCTGGCCACATGAAACTGGACTCAATAACAAGCAGAACTGGTCACGGTGCCACATGCCTACAGCTCAGTCTTTGGAATGCAGAGGCAGGAAGGTTGCAAACACAAGACCAGTTTGAACTACACAGCAAGAACAGGAGACAAAAATTGGCCATTCAATTTTAGGGCTGAGAGCCTGAAAGCTAAACCCTTTCTCTGACCCCACAAGCCCTCCAGGCAGATGTAGCTGGTGGTAACCAGCTCAATTAACAATCAGAAGGCCCTAGGTTGGATTCCTAACACTGAAAAAAAAAAAACAACAAAAACAATAAAACAAAACAAAAAAAAAAAAAAAAGTAAACCGGGAACAAAAAAAAAAAAAAAAAAAAAAAAACCACCTACTGTGTCGAAGTAATATGATACCACAGAGGCTTTGCGGACAGGAAGTTTACAGCAGCATTTGTTCACATCCTGACAGAAGGACTATGGACTCCAAAAAGTGTAGTTAGGAGGGCCTGCCCCAGCTACATAAAGGCTATCCAGGAGGTCAGCCTGGGCTACATAAAGAAACACTGTTTTTTAATAGGAGAGAGGGAATCTCAGATAACCTGGGGCAAGTGAGATGGAGGTAGCTGGGGGGTTGGGGTGGGGGTGGGGGTAAAATGCTTGCTGAGCAAGCTTGAGGACCCACCCGAGTCTGTGACCTGAAACCCATGGGAAGGTAGAGGACAGACTATCAGGTTAACCTCTGACCTCCCACAACACACTTACCACACCAAACACAAACACACGCTAAAAATGCAGATGACGATTGTCAAACAACCTAACTCTGCATTCCATCCTTCAAGAAACTAGACAAGTAGGCCCACACTTAGCCCAGGGTTAGCAGAGTGGAGGAAAAGATGAAGGTTGAAACAAAAACACTCAGGTAGCTCAACCCTGGATCACTATTTTTAACCCTTTGGAGTGGAGACTTTTGTCCCCTGGATTAACTCCAGCAGGGGAGTGTTTCCTTCTGAGGTTTCTCAGAAGTCTTTGTGAAAAACCAGCAATATCTCTACTAAGGTTTTAGCTGTTGTTTGAAGACAAAGTCTCACTAGCCCAAGCTTCCCTAAAGTTCAGATGTAACACGTATCCATGTATGACCCAGGACTTCTGATTCTCCTGCCTCCACCTAGGAGGTGCTGGGATTCCAGGTGTGTATCTCCAAGCCCAGTTTTATGAAGTGCTGGGGCTCAAACCCAGGACTTCATGCATGCCATCCAAGCACTCCACTAACTGAGCGACATCCCCGCCCTCCACTGAGTCTTTGCTTTCCAGTATTGTGATTTACCACTGATGTTTGAGCTGTTCCTTCCAGCCCATTGATTACATCATAAGCCCATTTCTTCAAAGGGTTTTACTCTTTCTAGAATATTTTACTGTTACCTTCCCCAAGCGAGTACAAATGCATTAATCAACAGTTGTCACAAGAGGATACAAAAGGCAGTAATTAACAATTGTCAAAGGGGACACAGGATCCTTTTGCAAATTATTAATCTTATTGACAAAATAACCTGGAAATGGATTCAGAAAGAGACTTAAGGTCAATTTTGTTGGTATTTGAGAGACGAAAACAGAGCAGGCATGGTTTCTTCCTGTTGAGTGGGCCCTAAATCCCATTAGCTGGCTGTTGGTTACTGCAAACATCTGAGCACACCTTTAGGGATGTTTTGCCATGCTTGCCTTTGTTGTGGTTCATAGGCACCATGGCTGGATAGAACTACTGATGGCTTCTTCCTTCACAGCAACATAGGAACTCTGGAAACTGGACTGCAGGAAGGGAGCCTTCAGGTTAGAACTCAAGGATTCATCAGGTTGTGTGTGTGTGTGTGTGTGTGTGTGTGTGTACACTCAAACATTCCAAGTTTGGACCAAAGAGTGTAGTGTCTTCAGCAATAGGGACTACCTTCAGCCTCTGAGAGACAACCAAGGGCAACAGCCATAGCCTACTGTTTGGGGAGTACTTGGACTACCCTGACCAACAACTCAAACAGAAGTTTCTCATGCCTGGTACTGTGAGCTCTTGTGGGGAGCATACATAGCCCAAGAGGGGCATGTGCATGCATGCATATAGGTACATGCATGTGTACCCACGCACGCATACACACACACACACACACACACACACACACACACACACACAGTCTCTCATAATTTTAGATAAATAGAAAGTAGTATTATTTCTTGTGTCTTAAACAGCCTTGGAGTTGTCTCTCTTCTCTCCCACTCCTTTATATTGTCCTCCCTTTCCCCTTCCTAATTATAGACCTCACTGTAGTTTTCCTATTCCTTTCTTTCTGTCACTGTACCCTGCTCTATCCCCCTTTAGCCTCCTCCAACTCCCATGGTCCCTTTATACTTCCCTGGTTTCTGTGGTTACTCCATGTTGTGTACTCTCATCTGAGGCTCTGGAGCTAAGAACTGCAGGTGAGTGAGAACATGGGGTGCTCAGCCCAAGGGATGCAACTACAGCTCAACTCCTACACCTACGTCCCAGGAAACATGGAGGAAGAGGCAGTGGAAAGATCCTAAGAGCTAGAGGACCAGGCGATCTCCTAAAAATGGCTGTTTAAACAAGACCTGAACAAGGACAATATCACTAGACATGTTGAGAGAGAAAGGAGAAACCTCAGGGGCTCCACCCATAGAAAGAAATTACAGGCAGCAAATTACAGCTGAGGGAAGGGGAATTGAGTATCTCTCAGGGATGAGTCTTGTAATTGGTTATCCAATACAAAGTGGCCATCCCTAAAATCATATACACACAAACAACAAAGATGGATTCATCAGGTTGTATTTATATATTTGTGTGTGTATGTGTATGTGTGTGTGTGTGTCTCTCTGTGTGTGTATGTATATATACACATATATATCACATGTATATTCATATGTCATTCATATAGATACATGTATGTAGATATGTATGCATAAATATATATGAATGAGATAGTTCAGTAGTTAGGAACACTGGCTAATCTTCCAGACAACATAGGTTTAATTCCCAGCACCCACCTGATGGCTGACAACCTTAATAGACTCTAGTCCTAGAGAGCCAACACATGTGGGATACAGGCTAACATGCAGGCAAAATATCCATACACATAAAATAAACATTTTTAAACCTTCAAAAATTTTAAAAAATGAAAGCGAATAGCAGACACCCATCAACAACAAAATAGATGCAATGCACAGCACAGAGGTTATAGTTATCAAGATGCTATTGCACTGAGAGATTTTATTAAACAAACCAGAACAAACTCTTTTTGTCCCTCAAAATTAACAGTATAAGCTGATAACTATATTCATTTGCTCCATTACAGAAACTATTTTATGCCTTATGTATCTAATAGCATCATGCTATTATCTAATAGCATGTATATTTTAAGTATATACAATAGGAGTTATTAAAGATGGGCTGGGGAGGCTCAGTTGATAGAATACTTGTGTAGTTTTCATGAAGCCCTGTGTTCTCCCCAGCACTGTCTAATCCAAGTAGAGAGGTGCACACCTATAATCCCAGTTCCTGGGAGGATCAGGAATTCAGTGTCATACTCTGCTACATTTTGAGTCTGAGATCAACCTGGGATACATGAGATTTTGTCTTGGAAAAAAATGATTAAATTAAATAAGAACAAAAGAAACAAATAGAAAATAAGCAAAAACAAGTGTAAGTGTATGTGTGTGTCTGTGTGGGTGTCTGTGTGTCTCTGTGGGTGTGTGTGGGGGGGTGTCTGTGTGTCTCTGTGTATGTATATGTGTGTGTCTGTGTATATGTGTGTGTCTGTGTATGTGCATGTGTGTTCCCGTGTGTTTGCATGTGTCTGTGTGTTTATGTGTCTGTGGGGGTGGGGGTGTCTATGCGTGTCTGTGTGTGTGCACTCCCATGTGTGTGTGTGTGTATTGTGTGTGTGTGTATTTTGTGTGTGTGTGTGTGTGCTGACCTTGTCTAAGTTTTTCTTCAGGCTCAAATAAGTTTTGCACAGTGATTTGTGTGCCTTCTCCCAGTTCTAGTCTCTGAAATAGTTATTGTAAGACAAAGATGAGCTGTCTTCAAAGTTTATTAAACAATTTTCTAAAACTTCCAATGTGAACTTCTGCATGGACCGGATGGTGTCTAGACACCCTGACAAACTTAGCCAAACAACTACACATGCTCAAGTGAATCATTTTTAAATTATGCAAATGTTTTGCTGAGCTGGCTAAATATAAATAAATAAAAAGGCAGGTGAAATCAGAAATTGTGAAGAAGCAAGAAGCTAGATTCTTCCCTCTGAGCAACTCCAAATCCTAAGTCCTAAAGAACTCGGATCTTGCTTTTGCTGGCTGAGTCCATCACAGGTAGGAAGGGGAGAAAGTTCTGCAGGGTCTGCTGGAGTCCGTGTAAAGAGTCCGTGTCTGTAAGCAGACGACCCCAGCCTGTGGCGAGAACCAGAAATAAACCCAGATCGAACAGTAACGACGGTGGCTCTGCTGACTGACCATCATGCTCGGCATAAGCAGGGGATGCCTTTCTGAACAATTTGAAGCCAGTTCGGCTTTGGGCTCAAAGTGGCCTGGAGTACATAGGCGGTCTCAGTGACTACAAGTTCCTGACCAGTGGAACGTAAGTCATTGTACCATTTCACAGTTCATTCTGGACTTTTCCATGTGTGAACATAGATTCTCCTCTTCTTCCTCCTGAGACAAGGTTTCATGTAGCTCAGGCTGGCTTCAAACTCGCTACCTAGTTAAGAACAAAATCTGAGCCTTCTGTTTCTAGCTCATGGATAAGATTCTGTTAATGGATAACAGTTTTTAGTGTTCTTTTCTGGCTTGAGAGACCAGAGAGAGAAAGGTACAGAGCAGGGAGCCGCAGGCTCTACCACGGTAGTGTGAGCAGAGAATGAGACACCAAAAGGGCATCACAGAAACTCCTTATCACACGGAATGAGTCTTTAAGGAAGGTCCCAACCCACTGTAATTACTGATGGAATGAAGAGGACAAAGTGTGAATTGTTTGTCTTCCGCTCCAAAGGAATCTAGAGCATTCTATGTGTGTGTGTGTGTGGGGGGAAGCTGAGTTGATATCTCAGAAAGGAATGTGTGAGAGTGTGTGAGAGAGATGTGTGGATGTGTGTGTGCGCATGAGTGTGAGTGAACATGTGTGTATGAATATGTGTGAGTGTATGACTAGGTGACTGTGCATGTCTATATATATGTATGTATGTATAAGTGTATATGTGTATACATGTATAAGTTAGTGTGTGTGAGTGTATGTGTGTGTATATTTGAGTGTGTGTATATATGTATGAATGTGGGTGTGTGTGTGATTACATGTATTAGTGTGTGTAAGAGTGTGTGTATGTATGTAGGTGTGTGTGTGTAAGAGTATGTGTGTATATGTATGTGGGTATGAGTGTGTGTATACATATATAAGTTAGAGTGTGTAAGAGTGTGTGAATATGTGCGTGTGTATTTTAGTGTGTATACATTTATGAGATGGGTGTTAGTGTATGAGTGTGTGTGTACATGTCTGTATGTATGTGTAGTGTATGCGATTCTTAGATGTGCTTTGCTTATCATAACATATTCAGAGAGGGTTGGGAATAAAATAAAAATACTAAACTGAACTTAAAAAGTGGAGTTTTGCCAACTGTAAGAACAAAGGATCCAAAATAAGAGGGCCGAGGGGCCTACATGCCTGGAGCCTGACCCAGTGACTCGAGCTGGCACCTGGTTAGGACCTCAGTGGCTGCAGGTTCTCAGCCCTGGAGCCTGAGCCAGTGACTCAAGCTGGCACCTAGTTAGGACCTCAGTGGCTGCAGGTTTTCAGTCCAGATGGCCTGGCTCAGGAAGACAACCGACTGGCATTATAGAATTTACTGCCTCAAGCTGTATGTGACCTCTATTTGAAAAAAACACTTACTAATGGTCCAGGAGATAAGGCTAGGACTTCTCTTGACTGTATAAAAGGACTCACCCTTTCATTGTGGTGGGGGTTGGGGGACAGGGGGATGGGGAGGTGAGGGTTTGAGGTAGACAGGCAGACATTCTGAGAATTTTCCCACAGTGTTTCTGTTTATAGTGTCTATTCTTTACTAAAACTTTTATATATCAGTTCTGGCATGATAAATACTTTTACCTTATACCTCGGTCTCATTGTTCCCAGAACAACACTAACATATTTTAATAAAATACTCGATTGTTAGGGAAGACATGGGGGGGGACTTAATCAAAGTACATTGTATACACGTATAAAATTCTCAAAGAATTAATAGAAATATTCTATAGACTACTCATTATTTCTTGCTCTTTCCTAATAGGATAAGACTAGAGATTTACTCATTTACATACCATACCTACTATAGAATATTATTAACAAAGCTGGTCTTCCCTAAGCAATCTCCCAAGCAGGCTTCACTTCTGCCAGAAAAAAAAAAGTGTTATGTGAATAATTGTGCTATATATTCCACAGAATACTGTAAAACTCAGAGAAATGAACTACAAAACTTATTTGAAAAAGTAGCATACTAAATCTAGTCAGGTTAGCATCGTAATAAATATGCTCATACTTAATCTATTTTTATAGAAATCCTAAGAACCAGAATATGTCGGTGAGCTTTTTTGATTATTTACAATGGATTACTTGCATTATTATTAATAAAACTATTATTTATAAAAAGGTGGGATGTTTAAAAAGGCCCAATATTCAGTTATTATGAATGTGGGCATTAGACTGTGGTGCTAAGTTTTAGAGTAATTAAGTTAAAATGTGAAATATTGGGGCACATCATCATTAATTTCATTAATTGCACTGACTGCTAGCAATCAACATTGCTGTATATTTAAGGAAAAGGTGACAAATGGGGAGTGAGTGTGTATACACTCATGTTCACGTGTGTGTGCACACATGTCTGTACCAGTGCCCGTGTGTAGAGGACCAACATTGACACCAGATGTCTTTTTCTTGATTGCTCTTTAATTTTATTTACCGAGTCAGGATCTCTCTGTTGCTCTTAGGGTTGGCTTGTTACCCCCTCTCACTCCCCCCACCCCATCTTGTCCTGGGAATCCCCTCTCTGTCTCTGCCTCTCACAGGCTGGGATTACACGTGGTCCCCATGCCTTGACTGGCTTTTATGTGAGTTCTGGGGATCCAACTGTAGTCCTCACTGTTTAACCACTGAGGCATCTCCTTAGCCCAGCCTTTCACTGTGAACAGGAACAGCGGTAGTGGCTAGAGACCCACGTAGGCAGATGCATGTAAATACTTGTAATATCAATACATGTAAAGTAAAATAAATAGTATTTCTTTAAAAAAAGAAAGCATGTATCTGGGGACAAAGGAAGCTTTGGACAGGTTTATATGTATGGATTAATCATGAAAGGAGAATTTGCTGGCACATTTGAAAACTCAGCAGGACACTGAACCACGAAGAACAGCAGAATGGGTGAGGTTCTGTGTGAGGGGCGCGCGCGTGTAGTCGTCTCGCCGGCAAAAACATACACACACACACACACACACACCAGAATCCTTCCGTAGAAACACGTTTATTCCCATAAACCAAAATGGTGGTAGAAGACGAAAAAGATGGAGAAAGGCACTGTTTTATACCCTAGAGCGGTGTGATCACCTCTCATTGGCTGCTTACTCGTAGCGCGCCAAACGCCGTGGGATGGGCTTTAACTTTGGCGGGCTTTTACCATGGCACATGCGCACTTTATTTGTTTACTAGGAAGAATTATGGCTGACAGCGCCACCTAGCGATGGCGGACTTTGCCAGCACCTGCCGCGGCTCCCAACAGTTCTGGATTGTCTTATACAAGTAAGGCATAGAAGCACTGCTGTGGACACTGAATCTAAAACCCCCTAATTGTAGGACTCATTATTTTATAGGCTTACAAGGAAGAAACATTACCAGTTACACTGCAACAATCTTTCTTACCACCCAGGAATGTTACACCATTCACAGAACTTTTAAAGCTCAGAAAAGAAATGGGACAAAGAATTTTACGTTGTCTTCCTCAGTCGGTGTGGCTCACACAGACCACAGCCCAACTCAGTCATTTCTCTCTAGTACAGTGGAGTCATACACATGGTCTCCACTACCAGACTGAAACTAAGCCACCTATCAGACCTACCAAGCCGATCAAGATTACAGAGAGTAATAATGAAACGTGTCTAAAGAAGACAGAAGACAAGGCTAGTGGGGGTTGGGGAGGGGGCAGGTTTTTGTTTTAACCATTTTCTCTCTGTTTTTGACAAGGTCTCTGGTATCCCTGTTTTGACTCAGTCTTTATGTGATTTGCCAAGTAGCTGAAGATGACCTTGCACTCACTGTCTCCTTACCTCTACCTCCCTCCTGGTGGGATTCCAGACAACTGTGCTCAGTGCTAGGAATTGAACCTAGGACATCATGCATATACAAAAGCACTCTATGAAGTAAATCCCACCCCCCGCCCGGGCCAACAGCTTCTGTTTCTTTAGCAATTTAAAATACGTGCTCTGGGCTAGGCCTTGTATTGGCTGTGTAGGCTAGGAGTCCGAAGTCATCCTTGGCTACAGAAGCTCCAAGCTACACGAGACCCTATCTCCAAACAAGCAAACTTTCCAGCTGAATCTATTATTGAAGCATTTCTAAAAGATGGACCTAAGCTAGAGGTGGTGGCACATACCCTTAGTCCCAGCACTCAGGGGGTAGAAACAGAGACAGGAAGATCTTGAGTTTAAGGCCAGCCTGGTCAACAGAGTGAGTTCCAGGACAGCCAGGGCTACATGGAGAAACTTTATCTCAAAAAACCCCAAATGATGATGATGTTGTTGTTGTTGATGTTGATGACGATGATGATATAAAGAAATGGACCTAAACTGCTCTTTTTTTTTTTTTTTTTTCGAGACAGGGTTTCTCTGTGTAGCCCTGGGGCTGTCCTGGAACTCACTCTGTAGACTAGGCTGGCCTCGAACTCAGAAATCCGCCTGCCTCTGCCTCCCAAGTGCTGGGAGTAAAGGCGTGTGCCACCACCTCCCGGCTCTAAACTGTTCTAACTGAAACCTCACCATGAACAGGCAGACAGAATTCATGGGGCTCCCTTCCTTCCAGGAAAGAAATTCTGCCTTTTGTCTCTCACAAAGACATCCTCAAAGAAAGCCTTCTATTGATTTCAGGAAGGCAGCTAACTGGCTGTGGTTCTGATCCAGCCAATCACTTCCAAAGACCCCATACTTCAAAGGCGCTGTGACTGTAATGACAAAGAGACACCAAGAGGCCTTTGTTGAAATACAACCAGAAAAGATAGGCCAAGGTTAAAAAAAAAAAAAGGGAGGGGGGCTATTCTTAAAGAAACGGATACATTAATGAGGAAAGTTGAGGTTGAGAGAGAGGGAGTGAAAGGAACAAAATTTAAAAACCATTTTGTATGACTCAAAAGCCGTTTGTATACTTGGAATAATCTAACAAATATGAGATATGCGTTTGTCACTGGGCAGCTCTGATAAGAGCTAGGCCTCAGAAGCAAGCCCCTGGCAGATCACCCAGCCCCTCAGACAGGCCCTAGCCCAGGTCTGGCCCTGATATGCTAATGAGATAATCCTAACATGCTGTTGATGTGCTAATGAATCAGCCTCACTCTGTGAGCCCTAAGAGGGACAAAGGTACCCTCCAATGAAATGATACAAAAATTGGAACTTTGGTAATATTCTCTAGGACCTCACTGACATGGTCCTTAGACACCTTGCCTCTGGCTTGTGTTGATATGCATCACCGAGGAGACTTGAGACTGGGTGTGGAACTGGCCTCGGTGACCACTCTCACTGAGCCCACACAGGCCTGCCTGTCAGTGCTAGTTATTGGTCTGTGGTCTTTAGGACCTCCCAGACCACCATCAGTGCCATCTTCCCGCCTGTCACAGCTGAAGAACTTCACCGAGGATGTGGGCAGAGCCTGCAAGCTTCCAGAGCATCCTTGCTGGAGATTCCCCAGTGGAACCCGGCATTCTGCCCAAATGACCATTCATTTTCAGCTTGGTTAGATGTCTGTTTAACTTTTATGTTAGCATGATACTATAAGGAATATTTGTGTGAATAAACCAAGCATATCTGAAAGACAAATCTTGTGTGGACATCCTAATTGCTGAGTGTCTCACAGACCACAGGCTGTGCTCTCCGCAGGAGGGAACTATAAATTGCCTTTGTCTTCCTTAGTCTTCTGACAACCTCAAATGTAAGCTGTGTTTGCTTGAAATCAGGAGAGTGAATATTTTGTGGATTGAATTTTAAAATCAAAGCAGAATAAATGTCCCTGGTATCCAGAAGAACAGAGATGAACCATCTTTAGAAATGCTTTTTAAGATTTTATAGTAAGCGTGTATAGTAACTACACAATTATTTCCCAAAGTCACACAAATATATCTCATGCTAATCGGGCTGAGCATCAAACCCAGGGCTTCATGCATGCTCAATAAGTGCTCTATCAACTGAACTACAACCCTAGCCCCCAAGATTTATCTTCGTGAAGCTGAAGATTTTAAATCTACTCAGTGGTAAGTAGGTAGCATACATGCTAGTGTACTTAGCATCTGTAAGACCCTGGATTTGAGTTGGCAACTCCCCAGTATACTGCCTGAAGACTATTACATAATTTAAGATACAAAGGCGTTTTGAAAGTGTTACTGTATTTGAGGGTGGACATGTCTCTTTGGGGATCCTAGCAGATGAGATTCAGCCGCTCATCCCCAAAGAATCACAGGGAAAAAAAAATCTTGACTCTCCTTGCTGCCAGAAAGACATAGCTAAGGGCCCGCCCCTTTGAGGTGTCAATAGCAGCCTTAGATCACATAGGAACAGAACAAAGGCAGACAGTCAGGGCAGTTTGGTAATAAAAGGTCGAGGTCAGGTCACACAGTCTGGCTGATTATTATCTAGGACTTTTCTCGAAGCCTTGTAAATGTCAAGGAAATTGCTGCCCAGGGGCATCTGCCTTTGCCTCACAGGGTGTCTGTCTAGCATAGCTGTGTGATTCTGGATTTTAAGATAAACTGAAGGTAAGAACGACTCAGAAAAAACAGAAGCAAAATGAGTCAGGCTAATAGTTGGATCCCCTTCTAAAGGATTTGTAAAAACCTGAGTGTATGTACACAAACTACAAACCAGAGCGCACCTGGTACATCCTAGTGATGGGACATGCATGCTTCCTTACCGCTGACAGCAGGAATAGACCTAACTCTAACCTGAGCTGACTAAAAAATTGAAATTACTCTGCTCCCAGGAGGCCTGACAGGGCTGAAAAGCCGGCTGAGCAGCTCCCTCCCCTTTCATTAGTGTGGAATCTGAGGTCCCTGGAGTGCTGCCCAAATCATCTCCTTTGTACTGTGTATACTCAAGAGACTTGCCAAGCAAATTAATAATGTGATCTGATTAAAGGGAGAATCTCTACAACAGGAAGGCAGAGTTTGAAAGCGCCATTTTAGGCCTCAGAACCTTCAGCGCTCTGAGCATATGTCATTGTTGCCGTTGTACAAAGGACCCTCTCTTACCTTACATCACCTGCTCTCTACGTCCTAACCAGGCTCTTGTCATAACTTAACTATAACCTGGTTATAACATAACCATAAAAGCGCCTTGGTAACCTATTTGTGGTCATTATTTGAACTTGAAAATTTCAAGAGGAAAATGAACATTTCTTGCCATAGGAACTAGTGGAGTTACATTCGATTTTTTTTCTACCTCCGTATATAAAAAGCAAAACATGCTAAGGGGAGGTTAGTCTTCCTGTCAAACATAGTCAGGAGGCTGCAGGGAGCACTTCTGGACTTGGAAGTAGCTCCTGTGACCCAGAGATGAAGAAGACAGGCCAAGGTACCGCCCTCTGTTTTCTAGATATTTAAAAAACAAAACAAAACAAAACAAAACAAAACAAAAAACTTTTATTGATTCTTTGCAAGTTTCATACCATGCACCCCAGATCACATTGTATCTACTCTTTACCCTTGGAGCCTCCACCTCCCACCTCCCAAAATAAAAATACATACAAACAAACAAAACATAGAAAACATCTCACTGTGGAAGCTGTACACAGTACACGCCTCTGTTCGCACATCTTCACTTGCAAATATTTATTACAATGAGTCATTGGTTGGTTCAAGGTCTCTGGCTCCCATGACACCACCATTATTGGATCCTCACCAGGTCTTCTCCCTGTTATCCTGTTGTTGCCCTGGGTCTTGGAGATCCTGCAGCCTTGGAGCAGCAGAACAGCCCCTCCAAGTGCTCCAACAGTTCACAAATGATATAGGTTTTGGAGTGGGCCAACTCAAAGTGCCTTAACCTGGTCCTGGGTGGCAGCTGGGCTGGTTGACTTTCCCTTATCTGTACCACCAGGGTGCTCTCCAGGGTGCTCTGACTAGGCCACTCAGTGCCCTTGACAGGAGGCAGGGTCAGCTCTTTTAGTCTCCTGTCTTAGGGGCCTCCAGAGCCAGCTTCACTGTGCTGCCAGTCAAGGAGCAAGGCCCACTCTCCCAAGTGCTGCAGCTGGCCAGGGGCTGGGACAGATCTCTCACTCTCATACCCTCAGGCCTTTGCCATCAGGGCCAGCTCCTTTGTGTTCCCAGGCAGGGTGCAGGGGCTGTTCTCTGAGGAGAGGCAGGGCAAATGCTCTTGCTCTCAGGACTTTAGGGGCCAGCTCTCCTGACTACTACAGTTGGCAAGGAGTGAGGAGGGAGATGGGTTCTAGACATTTTAAGAGCAAAGATCCTGGGACCAAAGTGAGATTTGCAACTATTGTATAATTTAGGGAAAATGTGATCATGTTTTTAACTTGAGAATTTTTTTAAAAAAAGATTCTATTTTTTAATTGTATGTATGGGGGTAGGGGTAGGTTAGGTTGAGTATGTGAGGCAGAATATGGTGTGGGATCCTCTGGAGCTGGAGCTTCAGGTGGCTGTGAGCTGCCCATGTGGGTGCTGGGAACTGAACCCAGGTTCTCTGCCAGGGCAGAACCAACTCTTCATGGCTGAGCCATCTCCATCTCTTGGAGAATAACAGGGAAGACTTAAAAGTGTTCAAGAGAACTGAAGTGATGACTCAGGCCTGCAATCTCAAGCTTTAGAGGCTCAGGAAGGAGGGTTACTATGGGTTTGAGGACAACCTGGGCTACAATGCCGGATGCTGCCTCAAAGAAAACAGAACTCCCAGAAGACAGAAACTGGAAATAAAAGGAAGAAGAGTGAGGGTACAGTAAGAAGATTTGGTAAACAAAACATCAGAAACGTTTTTTTAACTCCAGCAGTTCAAAGAAGGCCAGTGCTCAGGAGAGGGTGTTTTGGGTGGAGCTGATGATACCTTTCATCAAAAAAAAAAAAAAAAACAAAAAAAAAAAAAAAAAAAAAAAAGAGACCAAAGAAAGGCAATCCGCCCTCCAGAAAGCCAACGAGCAACATAAAGATAGAGTGACAGGAGGTGCTAGGCAAGAAGGAAAAGAATAGGAGGGGGATTTGTACCCAGCTTCTCTCCAGACACCATTTGGGCCATGCTTATCTATGTCAGCATGAGGTAGAAGTGACCCGGCCAGTGTCCACATAACATCACGTCTGATGTGGACAGCCTTCCACATTGAAAACCTGCTTATCCAGGGACAACATTCGGTAATGTCCTCTAACACAGACAGTGATAGTCCCTTTCCAGTGGAGTGAGTTGGTCAGCAGTAGATAATTCTTTTTTTTTTTTTAAAAGATTTATTTATTTATTATATATGAATACACTGTAGCTGTCTTCAGACACACCAGAAGAGGGCATCAGATCTCATTACAGATGGTTGTGAGCCACCATGTGGTTGCTGGGATTTGAACTCAGGACCTCTGGAAGTGCAGTCAGTGCTCTTAACCACTGAGCCATCTCTCCAGCCCGATAATTCTTTTTTGATATGAACATCAGGGCCTTTCCTAGCCAGACAGGGAGGAGACCTTTGGGTGATAAGAAGACAGTTTTACTTTTCAGCCTAAAGGAATCAAGCCTGGAGTAAGATGGTGGAAAGAAACAAAATATGTTTGAAGACTTGATAAGAAAATGGGGGGAAAGCAGGAAACGTAGCTCTGTGATAACCCACCTGCACATCAGCAGTTCTGTTCTGAGCCCCTTCACCCCACACAGGAGGAGTAAGAATCTTTTTCACGAGGGATTTATTCAAACATTCCTCAAAAAACCCTCCCTCTAGGCAGCTGCTTGCCAGTCTCCACTAAGCCTACCCACTGTCTGAGTTGTAACTCAGAAGGCCTAGCTTTTCTCTTTTCTCTGTTTACTTCTTCCTTTTTTGCATACCAGCTAAACCCCTAAACCTGTTACTGGTTTGCCATAATCCCTCCTCTCAGAAGCTTATCTATACTGTCTGTTTTTCTTTTCCTTTCAAATTCCAACTAAACTGTCCACATGTTCCCTTCAGAGTCTGTTTTTAGCTTTGTTTATCAACCAGACCAATAACTCACACAAAGGACTCTGTGTCCCTCGTGGTCCGGGATGGCAGCTGTGCTACAGAAGTGGAAAGGGACCCACATTAGAAGAGTGTGTAGGGCCCTGGGCGAAAGAGAGGGACATTGGGGAAAACTGAATTGACATGGTTGATCATTTAGAAAATAAGACTGGCAGATCAGGACCAGGAAGACGGGTTAGCGTTCACCTGTCATCTCAGCATCATGCACGCAGACAGAAGGCAGAGGCAGAAGCGGTGCTGGAGCTCGCAGCTCAGGCAGCCTGGGATAAGCAAAGCGGCAATGGAGAGTAGAAGGGAGGCTCTGCTTCAAAAAGATGAGACCAGATTTCTGAAAGTTGTCCTCTGACCTCCACATGTGCACCAAGGCATGTGCAAGTATGCACACATGCATGTGTGTGAAGACACACACACACACACACACACACACAATAAATAAAAATAAAATTTGAAAATAATAACATTAGATGTACAAATCAAGAAAGATGAAGGCTGGGTGCAAGAAAAGCCATGCAACTTAATGCAATGTCAGACATTTATGACAGGATAGGTACCATTATAAGGATTTTATCGTGTGTGAACTTCCTAATCCCTCCGGTTTTAGACAGAAGATAATTGAAGTGCATAGAGACAAAATGGCTAATAATAAAAGTCCAGCACAAACACAAGCCCCTGACTACCAGAGGCCTGTCACTAGTGGCTTGTGATACCTATTCAAACATTTAAAGCCTAATTCCTAAGGACCCATGGTGTCTGATATAGCTTCCTTTCCTGTTGCTATGACAGGTCAGACATCAAACAAGACAATCTCTTACAGATATGGTCACGGGCCATGGGTCAGTCAGATCTGTGAAGTCCCTCAGGTGAGCTCTTCAGATGGCTCTAGGCTGTCTCCAGTTGATAGCTGAGGATAATTTCGACAGTGCCTTGCCTGAAATGGATAACCTCAGAAAAGATAACTGATGTTGTAAAATTTACTACTCACCAGGATTGTGAGGTAACTGCTTATCTGTTCAAATCCCAAAGAAATGGTGCAAGAGATTGGACCAAGAAACTTCCCTTACTGCTTTAAAACTCCTGTTTTTTCTAGGTCTGAGGCTCTGCTTAAGAATTCCTGTCTATTCACTGAAAGGTCTTTTCTATGTCTAGTCTGTCTGGCAAATGCTCTTACTCTTGCATCTACGGCTTGTCACTGTAGTCCTGGCTTTACAGTTTTCTCAAAACCAGATACCTAATCGGGTAAAGCCCACCCTGGGTCATGCTGCGGTTAGGATACACAGAAAGGAGAGCCCGCAAAAAAGACAGAAAGGGAGACGACTGAAAAAGAAGCTTATCAGAAAAAGTCAACAAGAAAGAGATCCCATCGTTTTTACCCACGATGTGGCTACGTTGTGAGTACTTTTTACTAGCCAGGTGTTGGCCGTTATCTGATGAAAACAATAGTGTGCTTAGATGGGCAAGGGAACAGATAGGTTGGGGTGCTCCTGTACCGAGAGTTCTCCTTCACCCCAACGTGTGACATCAAGATACCATACAGTGAGTACAGCCGACGTAGACAGGTGAGGAAACGGCATAAGGATATTATTTAAATGTGTGGAGACAAATAGGGAGAAGGGCTTCTGGGAAAAGACCTGGAAGGTTGGGTGTCAAGACAGAAAGACACTATTTTTCTTTTTTTTTATTGATTATTTTATTTATTTACATTTCAAATGTTATGTTTTATTGGTTATTTTATTTAAATTTCAAATGTTATACTATTTCTCATCTTATTGTTCTATAACATTGAGTTTTAAAACTCACGTGTATTGATTTAATAGAAATAGTTATTAGAAGGTGTCAGGTAGGGATATCACGGAGCTCTATTGTTTCCTAAAACCCCAAACTTACTGGTTATCCAATTAGTTGTTAGAATTGCTAAATTAGTGAAAGAATCTCTGTGGCTAAGGATGGTCTGAAATTCACTATGTAGTCCATTTTAATCCCCAATTCATGAGCCCCTGCCTCCACTTCCTAAACACTAAATACTGGAATCACAGGAATGAGTGTATTTCTAAAAGATTTGGGGTTTGTTTATGTTCTGTCTTTCTCCTTCCTCCTCCTCCTCTTTCCCCTCCCCCCTCTCTGTGTGAGTCTGTCTCTCTGCCCCTCTCTTTCTCTCTCTTTCCTTCTCTCTCTCTCCCCCTCTCCCTCTCTCCCTCCAAGGTCTCACTAGGTAGCCCTGGCTGGCCTGGAACGTGCTGTGTAGACCAGATTGATCTCAAACACTCCGAGATCCACCTGCCTCTACTCCCTGAATGCTACGATTAAAGATGTGTATCACCATACCTGGCTGCTGTTTTGTTTTCGACCAAAGAACTTGAACCACTATTTAAGTCCTTACTTAAGGTTTCTATTGCTGTGATAAAACACCATGACCAAAAAGTCATGTAGGGAAGAGAGTTTATTTTATTCTGCAACTCTCAGGCCAGACTCTGTCACTGAGGAAAGTCTGGCAGACACTCAGGGCAGGAAGCTGGAGGCAGGAACTGAAGCAGAAGCCACTGAGATACCTATGCTGTTTACTGGCTTGTTCCTCATGGCTTGCTCAGCCTGCTTTCTTATACAACTCAGGACACCTGTGGGGGGGGGGGGGGGGGGGGGGGGCTCCACCCACAGTGATTTGGGCCCTCCCCCACCATCAATCAAGAGACTCTCTCATGGGTTTTCGTATAGGCAGGTCTGATATGAGTATTTTCTCAGGCGAGATCCTTTCTTCCTAAACGATTCTGGCTTCTATCAAGTTGACAAAATTTAGCCAGCACAACCAATGACCCGTTGTCAGCTTGACACACAAACATATCACTATTCATTTACGACTTTCCCTTTCTCATTTGTTCCCAAAATGTCAGCTTAATATTACAATATAAAACATTCTAACATTCTAGAAGCCCCACAGTCTTTGAAAATTCTAACACTTTTCAGTCTCTTTAAAATATCCAGTCTCTCTGAAATATCCAAAGTCTCTCTAAAATTCCAGAATTTCAAAACTGTCAGCTCCTGTAAAATAAAAGTCGAACATTTCTTATTTTAAAAAAGAAAAGCCAGGGCAGGCACTGTGGCAATCAGATCAAAGCAAAAATCAAAGTCTAACTCAGTGTCAGACTTCTGGGACTGGGACTACAAAACCTGGGGTCTCCAACTTAACTGGGCTGCACTAGCAGCAGCAGCCTCTCCTAGGCTCTCCTCAGGGACTCTGACCATGCCACATGTTGCCACTCCTCAACTTCTCTTCATGAAGCCCTTAGTCCAGTGCAGCTAAGGCTGCTATCTTCACCAATGGTCTCTTCTGACCTCCCGCAGTGGCAAGGCTCAGCTGCTCCCCACGACCCTTCCATGTCTTCAAAACCAGCACCATCTGGGAGAGACTTACTGATGTGTTTATAAAAAGATAAAGAGATGGGACATATGTTCTATGGAGGTGTGGTGAGGTATGAGGAAGGGAGTGCCTCGCCTGGCCCACTCTGAAGCATCCCTTCCCCCAGAGGGACCAGCCACACAATGGTATAGTACAGAATAGAGTTTATTCAGGGCATGGGGAGGGGAGTTGAGAGGGTGGTAGAGGCAGAGAAAGGCACAGAGAGGAAGAGAGTAGAGAAGTAGAGGTTGGTCATGTGTAGGGGCAGGGGCAGTAAGGAAATGGGGAGAGAGGGGTGAAGGGAAAAGCAGGGGAGCAAGAGAGCAAGAGGAGGGGCAAGCAGTCCCTTTTATAGTGGGTCAGGCCTACCTGGCTGTTGCCAGGTAACTGTGGGGCGGAGCTTAGACAGTATGCTAACACACATTACTAAGTTTAGCCTCCAGCACCAGGTACCTACAGCCTTGGTTCCCTTCTAGACCACAGCTTCTGTGCGTTGACCCCTGATTCTGTCTGAATGACGCTGGTCTCTTCTTAATCCTAGCGTTGGCCCCAGCAGATGAGTATCAGTTATTCAAGGGGTTCTGGACTCTTCTTAAGTACAGCCAGTTCTTCAGCCTCAGCTGACCAGAACCAAAGACACTCAGTTCAAAATACAGAATGTCCCTGGTGCGGTCTTACAAGGACTCCTAAACTTCTCTCTGAAACTTCACAAGCCAGGCAGTGACCATCTGTACTGTTCTCAGCATTATCTTCTCTTCCAAACTCCCAACAGCTCATCAAGCTCTGACTATTCTATGGCTTTTCTAGCCCAAAGTTCCAAAGTTGTTACTAACTCTCTCAGACAATGTAGTCAGGTCTGTCGCTGTGACACTGCGCTCTATGGTAGCCGTTTCAGTCCTTCTTTTTGATTGCTGCGATAAATAAAACACTATGACCAAAAAGCATCTTGTAGAGAAAAGGATTTTTTTCTTGCAACTCTCAGTTTACACTCCACCACTAAGGGAAGACAGGGTAGGAACTCCAGGAAGGAACTAAAGCAGAAGCCATGGAGGACACTGCTTACTGCTTGCTCCCCTTACTCAGCCTCCTTTGTCTTATCATTCAGGACTATTGGCTCAGGGGTAGCACTGTCCTCAATGAATTGAGTCCTCCATCAACCACCAAATAAGAAAATGTCCCTACAGATTTGCCAACAGGTCAAGCTGATGGGACATCATTCTTGGTTAAGAGTCCCTCATCCCAGATATGTCTAGGTTTATGCCAAGTTGGCAAACACGGGGATTCGATGAGATCCTAGGGAAGGGGGCGAAAGAATGAAGGGACAAGAGACACAAAGATGTAGAGCAAGTCTGGGGTTCTGATCAAGCTCTGAAACTTTAATTTTGGGGGCAGGTTATAAGGACACAGCAGAACGGGAAGTTTGGGCGAGGGTCATTGCTTAGGGGTATCCCACTATTGAGTCTTCATTGTCTAAGACCAGTCCACTGTCATATCCTTATTGCCCTAGACCATCCCATTGTCCTAACCGGCTCCCAGGAAATGCCAGACGTTCTTTAAGTTCCTGGGGCCTGAGACCTGTGAATGTCCTTTCTTAACCTTGCACTGACTAGGCTTTCTAGAACAGCAGGTAACTTCCTAGGTTCTCTTAGAACAGCAGGTAACTTCCTAGGTTCTCTTAGGACAGCAGGTAGTTTCCTGGGTTGGCTCCTGATAAGAAACAACCAACACAGGTCCTAAGAGACTTTATACAGGAAGATCAGCGATCATAGAACAAAATTGTTTGTAATATTTAAAGTTCAGCAGAGGGGATGGGGTGTATAGCTTAGCTCAGTGGTAGATTTCTCACTTAATGCAAACCAGGCCCAGAGTTCAATCCCCAACATCGATTCGACGAGACCCTAGGGAAGGGGAAGGCGAAAGATGGAACAAGAGACAGGAGGAAGAAGCACAAGTCTGAATGTCTGACCAAGTGCTTAAACTTTATTGTCAGGTTTCTGTTATAAAGGCAGGCAGGGAGGAGGGTCACCTAGCAGTCAGGGTCCAGGGTCATCCTGTAATTGCAAAGTTCTCTAAGCCCACAAGAATTCCTAGCCCAAATTACTTATCTAAATATTCTCTCACAAGTAAGAAGTCAATTAAAACATTTCTCAGTTCCAGTTGCTTATCTGATTAATAATTTTTCCCTGGCAGGAGGGCAATAAAGTATTCCTTAACTCAGGCTGTTTACTTAACTGACATTTGCTCCTAGGCAGAAGGGAGTCTTGGCGCCCAGCAATCCACAACAGCAAAACTGGACAGAATAGAAGGCTTCATTGGTTTCCTACCTCTAAGTTGTTAAGATTTTAGTGAGCTGTGCTTTTATCTGCTTTTAATCAATTCTTGAATTGGAAACAAAATTTGTAATGAAAATTTCTAAATTTAGTAAAAAGTTTCTTAAGAGGGTTATTGCTTGGCATGGTGGTACACACCTTTAATCCTAGTACTGAGATCACTGTGGATTTGTGTGAGTTTGAGGCCAGCGTAGTCTACCTAGTGAGGCCCTGACTCCAAAAGAAAAAAAAGTCTACATTTTGTTTTTAATACTAACACACACACACACACTCACTGCTTTCATTTCAGTATGTGGTATTTTAAAATATTTACCTCTATCAAAAAAGAGCTTCAAGTTCAAGAGAGAAAAGAAAAACAAATTACAGGTTACTTATTTATAGTTTTATATGTACATTTATATATAATTATATTGTAGAAATGAAAGCTAGTTTAGTTAATTTAAGAAAATTTTTGTGGGGAGACTATTTTACCTGGTCTGCCAAAAACTACAATCTTACTAAAATAGATTTGTTATTGCTTGTTCCTGAAAGAGCCACATCAAAAGGACCCTGACTGTTCTACGACCTTCAAGTTAGGAACACCATGTCTCGCTTCAAAAAGTATGCAGACTAGTAAAAAAAAATAAATTAAAAAGAAGGTGCTACTGTTTCTGTTGGTTTCCTAGCAGTACCTCTACTCTTGTTAGTGAACCATAAATATAAAGGATGCTTCTAACAAGACAAGTCCTCAGAGTCGGGAGGAGAGGATACCTCCAGATCTGGCCACAGTTATTTGAGATCTTTGATCAAAGATTGAAAACGAGTGCACACAGATTTCCTTCTTTCTCGCTGACAATCTCCTGTAGAGTTCCTTTGTGTAAGCATCAAACAAAAAGCCAGAGGTGGTCCACGGATCAGACCAGTCCCTCAGCATGGAGGTCTATAGTAAGGAGACTGTAGCATCTGGGGAATGTGGGGAGTTTGAGCTAAAGGCAGAATTAAGCTGGATGTGGAACCAAAGTTGCTGCCCACCTTGGCTAGAGAATTGGCCTTGAACTTGGGCTGTCTGAGCTAATCCTGGCCATATAGCAGCATGCATTCTTCCTGGGCTTGGCATAGATGACAGAAGCAGGTCCCCTGAATTTGCAGCAGAGGCTGGGGTTTGATCTCCTTGAGCTTCATGAAGGCCTTAATAACTTCAGCAGTCACAAGGCTGGCTTTGGTATTGCTGGACCCTGGGATTCCTGTATGCTAGGCAAGTGCTGTCTGTATCACTCTCAGACGCTATAGGCTCTTACGTTGTGTCAAACTTGCACTCCAAACCATTACACGGTTCTTCTCTGTTGCTGGGGTTTCTTTTTCTATTTCTGGGAATGGAACTTGGGACTCAGTGCCTGTTAATGCTGGTGTGAAATGGCTCTAACTCTCAAGGGAATACGAGACAGTTTATTCTGGGCCAAATATGAATAGCCATGTCCTGGGAACAGTTTCAGGTTGGCCTGAATGACATTGTACTGTAGATGAGGGTACATGAACGTTTATAGTCTCAGAACAAAAGGAACAATGTATTTACCAACCACTTTGGTGGGGATGTTATCTAAGTATATGGTAGTAGTGGGGAAGTAGCTACAGGCTTCACATGTTTCTAACACTTATCCTTAGGGTTAGAAGCTAGTCTGACAAGCAGTACATTCCCAAGGCTTGACCTAATAGTCAGATATAGGAGGTGGGCAGAAAATGATTAGTAAGAGGACCAAAGACAGCACAAGATAACTTTGATATTTTGATCTACAACATTCCATCTTTCCAAAATCATGAAGGCCCATCTAGTCTGCCAGACTTCAACACTAGTGTGCTAAGAAAGGGGTACCACATAGCTTCTTCAGAAAACTTCAGTTCACAGCAGGCAAGCATGCTACTATTGAGCTACACACCAGCAAGCATCCTACTATTGAACTATGTCCCAGTGCATACACGGTAAAGCTGCCTGCCCGTACATGACATGGTGTTTGCATCACAGACCACACAGCTCGTCAAGGGGCTGAGGCCAGAAGACAAAAATCACAGATTATGCTTTTCATTTCATTTAAACACACTCACTACTAGTACAAGTGATGGTTAAGTCAGAGCTTCAAAGAGGCCATCTTTTCCAGGCTGTTCTTAGTGAAGTTACAATTTGCAACTTCCTGACTTTGGAAGCTCAGGCTTTTGTTAACATTTTTGGGTACCTTAGTGTACATTTGACATGTCCACAAGCTATTATTTTTGGCATGTTGAGGAAGGAACTCGTGCATGCTGGGAAGTTCTCTGCCATGGAGTTCCAGGCCCTATCTCCAGGTCATTAAGAGGCATGCTTTCTCTCTCTAGGATACTGACACCCATACTAAGAATGCCCAAGCACTAGCACAGGTTTGGCAAACAAAACCAAATCAGGGCTCCATTAGGTCTTTGATCCTAACCCAGTGACACTGGGTGAGGAGCCTCCTAAAGGAGTAGGTAAGTTCCAGCTCAAAGGTTTGTACAATTTGCACCCCTCCCCCACCTCTTGGGCGGTTTCCACAAAGACTCTTGGTGTCAGACCGGTTTCCCCAGGGGCTGAAGTTCTAAGTCTAGTGACCGCCCTGCAGCAAACAATGAAATTCACTGTGAAGGCCCACGGAGGTCCTGGCTCTGAGTAACAGGCTGCCACCCAGTAAGTTGCTCCTCCCACACCCTTTTATTTTTAGTTACAACCACTGTCTTCATAACTTTTCTTAACTCTCAAGTAGGGAGGGGACTGCTCCGTTGTGTGTGTTACTTTAAACTCCTGGATCTAAGATGCTGGAAGATTCAACGCTGGTAATAACTAAAGTACGTATTTATAAAAAACAAACAAACAACCCGTTTTCTTTAGTTTCTACCTCCTGAAGTTCCCAAGACACTATAGGCAAAGGCTCGGTCCATCGAAGGTCAAGCCCCAGGTTGTGTGCCCGAGGATCAGACACTAGGATTGCCAGCTTGGCCTTTTCACTTCCTGAGGCTTTAGGCCAAGCTATTTAAGCTGCTTAGGCTTGCGCGATCACTTTCCTCACACCGGTACAGCAATGTTTATCTGAATTACTCTCTCAGTAAAAGAAGGGACTGGTGTAAAATTCATACTAACAGAAATGGTTTTATTTTGAAGTAACCGTGAGAAGAGATTCAGGTAGAGAGCAAAACTCTGCGCTCCCTTGGCATCCAACAAGCAATTGTTGGAATACTTTCAACGTGGGTCAGTTGAGAGGAAACAAGGACCCCAACCTAGTTCCTGGTTCCAAGATCGACTAACCAGGGGCCCCAGAGTTCCACGGGAACAGCAGGTGGAACAGCCAGGCGCCTGGGGAGACCTGGCACCTGAGGGGGTGGGGGGAAAGAGGGGTTTCCCGAACGTGGATCTGGTACATGTCTCAGAGTAAGGCGATCGCAGTCCGGTACCAGTGGCGCCCTCGAGGGACCAGCGCAGGACAGTCGAGAGGGAGTCTTTCTCTAGGGCTCTAGTTTTTACTATCGACGGCAAGCGGATCGAGTTTACCGGAGCCGAGGCGGAGGTGCGCCGCGAAACCCAGCGGGTGGGTAAAACCCCAGGGCTTGTAAAAAATGGCACTCCCCGTGTTTAACCCCGGCGGAAGTGCCAGAGAGGAAGAAGCCCACTGTGCTGCCCGGGAAGGGGCGGGACTACAGGCCGTGGCGGGGCTGTCCCAGGGGCGGAGCCCAAGATATGGGCGGAACCTACAGTCGGGGCGGTCTCAGGGCGGGGCCTGTGATGTGGGGCGGGGCTTGGCGGCGGTTGTTTTCAGGCCACGGAACGCGGCTCTCAGCTGGGCTGCTGGGCTCGGGGATAGGAAGCTAGACCAGCTTCTTCAGACGCGCGCTCGCGGACCAAGCCGAGAGGGCCTGAGTGACGGCCCAGCGGGCAGCGTCCTCGAGGTCGTCGGCCGCGGCGATGTCTGCCCGGTGCTGTGCTGGCCAGGTGAGCGAGGCGGGCTGCCTCACGGGTTATCAGAACCGCGGACGGGAGCGGAGCTCGGGTTCAGGAAACCCCGTGGGCGGGAAGGGACTCGGGAAAGCCCGAGAGGCAACCCCGGCGACCTCGGTGTCCAGCCTCCGGGATTCCGGGGTGGCGGGGCGAGCGGATCTGGAGCTGAGAATTCCATCAGTTCTCAGGACGTGTCACCTCCGGTCGAAGCCTCGAGTAGTGTGGCTCTGAGCTCCGCAGCTCTCCTGCCACTGCACTGCCTGTGGGATAAATCCAGGAAAAACGTGGGGTTGGACGAGATCTCTGTTTCTATACTCCGAGCACAACTCCTCAGTTCGGGCAGGGTGGCCGCGTTTGGCATCTCCAAGTCTAGAACGTGGGGCTCCGTATTCACGAGAACGCCTGGATATCCGATTTGCAAACTCCTGGACACAAGCCTGGGCGCAGGGAAGGCTCAGTCCTGTTTCATGGGTTTACCGACCGGATCCTACCCAACCTTAACTGGGCACGAGCCTTCGCTCCCTTCTTTGCAACTCATCTTGCTGGAACCTGTTTTGTAATCTTGCCAGTTAAATTCACGATATTCAAGCCATAGGCGGCTCCTACTTGGAAGGAATTATTAGGTTTTATCCCTTTAATGCTAATTTCCCTTCTTCCTGAAGGGTTAGAAAAACAACAACGAACTAGGTAAAGCCATCTGGATGTTTTTCTCCCTGTTGTTTTTTGTTAGGTTTTAAGGGGTTATAAAAAACAAAAACAAAACCTGGAATCTGATCGCGGTGGGTGGGCATTCAGGTGCAGGACTGGTCTTATTTACTTTGAACGTCAGGACAATGGGGCCAGCTTTTCGTGCTGTAGGGTTAAGCTGTGTCTCTGTACTCATTGGTTTTAGTGGCCAATAGTCTGTCCTGTCCTCTTTGAGGTGGCCCTGTGGAGTCATCTTGGTTTCTGAGATCTCATACTGCACATAGCATGCAGTATTTCAAGCTGGCCTTTTCAGAATAGAGGAAACTGAGGCTTTTTGATTTGAGGTAAAATGATGCCCTCAATGTCAGGGAAGGGAACAGAAAGGGAGGAACGGAGGAATGTGTCCCATCCAGGCTTTTTAGACCAAGAGGGGCCAGAAAAGATTGTTTTCAGAAAACTGCAAAGTCTCTCTCTTTTAATGTGGTTCTGGAATGGAGCCAGGGTCTGGTTCCTGTAAGTTCTAGGCAGGTGCTCTTTGAGCAGCACCTCCAAGTCCCTCTTCTTGTTTGTGATCCTCTTCCATTGAAGGCAACACTTTTCATTGTATAGTAATTGCATGTATTTGGGGCCATCTGCCCTTTTCTCTTGGAAGCCCCTTGAAGCTCTTTCCTGACCAGTGCTTGATTTCAGGTTCTGAGAATTACTGTTAGTACTTAAGTGAATTTTTGAAAAAATGTTGGTATGAGTGATATTTTGCTAGGATTTATGACTTGTTTCTAAAATCCCCCTCTTAAGACTTTGGAAAGAACCAAGTCCTGGCCATCCCCACAGCATAGTAACTTCTGCTTCTCAGTGCTGCTGAAGGTCTCACTGTGGTAGGTTTCCGTGTAGTGAGCACTCACTCACACCACGATTTTATGTAGCTGGGAGGGACTGCTGAACCAGGGCAGAAGTTTATGTGATGGTGTGGGATTTAGCTAAATGCTAGAATGCTTGCCCGGCATGCATTTGGCTGGATTCGGCCCCTCGTACAAAATGAACCCCTCAGACCTCACACCATCACCAGAAGCCGAGTCTGTCAGTTGTAGCCATATTGTCTTACAAGCTAAACGCTAGGAGGAGGGTATATTATCGTAGGAAGCCACATCTCTGCTGGCAATGACCTGTGTGTGCATACGTGTAAGGACATCCCGTAAGCATGTGGTCTTGTAACATGGCTGGGTATAAAACAGCCTTGGGAGGGTTGGGTGAGAACCTTGTCTGAGAAAATGCCTCTAGAATGGAGATTAATGGAAAGAGTACAGAGGCCGGAGAGGAGGGGAGAGAACTTGCTGGGCCACATATGACTGGAGATTGTAATCCCACACAATGAGTCATACCCTTGCTGAGTGCAAGAGTCATTGGGCATGACAGGAGCCAGAGACTGTGATAATTGCAGCAAGCAAGGAGACTGAGCATAACTCCCGTATGTCACTGGGGACCAGGTGACCTCAGTTTGAGATAGCTTCTTTATATGTTGCAGGTTCCAGGATGGCCAGGGAGAAGGTCTCCAGGTTGGAAAGGAGATGACAGTGAGCAAATAGATCACCTATACTATCTATATTGTTGCAGTTTCATTTGGTTCCTTATGACTTTTGTGGAGGGCCTTGAACGAAAGCATCAGAAACATAACTTGAAGAGATGTTAGCAATTCTGCAGCCTTCCGAGCACAGGTGCCGGGCCCTGTTCCTGCCATGTATCTAACAGTGGTTGTCATCCCCTGGGTGGGGACCTGGTGGGTGTGGGGATGGGTTGAACAGCCCTTTCACAGCGCTTGCCAAGGACCACCTGAAAACAGATGTTTACCTTACAATTCATAACAGTAGCAAGATTACATTTATGAAGTAGCGATAAAAATAATTTCATGGTTGGGGGTCACCACAACATGCAGAACTGTATATAGGGTTCCAGTGCTGATCTAACAGATCCTCACTGGAGTGTGGGCGTTAGTCTGATGGCAGCGAGAGGAACATAGTGAGCAGGGGTGAGCCGTGGGCTGAGTGGGACTTGGAAGATTGCTTTGGGCACTGGCAGGGAGAAGGGAGGCGACCTAAGGAAACAGTCCAAGTATTCATAAGCTGTTCATTTAGTAAATACTTCTTTTTGTTTGTTTCTTAAAAACCAGGTCTTGCCGGGCGATAGTGGCGCACGCCTTTAATCCCAGCACTTGGGAGGCAGAGGCAGGCGGACTTCTGAGTTCGAGGTCAGCCTGGTCTACAGAGTGAGTTCCAGGACAGCCAGGGCTACACAGAGAAACCCTGTCTCGAAAAACCAAAAAAAAAAAAACAAAAAACAAAAAACAAAAATCAAAAAACAAAAAACAAACCAGGTCTTGCTATGTAGGCAAGGCTGGCCCAAAACTTGTAATCCTCCTGCTTCATCCTTCCAACTGCAAAAGTTAAAGGTCAGCACTACCTGCTATACCTGATTACAAGGTGGTTTGTTTTGTTTTCCTCATTTATCGTGGCTGGCTTCAAACTCTGTGAAGTAGAGACTAATTAGCCTTGTACACCCGATTCTTCTTCTCCTTCTCCTTTTGTGTGCTGTCATGCCTGGCTCCAGTCAGTATCTGTCTGTCTATTTCTATCTCTGTCTGTCTGTCTGTCTATTTAATTTTGTTTTTATGTGTATGTATGTTTGTGTACCATATGCCTGTCTGGTGCCCTCAGAAGGCAGAAGAGGGTGTTGTTTCTCCTGGAGCTGGATCCAGGGTAACTCTCTCCAGCCCCCCATTTCCTTACAAGCATAGGTGCTGGGTCCTGTTCCTGTGTGGGTCTTGGACCCCTGGGGGGTTTACAGAGGGTTGTGAACATCATGTGGGTACTAGGAATCAAACCTGGGTCCTCTACAAGAGCAGGCAAAGCTGTCAATAGAGGGGTCATTTCTTTAGCCCCAACGGTGAGTATTGCTTCTTTGTGTGTCATACTTCTTTGTATGTGCCATGTCTGAGGCTCTGCTGTGAACACGCATCCCTTCCTGATAGAGCTTGTATTCTTGCAGCCTGTTCTTCTTGTAGTTCAGGGAAGAGAGAGCGTGCTACTTCAGTGAGGCTTTAGCTGCAGGAGTGGGTACAGTGGGGTATTATGGACTTCGTTTATAGTGATGGATTAGAAATGGGTGTGGGGAAGAGAATAGTACTTGGGTTTGTTTTGTTTTACGAGATAGGGGTTCTCTGTAGAACAGGGTGACCTCGAACTCACAGAGATATGCTTGCCTCTGCCTTCTGAGTGCTGAAATTAAGGGTGTGTGCCACCACACCCAGGTTAGAGTTTGGATTTTGTGTGCATAGATGGGTAGTGCCATGTAATGAGGTGAAATAGGAGGCTGACATTTGAAAAGAAAACCCATAGTTTTCTTTTGGCTTTGTGGCCCTTGAAATGCCTGTTATAAAATCCAATGAGGTTGCAGAATGTTGGGATTTGAATTAGTATTTAAGTCAAAAGAACTTTAAAAATTCTTGGCGGGCGGTGGTGGTGCACACCTTTAATCCCAGCACTTGGGAGACAGAGACAGGCGGATTTCTGAGTTTGAGCCCAGCCTGGTCTACCGAGTGAGTTCCAGGACAGCCAAGGCTATACAGAGAAACCCTGTCTCAAAAAACCAAAAAAAAAAAAAAAAAAAATTCTTTTGCAGGTAAAAATTTTGGATTTGGGAAAGCAGGTATGCCCCTGAAAAAGATACGTCACTGTCTTCAGTGCGCCTTATCTGAAGCATGAGTGTGGTGAGATTTAGACTACTCTGAGAGTTGCATGTGGCACTCGTCTGCCGTCATCTCTTCCGGTTGCTCTATCAGTTCTTGATACTCAGATTTGCTGGCTGCCCGCTGACTAATGGATGCTAATGGAGGAGGGGTGGCAGGGGAGAGGCCATGCAGCGCCTCCTGGGTTAGAGAATGATGATGACACAGGACTCTAGGGACAGAGGGTAAGTAGAGATTTAGGGGCTGGTTGGGAATGAGGGTGTCAGAGAGCTGTGACAGACCGCTAGAGGTGACATGAGATGCATACTTAAAAGATACATACATACATACATACGTATGTGTATATATAGAGAAAGAGGTGGGGGGAGACGGAAAGAGAGGGAGAGGGAGAAGGAGAGAGAGAGAGAGAGAGAGAGAGAGAGAGAGAGAGAGAGCCCTTCCAAGACAATTTGAGAGTAAGAGTTGTCAGCATTTCCTGCAGGCAAGTGTAAGCATTTGTGATAATCGTAGTGGTGATGATGGTGATGGTGATGGTGGTGATGATGGTGATGGTGGTGATGGTGGTGATGGTGATGATGGTGATGATGGTGATGGTGGTGATGATGGTGGTGGTGATGGTGGTGGTGATGGTGGTGGTGATGGTGGTGATGGTGGTGATGGTGATGGTGGTGATGGTGGTGATGATGGTGATGGTGGTGGTGGTGATGGTGGTGATGATGGTGGTGGTGATGGTGATGATGGTGATGATGGTGATGATGGTGATGATGGTGATGGTGGTGGTGATGATGGTGGTGATGGTGGTGGTGATGGTGGTGATGGTGGTGATGGTGGTGATGGTGGTGATGGTGATGGTGGAGATGGTGGTGATGGTAGTGATGGAAATTTATATCAATGCCCAGTATGTCGTATAACTATATTATTGTTCTGGACAACAGTTCTGTTTACCACAGGTGAGGCAACTGAATTGCAAAAAAAAAAAATAAATAAAAAAAAAAATGGAGCAATAGACTGATGTATCCAGACCTTCGATACTGGTCCTCCAGGCTTTGGCTGGCTGACTTCTCTGCTTGACAGTTGTTCCTTGTTTTTCTTGTTAGTGCGAGGCACAAATATGTGAGTGCTCTGAGTGGACATAGGCAGTTGAGGATTCAGTGATCAAGCCGGCTGATCTGGTAGATACTGTCGGCTGCCAGTAGGGAAGGGGTAGTGACTTTCGTTTCTTCCTTCATATCTGGCCCACCACATACAAACACCACATTAGAGACTTAAGTTCTGCCAAATACACAAACATTTGCTGGTCTTGCAGCTTTTCCTGAAGCTCTGGGAAGCTCATCTCTTTGCCTTTTTTGATGTTATGGCATGTGCATTGCATGAAAAGTTCACTGGGGCAGATGTGCGCACCTTCTAGTCGGGAGAACTTCACTAACTTCCGAATGGGCTGAGGCAGCCACACTAGCAGGGCTTCGTGGACAGATCCAGTCTGTGATTGCCATTGGCAAAGTAAAGGCCCAGCCTGTCTCTGCAGCTGTGACCCACAAGGGCAGAGGTGCCCAGATGTTTACAGGCAGGACTAGACATCTTCTATCCATTTCTTCCTCCATCCTTCCCTCTTGCTCTCCCTCTCCTCTTTCCTCTCTTTTTCCTTGACTCTAGGTCTAATTAATGTAACCCACACTGTCTTTCAACTTGAGGGTTACCCTGAACTTCTGATCTTCTGCCTCCATCTCTCCAGTGATGGGATTGCAGGAATGTGGCCCAGCACCTAGTTTATGGGCTTGTTTGTTTATTTGTTTGTTTTGAGACACATGTCATCATGTAATTCTGACTGACCTGAGCCTCAAACTCAGTTTGGCTTTGCTGCCTGAGTACTGGGATTAAAGGCATGTGTCACCATGTCTGGAAAGATCATATTTCTTGATCATTGAAGTTTTCCTTAACAAAAACCCACCTCTAAGGTCTATTATGTTAATTAACAGAGCCTTTAATGCTCCCAGGGATTGCCATCCATTATCAAAGGTTTAAAAACAGCAAAAAATGGGACCTTTGTTAAAGCATAATATTCTATTTGCCAAGTATTGGGTAAAGAACTGAACTTCCATTTTGTGCAGAGTGAGCTGCTTTCTTGTTTTTTATGGCACCTTGCTATGTAGCTCTGGCTGGCCCAGGTTGGACTCCTGCCTCAGCCTCCTGGAACTACAGGTGTGGCCACCTGACGAGTCAGCCTCTTACAGAGGGAGTAGGAAGGTGGTGGGATGGTGGGTAGTGGCCCAAGTCCAGTTTAGGGAGGGAAGAAGAGTTACAGACGGTTGGCTGTTGTGGTGTGTCCGAGTCAGCTCTGCCTGCTAGCTGGCTCTGGACAGTTTGTTGGCCCTCAGAGCTGAAGCCCCAGTTATGTTGATGATGTCTTAAATGAGTGGACTTTAGTGTGTGAGAAAGCCACTTCTGCAGCAGTGTCCAGCCTTGCACTGTCTGTAGGGGATTGGTTCTTCTCTATGCTAAAACTGCAGACGCTCAAGTTCCTCATAAACATGTTCTAGTTGTAGAGATAAGAAGCAGCCATCCTCGCTTCAACACTTAGACTGACTCCTCTGACCCTAGTGACTTGTGATGTCTGATACAGACATTTAGAGCCTAACCTGAATGGCCAGTCTCAAGCAACACAGATGGCGCCCCAGCAGTTATTACCTAACGAGATGGTCAAATGCCCAGCTAAGTCCCTACATGAACAGTGCATGAGAGAACATGACAAACTATCCATCCCCTCTCAGGCATGAGCCTGTCTCCATCTATCTATCTATCTATCTATCTATCTATCTATCTATCTATCTATCTATCTATCTATCTATCTATCTATCTATCTGAATTTGCATGCTACCTCTATGTCTCTCCTTGCAAAGTATTTTAAAGTACATTTTTTTTTTTTTTTTGAGACAGGGTTTCTCTGTGCAGCCCTGGCTGTCCTGGAACTCACTCGGTAGACCAGGCTGGCCTCGAACTCAGAAATCCGCCTGCCTCTGCCTCCCAAGTGCTGGGATTAAAGGTGTGCGCCACCACCACCTGACCTTAAAGTACATTTTTAATTATTTATGGAGTAGCCTTCTGTTTTCACCTCTGTGTTAGAGAGGGTATTGAAGTCATGTTGCCAGGCTTGTGTGACAAGCACAGTTACCCACTGAGCCACCCTCTGGCCGTATTGTTAAGTGTTGATTGATTGACTGTTGCAAGTGTATATACATGCATGTACTTGAGTGTTAGTATTAGTTTTTTTGCTCTGATAATTTTTTTCCCTTTTTTTATCTTTATTTTTTTATTTTATTTTTTCCCTTTTTAAGTTTTTTTTTTTCTTTTTTGAGATAGGATTTTTTCTGTGTATCCCTGGCTGTCCTGGGACTCACTCTGTAGACCAGGTTGGCCTTGAACTCAGAAATCTGTCTGCCTCTGTCTTCTGAGTGCTGGGACCATCCATGCCTTCAGCTCATCATTGTCATCTTTGGCACAGCAGATTTTACACTGATCTTTGCACATCCTCCCCTGTACATTTAACTAACTATCTTTGGTTTACTCATACTTGAGACTGTGTTAGTCTTGTTGCATTGCTACATTGTATGGTTCAGGGGAATAATAGCAAGAAAAGCCAGTGCCGGGCTGGAGAGATGGCTCAACAGATTCCAGCAGTGTTAGCCTGTCCAGAGGACTCAGGTTTAGTTTCCAGCACCCACTTGGCAGCTGACAAATGCCTATAACTCTACTTCCAGGGGATTTGACAGCATTACACAGACATAAATGCAGGCAAAATATGGATGCATGTAAAATAAAATAAAATAATTAAAAAAAAAGAAAAGAAAAAAGCAAGTACATGTTGAGTAGAGGGAGAACTTTATTTTCCTTTGTCTGTTTATTTGTTTGATTTTGGAGACAAGGTTTCTTTGTGTGGCCCTGGCTGTTCTGGAACTCCCTGTAGACCAGGCTGGTCTCTAACTTGCAGAGATCCTCTTGCCTCTGCCTCCTGAGTGCCAGATCTATCTCTAGCACCTGGCATTTGTTCTCTAGTGCACTAGAAGTGTGTCCTGACTGGCACAGTGTGTGGCATCTTATGTGCAGAGCATGCACCGTAACTAGCTGAGTGCCTTGATGAGGGTTACAAAGCCCTTGTTCTCCTGGGCTTTGTTGAGTCCTCACCGTGTCGGACGCTCTCACCCTTGCTTGGAAGGAATCCAGGCACAGATTCTTTTCAAGACTTTTGAATTATGTGGCAGTATTTTAAAACACTGAGGAAAAGAAAAATCCTTTATCATTACCCAGAGAGAACCACGTTTTGATATTTAATACATCCAGTTATTTTTGTTTAATATATGTGATTTTGCTTTGCAAAACTGAGTCATTTCAATCATTTGCAGTCTTTTCTTTAACTTTGAGATTTTCTTTATATATGTTTAAATGTATATATATTTTAAATATATTTGTATATTTTCTATATATTTTAAGTATATATGTAATATATAAATATATTTTAAATTTAATTTTATCTATTCACACACACACACACACACACACACCCCATTATCCCAACGAGCCAACTCACTATTCTGACATTTTTCCTGTTCTATTGTGCCTAGTGTTGTTTTGGCTACATTAAATTTGAGTCCTGTCATTATCACTAGTATGGGGCACTTTTAGTTTTCTAGTCATTTACAGTTTTTAACATACAAAATGCAGGCAGAATACAGTCTCAACCTTGCTGTCAGGCAGTGTCCTATTGATGGAGCTGTGGGCTAGTCTAGCTCACAGTGAACTGATACTGGAATGGTGGCCTGGCTGTTTCTTAGTAGGGTTTAGCCACATTCCAGTGTTGAAGAGATAAGTCTCTGCCCCTTTCTTCCCTTGCACAGTAAGGGAGTGAAGAAGGTTGCTGGGTGAGCTGCATACTTGACGTGAAGGTGACTCCCTCACAGTTTTTCCCTTGAGTTTCCTGATAGCTGACCTGGGCTAGCTGACAAATGGCTGTAGGCTGGGTCTCTGTTGGCAGAGAAGAGTACAAAGTGCTCCGGAGGCTGGGGAGCCACTAGTACAGAGGAAATGGAAAACAGCTTCTGACTAAGCTCTGAGCTAAAGAGATAAAGTCACACCCCTACCCCAGGGCTTGCTCCCTGACTGGTGTTTTCCATGTAAATATTGCCAGTAGGTTTCCCACGACAGTATCAGGCAGTGAGCAGACTATGAGCCTCATCAGCTTCACTCAGTACCTGCCGAAGTGTTTTCATGTAATCCTTAAAACCCTCAGAGAAGGCAAGACAGTGATTCTGGTGGCATGACTACTTGTAGTCTGAGTGTGTTAAGTCCAGTTGTCTGGAATCTTTTGATACATTTTGATAACACACACCCAGACTCACACACACCCAGACTCACACACACACACATACACACACTCACACACACACACACACACGGCCTTGCTATGTAGCCCTGGTTGGCCCATGTTGTTAGTTTGAATGAGAATGACCCCCATAAGCTTATATGTTTGAATGCTTAGTCAACAGGGAGTGGCATTATTTGAAAGGATTAGAAGGATCAGAAGGTTTGGCTTTGTTGGAGTAGATGTGCCTTTGTTGGAAGAGGTGTGTAACTTGGGGGTGGGGTTTGAGGTTTCAGAAGCCCAAGCCAGGCCCAGTGTCGTCTCAGTCTATGGACTAGGATGCAGCTCTCACCTATTGTTTCAGTGCTATGCGTGCCACCATACTCTTAGCCATGATTGACAGAGGACCAAGCTTCTGAAACTGTAAGCAAGCCGCCAGTTAAATGCTTTCTTTCATAAGAGTTGCTGTGATCATTATGTCTCTTCACTGCAATAGAACAGTAACTAAGATAGCCTGTTACTTGCTGTTAGCTCAGACTGGCTGTGAACTTGTGGCAGTCCTCCTAGCTCTGCTTTTTAGTGCTGGGATGACAGACATTCTTTTCTCTCCCAGACAGGAGCTTAACTGTAGCCGAGGCTGGCCTGGAACTCACTGCAGTCTTCTTGCTTCGGCTTCTCTAATCCTGGAATTGTAGGTGTTCACCCCTCTACTAAGAAGGGTTCTTAGACAAGCTGCTAGGCTTGTAGAAATAGCTGTTATATGCGCTTGCTTTTTTCCTTCCCGGATCAAACTGTTTCTGGAATTGAAAAGCTGTTAAAACCTCCATAATAAATGCCCTTGCTCCAGTACCCTAGATCTTACCCCAGAGCTGAGCAGTGATGTCCTGCTCACCTAATGACTAAAGCTCTTGTCCCCTCGTATCACCCAGAGGCAGGCAGCTGTGCTGGTGAGTTTTCATTTCATATTGCTGTCTGTCGGTGGAGTTTAGTGTTATGATTGGATATTCAGAGCAGTGTTATTGGTCAAATCACCAAACTAGGCCACTGTGATTGTCCTCAAATACTAGGCTTTCTAAGTGGTCAAAAGAGACACTCTGCAGCCCTAGTAAAAGAGCATTGTAAAACCTTTCCTACAGTGTCTAGTTTGTATATTAACGACTATTTTATTTTCTTATGAATGATAATTTAAAAGGGTTTTTACAGTGTAACCTGCAAGTCACTGTAGAAGTCAGTGTACGCATAGGAAATTCAATCAGAGGTTTGCTCTGCTTGTGTAAACCATCTGTCTGCGTTTTAAGGGAGGGAGGCTTTTGCTCTTGGCCTTTCTTCTGTAGTTTGCCTTGAGATTAAAGTTGCTGAAGTGTTCGGAAAGCAGCTGCTGTGGAAAAACTTCGTTGGACTGGGCTTGCATCACAGAGTAAGTTTTGAAGCGCTGTGGGTTTGAAGTCATGTTGCGTTAGGAAGAAGTGATTAGATAGCATTCTTTGCTCCTCATGAAACCATGTCTAGTCAAGAGAAAAGTAGGACAAGCTCATATACAACCATGCTTGTGAGAAGATGAGGAGTCGAAGGAAAACTGGACTTCTGTTTACATAACATTTTTATAGACTGACTAATTGCATTTTGAAACAAAGCTTGTAGAGTCTTTGTGGAATCTCCCCCCAGCTCGTTCTTGGACTCTGCTCTTCTTTAATGGAGGGTTGGCTCTCCCAGTTGGCTCTGATCTTGGTTCACAGGAACCAAGGAGGAATTTGGTCTTTTGTTTCTAACTTCATGCCCTGCTCTGCAGTGGTATGCTCAGAAACAACAGCAGTGCATTGTAACCATAGTAACGAAACTTGCCTGACTTGATGTTCTGTATCCTTGGCTTTGCTAGTGTTCTGTAAGCACCCTGGAGCACTTTTGACTTACTCCATTGGCCTGCAGATTTTGTTTTAGAGCTGACAGAATTCTTAAAGCAATTTGTCTGCTGGCGTATCTTCACCGGCTATCCAGGATAATGTACATGAAAGGCTTATCCACTTAGCCACAACCTGTGATTCAGTGCTTAGCTTCTTAGGGTAACATCCCTCCTATCCCTCCAGGAACTTTCTTCACAGCTCCTGGAGGGTTCTGCACCTCAGCTTTGGAGGAAGCTCTCTGGGGAAGAAGAGGTGGATGGGGTCGTGGAGGGTCTTCAGGGTAGAGGGATCTGAGAGGGACATGCAGAGTAAATCAGTCTACATGAGTGGTCTGGAGGGATTCCGTGTGGCCCTGCACACACAGCTATGTCTATGTACTCTGAACATGTTTCCCATAAGAAGGTTCAGACTCTTTGCTTTGTCCAGCCTTGCCCAAGAATATGTTACCCAAAAAAATGAAAGAAAGGAGGGAATGAATTAAAGGAAGGAAGGAAGGAAGAAAGAGAGAAAGAGAGAAAGAGAGAAAGAGAGAAAGAAAGAAAAAGATGGATAAGGGCTCATGAGATGGCTCACCTGATAAAGTGCTGGTAGCCAGGCCAGGTGACCTGAGTTCATTTCCTGGGACCTATCTGGTTGGAGGAGAGACCTGACTCCTGCAGGTTGTCCTGGGACCTCAGTGTGCGTATTGCTTCCCCACTCCCATGCATACAAAAGTCTACACTTCCATGAGCTGCTGCACTGTTAGAGCAGCTGTTATGAAGCTGTGGAGAATCACATTGGATTTTACGCTTTTCATTATCAAATTTATTTTTATGTACCACCAAACCCCAAAACTAGAAAAACCATCCAGGCTGTCCTGGAACTCACTCTGTAGCACAGGTTGGCCTCAGATTTGCAACCCTATTGCTTTATTTGTTATGAGACCACTATGCCAGAAACAGATACATGATGGGTTTTTTTTTTTAACCATGGTAGAATTCATTAACAATAACTGTACACAGTATGTCAGTTTCTTTGGCTGCAGTTTATTGAGTAGTCCTGTTTGGACCACTGGGCCTACCTGCCCCAGGACCTTCTTACAGCAGAGACCACAACAGGAAGTGGGTATTGTCACCGTCTACATGTTTGTTGTCAAGGTTCTAATGCAGAGTCTGGGAACGCAACAGAGTTTGACAGATTCTTCAGCACTGGGAAACAGAGTTGGCCATGGAGGCACAAGTGGAGGCTGGAATAGAGAGGTCACAAGCCAGGGGCATGGGTGGGTGGGATGCTAGCCCACAGTGGCTTGTGGGGGTCTAAGAGGCACTGCAGGAGGCACGTACTGAAGGGTGAAGATAGGGAGGTGGGAAGGGCGAGTATAACCCTGCCTGAGAGCAAAGACTGCTGAGTTCTCTCCTGCCTTCTTTCTGAATATCTGCCCTCCTCTAGGGTCTGGGGAGATGGATCTGTAGTTAAGAACACTCATACTTCCAAAGGTCCTGGGCTTGGCTCCCAGCACTGTATCAGCTGCCTTATGGCTGCCTGTAACTCCAGCTCCGGGAAGATCTGATGGCCTCTTGTGCCTGCACACAAAGACAAGTGCCCCACCCACCTAAGGCAAGAATCTCTTCTTTTAGTGTATGGTTCTAAATGTTAGGTTGCTTGATACATATGTGTAGTGATGTCTCCCTTATCATTCTTGGTACTGGTAATTTATGTCCCTTCTCGGCTTGGTTAATCTAGCTACGGTGTTTATTGGTTAGATTTGTATTCACCACCATCACCGTCATCACCACCACCATCACCACCATCATCACCACCATCATCACCACCATCATCACCACCATCATCATCACCATCACCACCACCATCATCATCACCATCACCACCACCATCACCGTTGTGGTGCTGGAGATGGAAACCCAGGGCTCTGCATATGCAAGACAAGTCTTCTATATTATATCTGTTGTCCTTGTTTATTTGAGACAGGCTCTTTTTTTTTTTTTTCCACTCTATATACCTCAGGCTTGCCTGGAAACATAAAATTAATAAATTTATAGATACAATAATGCAAACGTAAATTTGCAATAATAATAATGCAAACGTAAAAACGTAAACATAATTAAAGGAGTTTAATTCTTTTTAACATTTATTTATTCATGTGTGTATGGGCGCCTGTATGAAGGCACATGTGTGGAGTCAGAGAACAGCTTATAGGAATCAGTTCTCTCCTTCCAGCATTCGGGCTGTCCTGTGACCCCCTTCACTTGTTGAGCTGGCCTGAGTGTTCGTATAAGGCATCCTGCCACTGTCTCCGAGTGTTGGGGTCTCTGGGTCATCTGCCTGGCTCTGATTTTATTACTCTTGTGGAAGATAAGGCTTTTTTTGCTTTTCTTTGTCAGCTTTCATTTCCGTGTTTTTCAATTTTGAGATAAGGCCATGCTGTGTAGCCTAGGCTTGCCTGAGACTCACGGTCCTTTCCTGTTAGTCTACTAGCCAGTGAAGCATTGAGTGGCATATTGTGGTCTAGTAATTGCAGGTGTGCATTACCACATCTGCCGCAGCTGTTCACCTTCTGTTCACTAACTTCCGCTTTGTGACTTCTTTTTCTCAACTTTGTGAGGCAGGTTCTTAGGCCATTATTTTCTCAAATATACATTTATAACTGTGTCACTGTACTCCATTTGTTCATACTGTATTTTCATTAGCATTCAGCTCAAAGTATTTTTCTAAATTCTTTGATAATTTCTTTTTTGAACTCCTGATATTTAGAGAATGCATTTTTAATTTCTGGTTATTTGGGAATTTTCCAGGGGCGTTTTTTGCTACTGTTTTTAAATTTAATTTCATGATGCTTATAGAATGTATTCTATATGTGTATGTATTCATTTTATGCATCTGTGTGTATGTGTGTGTGTTACCATGGGTCTAATCCAGGGCTTTAATGCATTTTAGGCAGATACCACCTAGCCATTACCCCCAAGTCCTTCTGCATTCCCTTTAGATTTGTTGTCTCATAGCCCAGAATGTGGCATAGCTGGGCGAATGTTATATGTTCTCTCGAAAAGAACATGCATTACATTTACTAAGTGTTCTCATTTGTTGACAGTGTTTCTCAAATTTCCATCTTTCTAGAATTTTGATATGCTTTTCATTTTTTTGTCTAATTCTATTAATTATTGGGAAAAAATGGTGTTAAAATGTCCAAATATGAGTCTGTCTCTTTCATTAATTCTTTTTTTCCCTTCATTAGATGTGTGCACATTTAGAAATATATCCCTTTAAATAAATTGATCTCTTTTTTTGTTGTTATTGTTTTGTTTGTATTTTTTGGTTTTCTCAAGACAGGGTTTCTTTGTCTAGCTCTGGCTGTCCTAGAACTCATTCTGCAGACCAGGCTGGCCTGAAGTCACAGAGATCCATTTGCCTCTGCCTCAAGTATTGGAATTAAAGGTTTGAGCTACCACCATCTCGATAAGTTGATCCTTTTGTCTTTGGAAAATGATCCTTTTATCTCTGGTCATATAAGGCATCCTGCCACTGTCTCCTAGTGTTGGGGTCTCTGGGTCATCTGCCTGGCTCTGGCTTTATTACTCTTGTGGAAGATAAGGCATTTTTGCTTCTCGTTGTCAGCTTTCATTTCCCGTTTTTAAATTTTTTTTCAATGACAGCTGTCGTGAAGCTGTCATTCAGTATATATGGCTGCACCATTCCTTTGATACACATCTCAATGTCCTTATTAAAAGTGCATCCCTTATAGACATCACATAGTCAGATTTTGCTTTTGACCTAATCTGTCCGTCTCTACCTCTGTGTGAGTGTGGAGATCATTTTACACTCTGTTGGTTTGAGAGATTTGGAAATAATCTACTGTGAAAACGAAGTTTGAGCCAGCAAAAGTATCTTTATTTAAAAGGCATGTATATTAGAGAGACCACGGGTTTTGGGATCCAGAGCATGTCAGTGGTGTGGGGGTGTGGGGGTTTGGGGGTGTGGGTGTGGGTGTGGATGTGTGGGGTGGGTGGGACCAACAGAACTTTTTAGGACAGAAAATCACAGATTAGGAGGGGTGAGGGGTGTCCAATCAAGTTCATGCACACACAGGGTACCTTACACCTGATATTTCACATGGCTTTCCTTATCCTGGGTGATTTCCTTGAGGGGTGTGGGTGTTTGGAAGAGCTCCTAGCTGAAAACAAACCAGTGAAGCATAGAGTGGCATATTGTGGTCTAGTTTCCTCTGAGACACCTGCGGCCAGAAGCCATTTTTGGTAATTCAATTGTTTCTTACAGTGTAGCTATGGAGACTATACAAGATGGAGTCCCTGTAGCTAAGGAGGCCCCCAGCGACATTTAGTCAAAAAATTCAGATTCTTGGAGCTTAGAGCTATGAATTCTTTATGTATCTGTATGCGTGTATGCTTGTGTGTAAGTTGGAGAACAATCTGCTAGCTTTGTTTCTCTTCCACGTGTGGATTCCAGGCATTGAACATAGAGATGGCACATGCAAGTGATTGGTACAGTTAGCTTTAGGTTGTTGGTCAGGGGCCAGGGTCTAGCTGACTGAAGCCTGGTCTCTTAAATTGGTCCTAAGTATGGATTTAAAATCGCTTTCTTTGGGTTTTGGCTTTATTCCTGCAAGCAGCTTTAGTAAGATGGCTAGGAGGAACCAGGCAGTTCCTTCCCAGGCAGCTAGAACGTGAGTGCTCATTTTTCCCATTCCCAGGCTCCTTTATTTTAACCTTGTTTCACGAGTGTATCTGGCTGACTGTGAGCACTATCAGCAGTAGACCAGGCTCAGCCACTCACCCAGAAACAAAAACAGCAAAAGAAGTTAACGCTGGAGGAGGAAAGCAATCTTCTGAGAGCCACAATAGATCGGGAAGGATGCTGGGACCCAGCCACTGCCTTCCTGCCTTTGAGAAGCTAAGACAGAGCTGTAGGGTCCTGTGGGGAGGAAGCAGAGCGCCTGGGAGGAGCAGGCACAGCCAGGCCCTCTTGCTCTGGTTGTAGTCTGCTTGGTTATGAGTTCAGTACAGACTAGCTGAGTGCTGGCCACTGTCTACTGGTAAATTCAGTTCCCATCCCTGGAGGCTTATCTGGGTTCAATTTTGAGACCCTGCCTCAGTGAATAAAGTGAAAGGTGACCATGGGAGATAACTGACATCAGCTTTCAGCCTCCGTCTGCACGCTCACACACATGCACACACAGTCATACAGGCACACACACCACACATACATACACATTGTCACACATGCACACATGTACACACACGCACACACACAAACCTTTAGCATATATTTTAGTAGTATTAACTTAATAAAGTAAACATCTATTTCACTGTTTTCTTTTAGACAGTGTATTATAAAGGGTCATAAGTAGTATCTCTTATTCTAGGCTTAGAGCTCCTGGGATAGTGGTGGTGCATCCGTCAAAGTGTACAATGTGCCGTACACTCACCCAATGATTGTAGAGCCCTACAAGACAAACCACAGCCTCATGGGCAAAATCCACATGGGGCACACTTAACACCTTCTCACTGACACATTTTTTTAAAAAAGAAAGCTTGAGGTTGAAGAGATGGCTCAGCAGTTGAAAGCATTATCTGCTTTCCCACAGGACCTGGTTTCAATTCCAAGGACCCACATGGTGGCTCACAGCCACTTGCAACCTCGGTCCCAGTGGGTCTGACACCCTCTTTTAGTGTCTGTGTGCACCAAGCATGCAATTGGTACACAGATATACATGCAGGAAGAAATATATCTCTACACATACAATAATTATTTTAAAAAAGGAACCTGGTGAAAATAGTGTTAACCAATTTACAAATCAAAGGTTGCTAAGAATGAGTCTATGGTAAATTTGTCACTTCACTTTGAACTTTGAAAAAGACTTTGCATGCTTGTAGAGGTAGATGTTGGAAGTTACAGCCTTGGGTTGCTGTGGATTCGGGGGAGGAGGAGGAGTATCTGCATTGGATGGAGGCCGGTGCCCAGGTCTGCTCTGGTGTGCTTCAGCACCATTTGAATTGTGTACATCTTGAGTGTGCTTGTACAGCTGGTGTCTGGCGTCTCACAGAGAAAACTGGACTTCCTGTCGAGCTCTAATAATCCCTATGGCATAAACCCTGTTGGAACTTGGTGAACTTTCAAAGTAAGTGCAGGGTGAAAAGCCTAGTGGCTCTTGACTCGCAGCTTTCTTCCGTTGAGATGTGCGGTCTGGACTAGGCAGGGAGCCCTGGACATTCAGCTTCTTAGAGATGTTCTCAAGGCACACTTCTGGTCAGCTGTGAGGTCTGGGGTGGCTCCAGCAGGCTTCTTTGGAGCTACTCCCAGAAAGTTGGTGCTGGAAGGATCTGGCCCTCTGACCTGTCTGTGTGCTGCTTTCTTTTACTGTCCTAAGCAAACAGCTCCAGAGGGAGGATCTTCCAGTCTGGAGTCAGCTTTTCTTGATTGCCAGTGACTTCTGGCTCAATCCTTCTTCCTGCTAGCTTCCCAGGACAGAAAAACTTAGCTGTGTTCTGCATAAGAACATGGTCATTACCATATAATGAGAGTCATAAGGGGGGGGGGATGTGGTATGGTAGGGTGTAAATGTAAAAATACAGCTTTCATCTTAAAGAGAATAAGAGAGAGTTTATTCTGGAGTCATTCTGAGTGACCATGGCTTGGGATGTAGGTTACCCCATCTGGTGGTTTGAATGAGAATGACCCCCCTAGATATGAATGCTTGGTTGCCAGTTAGTGGAGATGTTTGGGAAGGATTAGGAGGTGTGGCCTTGTTGGAAGAGGTGTGAACTTATTGGAGGAGGCGTATGTCACTGGAGTGGGCTTTGAGATTTCAAATGTCCATGTCAGTTCATCCCTCCCTGCCTGTAGCATAAACATCTTGTGAGCTTTCAACTACTGCTTCAGTGCCCTGCTAGCTAGTCTGCCTGCCACCAGGCAAATTACCCTACGATGATCACCATGGATTAGCCCTCTGAAAGCGTAAGCAAGCCCCCAGTTAGATACCTTCTTTAAAAGACGCCTTGCTCGTAATGTCTCCTCACAGCAATAGAAGAGTAACTCAGACACTGACTACAAGTTCCTTATTGCATCACAGGAGCAGGTTCATAGTTTCACAGAAGAAAGTCATAGATTAAGAAGGTGGTTTCAATGAGACGGGGGAGCTTTTCTTTAGACCTCAGATGTTATCTGATGACATTTTTAGCTTTTGGGGTGTGGATGTTGGTGCTCTGTTAAAGTAATATATTTAAAAGTTTTTTTTTTCTGTTAATCACTGGATGTTAATCACCTCGGACACAGAGGTGGGTGAGCAATGGCTGTTGGGAGATAAAATTACCCAAGATGAAGTAATTGGGCCTCTGGACCTGCGATGTTCCAGCCTCTCTACATCACTGCAGTTGTAAACAGTCTTTGTAAACACAGCTTCTTTCCAGGAGTTTTCCTTCATAGTCTCCAACTCTTAAGTCACAGCAACTCCCCATTTGGCTGTTAGTTCTGCTGTATGAATAGTTTCAGTGTCCACCTGATCCACAGACAATGTCGGGACACGCCAGAGGGCGATTGTGCTCTGGGCTGAGAGGCTACGCTCAGAAACCCATTACTGCCAGGGTTCTGGTGGGAGTTCTGACTGGTGAATGGGAGACAGAGCCTGGGAGGCCACAAGTTCTTCTGGAGTCAGAATGGACCCTTCTCCAGTAACTAAGGGACAAATGGGCTCCTAGCATGGGGCCTCCCTCTTTCAAGGGCAACATAGACAGCTGCCGGGGCGGGCAGGCAGCTTGCTGTAAGGACAGCTGCCCTGTTGACATCTCCGCTCCCTCCTGCAGTGTGCCAGTGTCCAGCATAAAGTACACAGTGCATCCTGAGAGTCAGTGCCTGGGCGTCAGGCTCTTTTCAGAGCAACCCAGCAAAGCTCTTGGCTACAGATTCTAAACACAATCTTGTGGTTTAAATCTTGAATTGGCTTTTTTCTTTCATGCTGTATTTTTCGGTAATAAATGTGGCTTAAGCCTTTTGTCTTTAAACTCTCTTACACTGCCTTTTAAACTCCTAAGAAGTTGCTTATTTTGCTGTTATTGTTCCACAAAATTCTACCCTATATATGGATCACAAGATTTAACAGAAAACAGTCTTTAAAAATCCTTCCGTACCCTGAGATGTCCTTTGGGAAAGTTGCAGGTTGCTGAGTAAGAGAAATTGGGCCACTTCAGCCTCGTTGGGTAACCAATGAGGAACTTTATGTAAATCATTTTGCCCAGCAGCGGCTTCTGGCTGGAGGCTTTGAAAGCAAGAGGCAGTAAATTATTTCCTTATGATGGTGGGGGTGGAGGGTGGGTACGGGCTGCTGCTCATGCAAGTTTCTTGCAAGCAATCCAGTGGACTGGTCTCAAACCATTCTTATCCCAGGGGTGATGTGGCAAAGTGGACTGCTTGAGAAGCACACTGCTCCTCAATCCTTATGTGTGGCTGCAGCATATTCCCAAGGGGGAAAAACTCCTTTCTCTTCAGTGTTCTTCCAATCCCCTGCCTCTTTCCCTTTTTCTTTTTTTTTCCCCCTGAGGCTTTGGGAGAATGAAAATTAGCAACTTGCACACAAAATCTAGAGGTCCTCATGAAAACTATATCAATTTTAAGGTAGATCTAGTCGTTTGTTCAGTCCTGTAATCCCAGTACTTGGGAGGCAGAGGCAGAGGAGGATTAGTACAAGTTCACACAGACTGGTTATACCTAGTGAGTTCTAGCTAGCCAGGCCTGTATAGCCAGAAGGTGTCCCAGTAAACCCCAAGGCAACACAAGCCAACAACAAAACCCCACAGAACACGACACTGCTTCCATGACTGAAGAGAGACTGAGGTCCTGACTGGTCTCCAGCATTCCTCCATATGTATCTTCCTACCCCTTGATATATGTGACATGTAATACCTGTGTATAATACCTAACATGATGCATTATAGATATATGTAACATGTGATACCTGTGTATAATACCTAACATGATGCATTATAGATATATGTAACATGTAATACCTGTGTATAATACCTAACATGATGCATTATAGATAGCCTGTTAGATACTGATAAGAGACAGTAAAGGAAAACCGTGAGGTCATTTTGTGAACTGAGACAACAGAGAGGAGCATTATCAGCCAGGGCCTTGCTGGAGGAGGGGTGCTGGCTTTTCGGCTGGGGCAGGTCTGCCTGCCTTTCTTCTTTCCAGAGCTATTTTATGTGTACAGATGTTTTGCCTGTGTGTGCACCAGCTATGTGTCCTGGACAGCAAAAGAGGTTTTTGGATCTCTAGGACTGGAGTTGTGAGCCCCCTGGTAGGTCCTGGGAATTGAACCTGGATCCTCTCTCTACAAGAGCCAGAAGAGCTTGCAGCCACCTCTCCATTCTGTGCAGTTCTTTCTTATGACGGAGGTGTGTGCCTAGCTGCTGTTAGAGTGCTTGCTCACTCTGCTCTGTGTGGACCACTGTCTCACCTTTTCTCCCGGCCTGGACTATAGTGGTACTGCTCAGGTAGAGGGCACAGAACTTTGGGCCTACTGATCTCTTCTTACAGCTTGGATCTGTAGAACACTCTTGCCCTGCTTCTAGTCCTGTGCAGCTATACAATTAAAGGACAAAAATAAGCAAGGTGGATTCAAACCTTAACTTGCCTATGTGTCTAAGGATGTGAGGTTGTGTTTTAGAGGTAGCTTGCTAAACCTGAAGGCCCATTATGTTCAATAAAACAAGCCAGTTATAAATGGACAAATATCGTATGACTCCATTCAAATGAAGGACCTGAAGTAGTTAAAACACAAAACAACAGAAAGAGGGATTGTTAAGGCTCTGGGGCAGGAAGCAGAAGGTTGAGTAAGAAGAGTTTAGGGCTATGTCTACACCGTGTGAACGTCCTTAATGCTGACGAACCCAAGCGTAAATATGGCTAAGGTGGTGCACTCTGTGATTTCACACACTAAGAACATGAGGTGAACTTGGGTGTGTAGAGAGGGAGAGATGGATAAGTGCAGTGTTAAGTAAGATTGTTTTCCTTCTTGAAAAGGAGTGAGGGAGTTGAAGAACAGACCATGCTGAATCTGTATGTATGTGGTTGTCATGTGTTCATTTCTAGTTTGTCTTTGTGTGAGCTCTAACATTTCTGGGAGTTGTCTGGCAGCATAGTCATTGGAGACGATCAGTAGAGGAGGTTGTAGGGCAGGCGGTTATGTGTAGACGTTAGGTTGTCATTTGACAGTTTGCTGTGCTGTCTTAGTTCATCTTAAACACGTGTTGGTTGGTTTTTTAAAAAATTTTCAAATCTTGTTTCAGCAAAGCCAGATGAATAAAAGTGGCATATTATATCACTGCATTTCTCAGGATTGCTTTGATTTTGATACTGGTATTAATATCCCTTTCCTTGGAGAGTCAGGGACTGTAGGAGGGGGTGGGGCATGAAGCGTCTAGAAAGTGGGTGTGTCCATAACAGAGCTAACCCACTTTTGTTTAGGACAGAAACGCAGATGTCTGGCTGCACATCTGGCATGACTGCTGCGCTGGTACTTATTTTTATTTGCGTGCCTACAATTTACATATGTAAATGGTTTTTTTCTCTGAAGTTCTGAGGTGTAAATAAGAAGTACAGAAAAGGAGTATACCACCCATAGCAGTGGGTGTTAAGATGGTAACTAAGCTGTCAGATCTCCTTGTCTGGATTCCAGCTGGGCTGTGGGTTCTTAGCAGGTATCACTCCCAGGGCTGTTTTGGTATAGAATGAAAAACAGACTTGGGAGCTCCAGTGCTAAGACTGAGCCATTTCAAACGTGTGCTCTTAAGAAAACTGAATGTTGAAAGATCTGTAAAGCACATAAAACACTTTATGTAAACTTTATAAAGCATTTTACAGCAGGCTTATGACTTCAGGAACATGAAGCACTTTCAGCCCCCAAAGTGTTAGGAATTTGCCTTTGGGGGCACTTTGTTCCTGCTTAAACTAACAGGTGTTCAGAAAAACTCCTTATTCTTAAAGTGGAATTGGACAAATGCCTAACTTCCACTTCACTCTTGAGCAGAAATATCCAACCACGTAGCTTAAGAAGCTTTTGTTATTGTATTGTTGCTGGTGGTAGTGTGTGTGCGCACATGTGTAAATCCTGTGTGTGTGAGCGTGCAGGTGCACACGTGTCAGGGTGCACATGTGCAGGTTGGAAAACAGCTTTCGGAGTGGGTTCTTGCCTTCCTCTGTGGGTTTGGGGACCCGGAATGCAGGTCAGCAGTCTTGTAGAGCACATGTTTTTTTTTGCTGCTGATCTATCTTGCTGGCCCCAAACCAAACTTTTCTTTCTTTTTTTTTAAAAAACAAAAAACAAAAAACAAAAAACAAAAAAAACCCCAATCATAGCCGAGTGGTGGTGGTGCACACCTTTAATCCCAGCACTTGGGAGGCAGAGGCAGGCGGATTTCTGAGTTTGAGGCCAGCCTGGTCTACAGAGTGAGTTCCAGGACAGCTAGGGCTATACAGAGAAACCCTGTCTCGAAAAACAAACAAAACAAAACAAAACAAACAAACAAAAAAAACAACCATTATTTGAAAGTGTAAAAAATATTTTTTTAATCCTAAAAGGATGATGGTAGATTAGGTTTTAATGTTTAAAGATGTGATGACTGGTGTCTGGGGGGTGATTCAGTGGTTACAACTGCTTCTTGGTCTTCCGGAGGATCAGAGTTCAGTTCTGGTTACCAATATTCAGGTTGGGCAGCTCAGAACCAACTGTAACTCCAGCTCCAGGGCATCAGGCACTCCTTGGCTTCATGGAGAGTGGCACGTAAGTGAGTATGCATTCACACAGACAACACAGACAAACATGCTCAAAAATAACAATAAATATTTAGTGAAAAAATGTAAGCTTTAATTATTTTTATATGTATGCGTGTTTTGCTTGAGTGTATGCCTGTGTACTATGTGTATGCCTGATAGACTCAGGGGTCAGAAGAAGGTATCAGATCCCCTAGAACTGGAGTTACAGGTAATTGTGAGCCACCAGATGGGCACTGGGAATCGAACACAGATCTTTGGCAAGAACAACAAGTAATTTAAATGCAGAACCATCACTCCAGGCCTCAGGAGTTATGTCTTACTTTCTGCTAAGCTTCACTGGAAAGCCTGTCGTCATGCTCTCAGGTTTGTCTATTTGTCTTTCTGAGTGTTTCTCTTTCCTAGTTTAGCCCTTACGCTCAAGCCTTTACGAAATTCCAAGTCCCAACATTTTGTTGGTTTTTGGTTTTGAGAAGTTGATCTCATAGAGCCTGGTTGACCTTGAACTTCCTATGTAGTTGCTGATGACCTTGAACTTCTGATTTCCCCCTATATCTCCCAGATGCTTGCATATGAATATACCATCATGCTCAATTAAAATTTATCATAATTTTTAAAACGCTTTACTGAGAGCCTATGAAGGTAGCTCAGTAGTCAAGAGCTGCCGACCCAGACAGCTTGAGTTTGATCCTCAGAACCCACATGGTAGAGAGAACTGACTTCCAAAAGTGTCCTTTTTACCTCTACACATGTGCTATGGTCCCTGGCATAATATATAATAGATATATAAATTATATAAAAATTTATTTTAAAAAGTCATATAAGACATATAATAAACAAATAAAATTAATTAATTTAAAAAGTGCCCTTTAAACAAGTTATATTGAGATGGTGTTTATGTATCATGTAGCCTATTTAAAGTGTACAGTTCAGTGTTCTTGTTTTGGAACACTTGAAGCTGTGCAGTCATTACCACACTCTGAACTTCTAGGACTTAGTTAATGCCAGTTTCCCTCCAAGCCCACTCAGGGTCCTGACAGCTGTTAAGCCACCTGCTGTCTTTATGGCTTTGTCTGTTCTCTGTCCCTTTTCTGTGAAGGGGACCATCTCACATGTGGCCTTCTCCCATTACGTTTTCAAGGTTTGTTTGTGCTGTTTGCATTCACTTATTTCTTTCTATGAAGAATACCATATTTGTCCATCTGTCAGTTGGTGATCATTTCAGTTATTCCCACTGTTGCTTACTGTTTGAGGCTGGATTTCATTCTGTAGCTCAGGCTGGCCCGCAGCTTTCTACTTACATAGCAGAAAAGTAAACCTCAAACTTGACACCAGCGTGTGCTACATAGATGGCAAGTCTTATGTGCCTCTGCCTCCAGTCTGCTGGGATTACAGGTGTGCCACCACAACTGGTGGCATTTTGATTGTTTTAAATAATGCTGTTTTCAATATTTTTCCTACAGGTTTTTGTACAAGTATGCTCTTATTTCTTTCAAGTCCATATTTAGGAGTAGAAATGCTAACTCATCAAACTTAACCCTTTGGAAGCCATCAAGCTAGAAGGAGGTTGCTGTTTTTTGGGTCTCACCACCAGAGTCCTAGGGCTCTTCTCCAGGTCCTTCCTGTGTGCCCTTAAATAGGTAGGGCATCCTAGTGGTATGAACTGGTCCTGATACCTCCTTTTGACTTTGATTGCCTTCGTCTTACTGTAAACCCCACTCTGGGATGACAGGCTGTGTTTGGCTCTTCTAGCCTCACAACAAGACTGCTTTTGCCTCAAAACAGGCTGTTCTTGTAACAGGAGTGTGGGTACTGGAAGTGTTGGTGCCATAGGCTGGCTGCCCAGGTGTCTTCCCAGAGTAGAATAAAGAATTGAAACTAGAGACTGTGAAAATAAAGACTCAGGAGAGGGGAAGACAGGTGGTTAGTGAAGCAGAAAGCACCAAGTTGGCAAGGGCACGGTCACCAGGGCTGGTAGACCATCTAGCAGTCCTAAGCTGGTCTTTTACAGTGCCCTGGACTCTTGACTCTTTGATCCTCCAGTTTTTCTTAATTTTCTTCTCCCCTCTCTTACTTTATCTCCTAGCTGGCTCAGGTATCCTAGGCCCAGGGAGATAATGAAGGTAAGAGAGGTGGCTCACCAGTGGCAAAGTGGGGATGTTCTCTCTATAGTCCAGCTGCCATGTGAGCAAGTGGCCCTGGGTTGTCCTGAGCAAGTCATGAGATAAAGGCAGTAAGCATTGTTCCTCCAATGGTCTCTGTTTTAGTGACCGCTTCCCTGATTGCTTATTCCCTGCTAATGGCTCAGAGCAAGCACTGAGCAGGGCCAGAAGAACTGACCTTAAACAAGCCTGGCTGCAGTCTGGCTAGACAACATTGCAGAGAATTCCAGCCTGTTGTGAGCATGCTCAGACCATCGGGCTGGATACTGTGCTGTACATCGTATAGACAGCCAATCCTAAGGAGGGAGAACTAACACTGGAGAACTTGCCTTTCAGCTGCTTCTGCCTTAAGACATAAGATTAGATGTCTTTCTGGCCATCTAGATATGAGTCCTGTACAGCTGTCAACCTGATAAGACCCACCCCCTTTTCTTTTGAGCACTGTGAGAAACACTTACCTGCCTCCTAGCAGAGCCATCCCTCCCCTGAGATAACTCCAGCTGCAGCTTTACCTCGAAGTCTGTGAATTCATTCACAACCTATATGTCACTAACCTGTCACCGTAGTTCTCTGCACAGCTCTAGTGACTCAGAATGCTCAGTGTCTTTTCATGAGCTTATTGGCCATTTGTACCTTTTCTTGAGCAATGTTCGACTAGATACTTTCCCTGGTTCTGAGTTTCAAGAGATCTTCACATAGCTCAGATTCCAGGGATGTCCCTTAGGTGCCTGAGCTGCGAATACTTTCTTTGTGTGTTGTCTTTTTTGGTGATATTACTTGCAACAGAAAAGTCACTAATTTTGGTGAAGTATGTGTAAAATCTCTCTTTTTTCCCCTCATTTTTGACTGTGCTGAAGATCTCTTACCTAAATTCCTTTAGATAAAATATTAAAAGCCCAAATAAAGGATTAAGTCTTGTAGTCTTCTAATACTTACACCATTTTAAATCTTACATGTATTCCTTAGAGTGAACGTTGTACTCTCAGTGTCTAACTTCCCTCAGTGTCAGGTCTAGTCCCATTGCTCACAATGGCTTTCCTTCCCTCACTCCACTGTGTTGACTGGGCTAACCTGCTGCAAGTCATCAGCTTTCTTGCTTTGAAAAAAATATTGTTGTTGTTGCTATTCTTTTGTTTGTTTTGAGACAAAGTCTTACTGTGTAACCTTAGAACTTGCTATTGAGATGACATTAGCCTCAAAATCACAGAGATCTGTCTGCCTTTACCTCCCAAGTGCTAAGCTTAAAGGCAGGCATGTGCCACCATGCTCCAGTTTTTATTATTTTTAATGGTGTGTGTATGTGTATGTGTGTGTCCGTCTGTCACCTTGTCTGTGTGTCTGTCTCCGTGTTTGTGTCTCTGTCTCTCTGTGTGTGTCTGTGTCTGTGTCTGTCTGTCTGTGTATGTATGTATGTCTGTATGTGTATGTCTGTCTGTGTTCATATGTAGTAGTTGTATTTTGTCAACTTGACACAAACCTAGATGTGCATCTGGGAAAGAGAATCTCAGTTGAGGTGTTGCTTCCTTCAGATTGGCCTGTAGGCAGGTCTTTGGGGGCATTTTCTCATTTTGTTGATTAATGATTGGACTGGGAGGGCCCAGCCAGTAAGATGGGTTTTAAGCCAGCAAGCAGGTAGCTCACTCTGCTTTCGTTCCTGCCTCCAGGCTTCTGCCTTGAGTTCTGCCCTGACTTTCTTTAATGATAGAGCATAACTGGAGAGCTGTAAGATGAAATAAACCCCTGCTTCCCCAAGTTGCTTTCGGTTATGGTGTTTGATCCCAGCAATAGCAGACTAACTAGGATATTGCATGTGGGTCTGTGCACATGAGTGCAGGTGCCCATGAAGGCCAGAGGTGTAAGATCTCCCAAAGCTTGAGATACAGGTGCTTGTGAGCCTTCTGACACTAGGTGCTCTGCAGGAGCAGTAAGCACTCTTAAGTGGTGGGCTACATTTTTAAAATTTTTAAATATTGTTCTACCGAAGAGCTCACTCGAGGCTTCAGTTTGGTGAAGCTGCCAGCCACTTAGCTGGAGACTGCTCTCTGGGGACTGGCAGCTGGTCTCTCTGAGATGGTTGATTCATCTGAGTTAGATGTTCATAGAACTTTGGTTGTAACTGGCATAGGCCTGCACGGATTCTGATGGAGACCTGAGAGGTGGTTCTGTTGACACACAATCACAGCATATACTGTGGCAGTTGGGGCTGGGACATTGTGTCTGTCAGTCAGATTGCCCTGAGACAGACAGTCAGCAGAAGCACAATTCCCCGCCATAAGGATCATCGTCAGGTTCTAGTAAATTTACTGGAAAGTAAATTTTGATTGTGTTTTAAAAAATAATTACTGATTTCTTTTTTAAAAGTGTGGTTCTGGGCCTGGAGAGAAAAGGTCAGTCAATAAAGTATTTGCTCTGTATGTGTGAGACCCAGTTCCAGCCCTAGAACCCACATTAAAAAAAAAAAAAAGCCAGACATGATGGCTCCTGCTTGTAATCCCAGTGCTGGCCAGGCAGCTAGGGTTCCCCAGACTAGATTGCTTGACCAGTTCCAGGACACTGAGAGGTCTCAAAAAAAAAAAAAAAAGATGCCACCTGAGGAATAACATCTTCACACTCATGGACACACGTGCCCCTGCACACATGTACACATAGAGAGAAGTGTGATTTTCCTGTTCTTTCTACTTGGGTAATTTTGAGAGGACAGATTCTTAAGTTGGTTTTGGTATTATTTCCATGTCTGGTCCTGTCCTCGCCTGCAGAGCTGTGGCTCTGAGCATTTTGCTTCCCAGAGTCCAGACTTCCTGTAGCCAGCCACAGTGGAGGTCAGGGCAGTGACGGCCTCCCTGTCCACACGTCATGGCATCTGTCCCTGGACTTGGCAGCAGATGCTGGGAGAATGACAGGTGCTTTTCTCGATGCTTGGAATTTGTTCTGAGAGGTTCAAAAACTGTTCAGCACCTGGCAAAGGCGAAATGAGGAGGTGTCTTGCAGAATGCAAAAAGGAGTAGTTTGTTCTTCCTTTTGGGGCCCAGATAGAATGTTTGAGTAAAGAAGCTGCTGCGATTTCCAAGAGAGCAGATCCACCCTCAGAGGAAAGCCATCTTTGCTTTCCCATTCCCCTGGGGATTTCCTTAAGCATTGGTAAGAAAGCTAGCCACCAGATAAGCCTCCCCGAGCAAGTGCCACCAACGAGTTGAGTTTGAGGAAATGAGAGTCCAGTATCTGGGCATCTCAGGACATTAGGACATCTGAGCCTCGGCTGTGATGCTCTGTAGCTTCCTTGTCAAGAGCCGTGAGATCAGTGCCAGGCAACTGGGAAACACTGCCTTGAGTGACATCACCGGTCACTACAGGCTGAGTGTGAGCTCTTGGCTTTCTGATTCTTATTTGCCTGCTGTGGCATCCTGGACCCTCCAGCTATGGAGCTAAATGACCCCCTCCTTTCTTAAGTTGTTGCTGTGAGGTCACTTACACCCTAAGTAACTGTCCTTGTGTGGGCTGCTCTTGGTGGCTGCTCTGTGCTGGAGGAGGCTCCCAGCTGTGCAGAACCAAGGTCATCTCTTAGGCCTTCAGGAGTGCTGCTTGCATCTATCCTCTAGGTTTCCTCATTTACGGCTAAGCAGACTTGACATTGCTCCCCTTTCTCTCTTCTGTCTTGTATCTTCCACTTTCTTTTTCATAAAGCCTTCCCCGACTTTGTCAAAACCACCTTCTATTCTGATTTTTGCTAGGATTTTAAAAGTACCAAATATTCATGTAAAACATATTCAAATAATGCTTTCTCATTGTGAGAAGTACTTGAGAGTGTCTGTGTCGTGGGCTGTGTTGGTCAGTTTCCTAGTACTTTAACAAGTATCCAAGATGACTTAAGAAGAGGGAGGATTGATTTCCCTCCTGGTTACAGAAGGTCAGTCCTCCATCACATACTCACTTGCTGTGGGCCTGCACTGACATGCGCATCCTGGAGGAACACGTAGTAAGGAGATGGCGCCTCTCATGTGACCATACAGTAAAGAAACACATGGAGGAGGTTGGGGGGTTCCAAATCCCCTTCAAAAAAGTACCCCCCACCCCATAATATTCTTTCCACTCAGCCCCCACCACTCAAAGGTTCTGTTTCCTCTCTTTAGCTAATAGTCTGGTGAATAACACATGCCTTTGGGGAGACAGTTAAGATCCAGTGTAGAGTAGCTGGGAGGAGTAACTGAATCCCCACCGAGAACTGAGGACCCTATCTGACACCATGCAATTCCCATTACTTAGGGACATTTGAAGAATGCTTTTCTGAACTGTGTGACAGTGGCTGTGTCTGCAGAGCAAGCTTCTGCACTGGCCCTCTGAGGGCAGCTGAGGAAGGCGAGTGTCCATGTGCTGCTGTGCTCTGCTGGCCTCGTGTGCATGTACTTACCGCCTGCAAGATCTCCTGGACTGTGGTTTTTATGGGGCAGTCAAAACAGTATGTTCTAGATATCTCAGAGATCTGGGAAGAGAAAGCTGACTTTTGAAGCCAGATGGACTTTGGTGTCAGAGATCAGGATTTTGATCATTCTTAAAGTGGTTTCTGTAATAGTTGGCCTGTCAGTGACTCAGGTTCTGCAACCTGAGTGATTTTGATTCAGAATAAGTGAAGGCCCTTTAACAGGTTCGGTGGGGTGGGGGGGAGGTGGGGCTTGATAATGGATGGATGAATGCTCAAGAATGCAGGGCACTGTCACACACACACACACACACACACACACACACACACACACGCACACATACAATGTACGAATATAGTGGGTGCTGGGTAGAGAGTTTCTGTGGTTCTGTTTGTCACCTATTTCTGCCCATATTGACAGCTGTACTCATTTTGACTCATTCTGGATGCTTGAAGGTTTCAGGAATTTGCAGTGTAAAGGTGCATCTTAGTTTATTTCACCAGAGTGTCGACTCTCACGGAGTCTTGTTCTCAGGGTGTTACTCTTTGCAAAGCATGTTGCTTGTACTGTATCCAGTGAGAAAGTTAGAGATAAGAATCACATATGACTTTAGCAATATGATTATCTGTTCTCTCATATCCCAAGTGTATTTGTTCACACAAAAAAGCAAGCTAAATACCATAGAATTCCCAGTTTCCCATTTGTGCTGTGTTCTTTCTGCTTGCCATCTGCCCATATATAATTGGGAGCAGGTGGTGAAGGCTTAAGGAAAATCTATGGGATTAAGAAATAAAAAGTTAAGCCCTCTCCTCTCTGTGTGTGTCTCTGTCTGTCTGTCTGTCTGTCTGTCTCCGTGTGTGTGTGTGTGTGTGTGTGTGTGTGTGTGTGTTGAAATGTAAAGTCTGTTATTATCCAAGTGTGATGAGGTCAGCAGATCAGAGAACTACACAACACAAATACTGTCATAGTTGCAGGGAGGAAAGGGACAAGGGACATTGTTCAGCTACATGGGAAACCACAGAGACAGGCTGGACGTGTTCCTTTGTGGTGGCTTCCGTGAGAAAGGCCCAGGCCAGTGTGTGTTTGCTGGTGATTAGGTGGGCAGGGTAATCTCAGGGCTCTGGGTGTTAGCATGGCTCAGAACCTGGGGTAATTGGTAGTGATTTCTCTCTGGAGTGTAAGAGCAGAGGAAGGATGGATTGGAGAGGAGGCTGTTACTTGCTTGTTTGGTCTGAAGTTGTGCTGTCAGGGAAATAGCTTGCCTTTTCTAGCCACTAAGTAGCTCTGGGTAGACCTACCCCTTCTGGGTCAGCAAGACCTCAGATACCTGGGTATTGGAGATGTGGAAAATCTGTTCTTGTCTATTAGGAGGCAATCACAATTGTGTTTCAGCCATAGTCCTCTTGGAGTAGCCTGTGAAGCATAAGCCGTCTAAGAAGTTGAGAGTGAGAAATACAGGTTAGGGATGGAGAGGCCATACTTTCGGGATCGGGTCCCTCATGGTTCCATTCTGCTCCCAATGGAATCGAGCACTACAAATCCTCTAGTGTCTTTGCAGACACCTGACTTGCTCCTGCTGATGGGAAGTGCAGTAAAGCTTCATCTTTCTGCTGAGAAGTCATCTTAAAACAGTGGCCAGTCCAGCAGCTGGTGTGATTCTTTTCTTCTTCAGGAGGATGGCATAGTAGGATGTTCCTCATGGCAAAGCAGTATCTGCTCACAACAGTGCAGAGGTTGGAGATTGGGCTGTTTTTATTAAAGCTATTATTGAAACTCACTTTAGGGGACTTTTCTTCTGATGATTGATTTTGCGAAAGTTGTTCTTTAATTTATACTAATAGAAATATTTTATAAATGAAGCAGTCATTTTATGTGGAATATAGCAAACTAAATTTACTTTAATATTTTTTTCTGGATTATAAATTTCTATTCTTTGATTCTTTACTAACATTTTGCATATTTATCTAATTAAAAAATAAATTTAGGCAGACTAGGAATGTTGCTCAGTGGTAGAGTGCTTCCATTAGCTTGCCAGAACTTCGGATTCTATCCCCAGTACCACAAGAAATAAACACCAACCAACCAAACAAAACCGAATCAATTAACCAAGCCCCAGTAAATAAAACTTATAAAATTCAAGCTCAGTGTTAGGAACCTGGAAAGCTAGGATATGACAGAGAAACAAAGGTCATTGACAGCCCTCAGACCTCAATGGTGTTTTATCTTTTCCCATGGATGTGTCTTTTAGCATATTTCTGTATTAAAAACTTCCTAAAATTAAACTCTAGTCTGTCCTGATCATCCTGCTACCCAGAAGTTGTGATTGGTCTCCCTGGAGACTTGCCTGCTGTGTTCACCACTACTGACTGGGCCCTTTGAATAAATATCTGGGAACACTGGCTCTCAGGCATGTGACATGCTGTAATTTAATCACAGATTGGATCTAAATCTGTACCAGCTATTGGCTGTTTTCTGATGTTCAGTGTGGGAACATCTCGAGTCTGTGAGTTAGATTAAATCTAGAAATTCCCAGGGTGCCCATGACGCCAGGCTGGGAGCCATGTTGGGGGCATCAGGACTAAGATGCCCCTGTCTCCTGACGTGAAGCAGCTCCTGCTTTTGTTCTGCTCCAGCTGTTCTGCATGGTGGCTGCCCTCTACTTCATTGGTGAGAAATGGGTTTCTCACCAAGGCTGCTCAAGTGGATACAAACTGTGCCAGGCATGTAACCTTACTGCCATGTGGGCTTTGCCCTGCTTATTCCAGCAGGCTAATCCACCTCCAGTCCAATCCCTTCCTGTTAACCACCAAATCAGGAGCTCTGCTTTGTCAGTAACTTAGTATTCCGTTGCCTTCCCCCGACCAGCTTCATGTCTTGGAGCTCAGGTCTAGTGCTTCCTGATCTCCCTGAAAACCAACACCTTGGATTTCTGAAGGAAAGATGAGTGAGACAGATATAGTCTTCAAAGGCATCCTTCTTGTCCAGTCCACATTCATTCCATCAGATGACTGGAGAAATACTGGGTTTGACTTTGCAAATGACAGTAATTAAGATTCATTTCCTGAACTGACTCCTCCTTGGGCCAGTTTACCTCCCAGCCCCATTTACAGCTCCACATTGTATGTTCCGTCTGGCTTTGAGGTCTGTGCATTTGACTTTGATGATGGGGTGCTGACCATCACAATCTAGGGCTGATCAAAGAGCCCTGCCTTTTCAAAGTGGAGGGGACACTGTTTCCAGTGTGACCAATGGCCTATTTCATGAAAACAGTCCAGGGAAACCTCTCTTTAGATCCCATGATTGTTGAGTATGCTGGAAGGCCCTGACTAAGTCTGTTTTCATTTTTGTTGGTGCTTTGGTAGAACTCTCAGGGTTGTTGAGGATTGAGTCCAGGGACCCCAGGGATTCAAGTGTTCTGCTGTTGAGCTGCATCTTCACCTGGGCCCTGGGTCCCTTTGCAGGTATCTTTAGAACATTAGTAGGCAACTTCTCAGGGGAATTTATGTATGTGATAGTAGCCTACCAAGTAGTGCCATTGAGGCCATGAACCCTGATGGTAAGCATCCCAGTACCAGCTATTTAGGGTTGGGACCCAGCCGGCGTTGGAAAGAGGATCTCGTTCAGTTGGGTACAGGGTTCTGGGACAGTGTACTAGGTGACTGAACAGTGCTGCATTTGAAAACAGCCATGAACTTGTGATGCTTGTTTTGCGGTCAAGCCAACACTGACTGTTTGGATTTCACATTGGAAGCAGGAGAAGGAGATGGATATCCGTGATGAAAGGAGAGGACCTAGGTTGAGGTTACGAATGTTTTGAGGATTAATGGATTGGAAGATTAACTGTGAGGAGTTATTTTCTCAGCCGTGGAAAATGAGTACTGCTGCTGCTCCAGCTCCAAGGGAAAGCTGCCCAGTAAGCCCTCTCTGTCCCCACAGCCCTTGTCCGAAGCAGAGTGCCTTGGAGGTGGCCTGTGAGGTTGTGTTGACCTTTCCCTCTGGCCCCAGTCAGGCACAGTGGTGATTCTCCAAATCAGAGGCTAGTTGCCTGACACCTCATTTTCTGATTTACATATGTGTTTACATTAAAAATTTATCACTGGGCAGTGGTGGTGCTCGCCTTTAACTCCAGCACGTGGGAGGCAGAGTCAGGCGGATTTCTGAGTTCGAGGCCAGCCTGGTCTACAGAGTGAGTTCCAGGACAGCCAGGGCTATATAGAGAAACCCTGTCTCGAAAAAACAACAAACAAACAAACAAACAAAAATGTACCTGTTTGCTGTGCATTTTGCGAGTCCTAAAATGTAGTATTATATGGCATCCTCGCTGCCCTAAACAATCTAAGGTAGATAAAGTGTGGGCAGAGCTCTCATGGTGAGACAAACTTGGAAAGAGCCATCTTGGGGTTAGGGATACAGTTCAGTTAGAGTGTTTCCCCAGAAAGCATGAAGCTCCGGGGTCAGTCCCCATTCCCATATAAAGCAGGCATAGTGGGAGGTGGAACAGGAAATCAGAAGTTCCAAGTCATCCTCGACTACATAATGAGCTTAAGCCCATAATGAAACAGATATGTGAGACCTGCTTCAAAAACAGACCGCAAAGAGAAACTTCTCACTACCCAGTTAGAGAAGTGTCAAGTGACTATACCGACCTTTCTGTGGTGTGGGCAGGGGATGTGCCCAGCAGTTGACCCTATATAGAGGAAGGGTTGGGGGGGATTTTCTACTCTTTGCTTCTCAGAAGGTGAGGGGGAAGGAGACTCACCGAGGCTAGGCATTGATCATGACACAGCTGTAGCTGTGGGAAGCCACTTGGTTTTGTGGCCAGCCTGGGGTTAAGGAATTGTTCTCCATCATTTGGTTTTCACTGGTTGTGATGGACACCTTTCAAAGCATGCTAGACCCTGACTACCCATTTGCTAGGATGAGCAGAATGCTGCTTAAATTATTTGCTATGACTTCATGTAGCAATTCTGAATGTCCACTAGTATTGCAGTGTGAAACTCAGAGGTCAAGTTACTGGCTGGACCCTCTCCAGAATGCTGAATTCTTCATGTTTGTGGAGTTTTTATTTGTCCACTGATGTCTCATCCCTAAATCTGTCCTTGAACCAAATCATCTAGCCTTTCTAGACACCCAGGTTCACTTCAGGAAAACAAGATGACTGGATCACATCTAACACTTTCAGACATGTCCCAGGTTGGGTTGAATTCCCAGGATACTAAGTTTATTTACTAGAATGTGAGTTTCCTGAGGGCAGATATTGTATTGTTAAGGTCCTGGGCTGTGTTAGTTACTAGGAAGCATTGGCAAACATTTGTTATGAAAATGTTACCCTATTTGTAGTGTTATTGTACATCCAAGTGTCTTACACACTGCAACTGGGCAGAAAACTTTTCTTGAAAAGAATCGTATTCCCTATGAAGCCCTTCACACTGGCACTCCTGAGCCCCAGTCCCTCCTGCTCAGCTCTCCGAGAGCAGTGAAATGAACTCACTGCTGTCCCTATGCCAGAGCATGCTTCTCCATCTCCTTGGCTCTGGGACCGAGGCTCCAGCCTGGAGAGTGAGTGCTTTGTGGCCTGGCAGGCTGTGGAAACTGAGCTGGCACTCAGTGGTTCTTGAAAAGGGCTCCCCGGATCTCTCCATTGCAGCATAATCCCCGTGACACAGGAGGCAGATTTGGGGTTTAGAGTTTCAGTAATTGCCAGTTGATAAGCCTGTTGTTTACAAAGTAAGATAAGCAAGATACTCTTTCCACCTTTGAGTGTTTAAAACTAATTTACAATAGTGATTTAAACTCAGTGATTGCCTTTCCTATTTCTCCATTCTTTTCCATTTTGAATTCCATGGATTCATTTCCTGTCAATATTTTCTTCTGGAACCTAAGGGTATGGTTCCCCACTGCCCCCATCCCCACTTGTCTCTGCAGCAGGTATTTGTTCCTTATGGATACATGATGTTTCTGCTTCCATACTTTCTCCTCATTGATAGTGAAGGAATGGCGATAGCTTTAGATGGAGCCCAAGAGCTGTTTTTACATACAACCACCATGTTGGTTCTGTGTATATAAACCCAGTCTTCCCATGTTGGTGGGATACTCTTGAGTTCACAGCGTACGAACCTGTTTGACTGCATTGCTCTAGCTCTTGACTCTCAGCAGAGGAGCAGTTGTAGGTGATGCTGAGGATTGGCTGAGTTGGGTGGGAGAGGGAGGGCTGCTCCTGTCTAGCTGAGGAGGCCTAGGAGGAGGTCAGGGACCTGCTGAATGTACCACAGCATAGGTCATCTTCCACATCAATGAAGACCCCTCCCTGCAGCACCAGTGATGCTAAGCTGGAGGAAGCTTGCTCTTAATGCTCTGCCTCCCAGGCAGGCCTGTTTTCTGTTGAACTTGGAGAAAGGTGGGGTTCATTTGCCTTTAACTTTAGCTTTAAACCTTTATCAACCGACTGGAATGCCTAGCCATCCATCCCCCCATCCATGGGGAATATTGGTTTTTATATACACAGAACCAACATGGTGGCTGTATATAAAAACACCTCATGGGCTCCATCTAAAGCTATTGCCATTCCTTTATTATCAAACCCCACCAAAGACACCTGCAACCATAGATAAGTACCAACTTTACACACTCTATGCCTTTCTTTATGTAAATTTGGTAAGTTTTATGTTAGGCACAGTAAAAGATTAACAATATTAAGTTACAATAAAGTTGAACAATTCTAACAATACACTGTTATAAAACTTACTTCAGACTTATACATTACAGTACTTTTGGACTTTGGTGAAATCACAGATGAAGGACCACCACGTTTGTGTGGTGTTTTGTAAGGCACATGAGCAGAGATAGTGGTAAGATGGAATGATTGAAAGACTCCATCTGCTGTCTGAGAGCAGAGAAATCCATAACATTCTTTCCTGTGGAAAGTAACCCTAACCCCGTGAGAAAAGCTCAAAAGAACAACTCTTCCCAGGGCCCCATTGTAACTCCCTCACAGGTGCTGGCTCTGTGTGTGCTCACAGCCTGGCCTTGCGTTTCTCAGACCTGACCGGCTGGCCAAGGGCACTGAATCGATCCTTGACTGTACTCCTTGTGGAAACCAGTGTGTTCTAGGATATGGAGAGGGAGCTCCTCTCTAACAGCTCCCAGTGTCCTCCCACTGGGCTGGGAACCACTGAGAAGCTTGGCAGCTCAAGGGCATTCTTGAACCAAAGAGCACAACTCCAGGAGCAGGGACAAGGATATAGATTTCTAGGCTCGGTGCTACACATCTCTCTCTCTCCACCTGCTTGACATTTTAGGTAGCATTAAGAATTCTCATTTAATTTATTATTGGTTTAGATTCCAACAAGTAGAGATTAAATTATACTAGTTAAATAAACAAATAAAAATACCACCAGGGTAACAGTACCAACTATGTATGTATCTATGTCTGTCCATTCGTCTATCTATCTATCTATCTATCTATCTATCTATCTATCTATCTATCTATCTATCTGTCGCTTGTGCTAAAGAACCATGAAGTCCGGATCTTAAACATACCAGGCAAATATTCAACCATGGGCCACATCCCCAGTCCTAATGGTTCCACTTTTTGTGGTAAAAATAAGTAACAGAATTTTTACCATCTTCACCATTTTTAAGGGTACAGTAGACATCTTATTTTTCTGGTGCTGCAGTTACCTCATGGTCTTCCATCAGTCTTCTGGCTGCAGTAGAGTTCTTTTGTTAGCTTTCTGATTGATTTAGCAAGGGTTTGAGTGCATACCACCTTCAAGATGGAGCAAGAACACTGTTTGTTTTCCTCCCAAACAAAAACTTGAGGCAATGACCCAAAGGTCTTCTAGATAAGCACTTACTGCAGAGTTAGTGATACTCCATCTGGGTTGTGTGTGTTACTGCCGCTCTGTGTCTCTATGTTTTTAATCTCAAATTTTACCTATTCCCTGTGTTCTTACGTTCTTATTTGCTTACAGTTAACACATTGTAGATTGCTTTCTGTGACCGTAGGAAGTCTTTCTGTACAGTTGGGATAATTGTTGCAGTGGGTCTAGTCTAAATGTGAATCTACTGAAATTAAGCAACCATTCGACCAATACTTTCTTCATTGAGCCTTCAAATCTCCTTCCTTGCCCTTAAGTTTCTTTCATTGTTACTCCTTCTCTGTCTTTTTTTGTTTTGACACAGATTCTAGTAGCCCAATTCTCCTGCCTCATAGCCTTTCAAGGTTGAGACTGTAGACATGAGCCCCCATGTGCCTGGCATCTCTTTTCTTATTATGAATGTGATTCTTCCAAATATCTTTCTTTCCTTGCTCGGTGATGGAAATGAAGTTCTGTGTTCACTGCTCCATTCTCAGGAGCAAATGCTGCTCTTGAAACATGTCTACAGCAAATACTGGCCGAGTGAGTGAATGGCCTGGTTATTTCTGTAGAGCTGGGTGGGAACTGGGATTTTAGTGCAGGCCAGGATTTGGTGGTGAGGTTTGGTGCCTGGGTCATTGATCTGTTTGGCAGAAGGCTCAGAGAAGGCTTCCAGGTCCCCTGCAGTTAGAAGTCCTAGAAGCCACATATGCCATGGAATTTGGGACGGAGAAGTGGGAGTGACTTGTTGGCCCCTTACTGTGTAGAGAAGAAAAGAAAAATTGCTTCTTCCTTTGCTTACCCCTCCCAACTCAGCCAGTCTCCTATTAGAGGAAACCAAAGTTTGGCCCATGTGATCTGTCCTGTTAATTCTTATTCAAGCAGGAAATAGAGCAGAGTTCAGCAGATGAAATCCTGGCTCTCTCTTCTCCAGCTCTGTCCCCTAAGGTTGCATCAGTTCTCTGAGTCCCCGTCTCAGGTCTTAACACAGAGATGACAGCAGCAGCAGCAGCAGCAGCAATAGTCATTGTCCCTTGCAATAGGTAAACTATTGGTAGATGTTAGCTAATAATATAGATTACACAAGCTTTGTTTATCTGTGATAAATCCACAGTAAGCTGCCAAACCAGTCAGTTTCCTGATATGTGGATTTGTGTTGAGTTCACTTTGGCACAGTCATTCCAGTCTACAAGCCACAGCTGTAACTGGAGGACTAGCTATAGTTGTGTTATACCTGAGCCTGGGTGTGTTGTTATACATGTCAGTGAGTAGAAATGATGTTAAATCTTTAAATCGTCCTTTAGTTAGATGCCTGGCACTCTGAGAAGTGATAGGTTAACACCCTAATGAAACCAACCCTACCATCTCATCTTTAGCTTACAAGCTTTTGTGAAGAGCTTAACCTTGCCCTCCTGGTAAAGTGACCACACATTCTGAGATTCATGGTGCCTGCCATTGACACTTCCCCTCATCTTTCTGGCTCTCTGGACTCAGGTAATTCTCAGATTACTGGCAAGAGTCTGTCAGTGTCTGCTGGTATCAGCACTGCGTCTCCACAGGTGCTCCTGGTCTGGAAAGTTAAACTAGAACCAGCGGACCATTAGTAGTGTGTAAATGCAGAGTCCAACCCACAGAGTCCTCATTGTGGAATACAACATTCTCTGTCCTCCACCTCCTGTCATGTGGTACACACTGTTTAGGCAGAAGGACTCCTGTAATCTCATTTTAGTATTTCAAAGGTATTTGTAAGGGACAGTGCTGTGGCCTGCCTGGCACCAAGGTGGCACCTGGACTCCCTCTCCCTGCCCTCAAGCAGTGGGCGAGCCCTGCCTGCCTGCACTTAGTTGGAAGCTGCTTCTACACTGAGGGTGGGGAAGTCATCTGCAAAGCACTGACTGAGCAATCTAAACTTTCAGGACCTAGGGCTGCCCAGTTAGAATTCCGGCCTTCAAGATTTCAGATCTGGGGTATACAAGTCCTTTCTAGTATGGTAGAGAAACAAAGGCTAATATTAAAAGGGGTGTGGGAGTTAAAATGGCAAGATCCAAGAAAAAGAAATGAGAGGGCTTGCCGATGGGTATGAGGTAATGGAACAGATAAGAAAGACAGGGCTTGGAGCCAGTGCTGTTTAGCTGGCTGCAGTCCCCCGGGAGATACACACAAGACACTATTGTATTTTTCATACATTCTTTTTCTGGTAGTTAGAATAGATTAAATTTTAGGACAGGTTTTCTTGTTTTGTTTTAAATAATTCTATTCCTTTCCATCTGTTCTGTTCTATATATTCCAAAAAGGTGAATACCCAAGACTAACCTGTAGACAAGGAGATAAACATAAGATAACCAAGAGAAACTACATCTTCGTAAACTATGATAAGAATAAACTTATCCACAGACAGTAAAACAGAAAGACCTGTGGTAGATTCTACCTGGTTATGTACATTTGAGAACAAATAGTCTAATTAGCAGTTAGCAGACCTCACAAGTCAGATGGTAGCAGTGCTGGCCAGGGCTAGTGGCCAGTAGACAGTGTCAACAGCTAGCAACACGTCAGATCAGCCGGGCAGTGGTTGGCGCACACCTTTCATCCCAGCATTTGGGAGGCAGAGGCAAGCGGATTTCTGAGTTTGAGGCTAGCCTGGTCTATAGAGTAAGTTCCAGGACAGCCAGGGACTACACAGAGAAACCCTGTCTCAAAAAACAAAGCAGAAAACAAACAAACAAACAAAAAAAGAAGACTGCATCAAAGCACGAGCACTTCTCTAAGCTGCGTGTGAGTATGCATGAGTATCTCCCTGTTTGGACCAGTGGAGGTGTGTGGAGCATGTGAGTCTCTGTTGACTTACTTCCCCATGCCCTAGACTCATCCCAGATTCTTCCATAAGTCATATTAAGAGCCCATAGACAAGCAGTTCATAAATCCGTACCATACAGCACCAGATAGAACCTTTAAGTTCATCCTTTTGTTGTTCGTGAATTTCATCCTGTACATGAAGAGAAAAGGACCCAGAATCGAAACCTTGTGTGATGGTGACCATCCAGCACCCAAGCTTCCGAGTTAAGCTTTCCACTCAAGGATCATCACCACCCCCAGTTATTGCCTTCATCCACTCCTGTCCCCTGTCCTGTTTTATAGCTACCTGCTGTGAGCTTCAGAACCTGCTAGTTACTCAGTGACACTCGCAGGCTTCCTGATGGGTTGCTATTTTCAGTTTGTACTTCCAGGTAATGAAGGCATTGTGTTTTGACTTAATAGAAGTCCCCGAAGCCACTCCCAGGTCTAGCTCTTGGTTCCTGGCATATTTCCTCATAGTCCTCCCTCAGTCCTTGGGAGGATGATTTCCAAGGGCTGGTGGGCAAGGCCAGCAGGGGGAATGGAGGCTGGTAGTCACGTCTTGTGGAATGGGTTTTGGATTCCCGTTCAAAAAGGAAAGCGGTGAGAGTATCTGCCTTGTCTTTGCATTTCGACCTCTTTCCCAGGCAAGGATCAAGTTCCGTTTACTCCTGAAAGCTCGTGTTGTGCAAGTCTCATGACATAGGGCAGTGAGAAGGGCCAGGGGCTGAGAGAGTCTTCTCTGTGCTGTGATTGGGGGAGAGGAAGGGTCTTCAGAAGGGAAGAGAACGATGTGCATCCATACCGTGTTTGCTAATCTGTTTACAGAAACATCTTCTAACCTCACTGCTTTTCTAAAACACTTCGATTTTCATTTTCCCC
>NW_021621185.1:15265788-15329262 GCF_004785775.1 Grammomys surdaster
CCCTCCCTCCCTTCCACTGGATCTCATGTATTTCCTCTTTAAAAAAGGAAAGAAATCTGACCACTTGTCATAATATTAACCTACTCATTTCAAAACAGTATCCCATTGTGCAGATAGCCCAGGAATACTTTAACGCTAGGCGCAATGTAGATGGTCAAAAGGCTTTCCTAATGTTTGTAACTAAGTCTTTGATGCTTATAGGAGTGATTCTGCCAGGATGAATTTGGAAGAATTGTAAGCATTGCCCTCTGAAGACTTTAACAGTTATATGGAGGAGAGCTCGTGAAGCCGCAACCCTTCACAAAGAGCAGTGGGCAGCTAAGGAATGTCAAAGCAGGAAGAGCCTTCCCCCAGGAAGAGCACCCATTAGCTATCTAATACCAGTGGTCAGCCCTGAAAACATCACACAAATAACGCTATACAGACTGAGCAGGGTGTTTATTTGTCTTTAGAAATATGTATGTACGAATATGCATGTAACACCAATAATGAGAACAGAAGCCATGAATTTGAAGGAGTAAGGTGGGATATAGGAGAAGGTTTGGAGGGAGGACAGGGAAGGGCGAAGTGATGTAATTATAATCTCAAAAAGAAATGAACGAAGTAAAGTGAAAATTCCAGCCCTTGGTCCTCAGTGATACGATGCTGGTGGGAGACTCAGAGTTCAGTATGTGGCTTGTGACGGAGGCCTAGGGCTTGGGGTTGCCTATGCTTTTGTTTGAGGATTTGCCACCCACATGACATCATCAAACATTACTCACTGAACATCTATTTACTGAGGCAAGGGTAGACAACACTGCTTTGTTCATTTTTAATTTTTATTTTAAACAAAAGGCTTTTAAAAAGAATAATTTTGAGCTCATAGCAAAAGTGAATAGAAAACAAAAATATTTTCCATATGCTCTGTTACCACAGAAGTGCATCTTCCTCAGTGATGACTGGCATTCTCCCATGGTGACCAGCATCCCCCTGTGATCATCATTATCCTCAGTGAGGATCAGCATCCTCAGGACCAGCTTTCCTAATGACATCAGTGTCTTCCCATGACCACCTGCCCTCTCGTCAGCATCCCTCAGCACAGTGGCACATTTGTTATCCCCGATGAGTCTGTATCTTCCCTTTGTTTCCCAAAGTCCCTCATTTACGTTACAGCTCAGTCTTGGTGCTGTAAACCCTGTGTTTATTTGTCTTATAAGCCTGGCTTGTTTGGCAAAAGGCTTATGCTCTGTAGAGCTAGGAATAGAACAGTGGCTTTTTTCCTCCGTGCTTGTGACAGTCTGGAGTTGAGCCAGCCAGGAATTGTCTAAGATGAGGGACTGGAGGAGTGCTATGCCAGGGTAATAGCACTCTGGAGGCAGGGGCTGGATGAACCTATTGTATTCTAAGTTGTGTTCCCCCCACAATGCGGTCAATCAGAGCAGGTGGAGTAAGAATTTCCTGGAATGCTAGTGTGCCTTTTACAGACACTGTTTTTAGCGTCCACGTAGTACATTTGTCAGAATTTAGCTTAAGACAATGTATGCCTTCCCTTGCTTCTTGGTATAGTTTGCTTTGAAGGGTGACTCTTGATATAGTAGAGAAAGGCTATTGTTGAATTGCAATATTTTTATAATTTTTATACAATATGTCCACACATATAAATGTACATATGTCTGTTTTTTTTTTTTTTTGAGTACTGTGTTTAGACCCATGGCATTGCACATGCTAGACAGATTCTCTACACTGGACCGTAGCACTCAAGTAAAGAGTGCTGTTTGACAAATTCGGTGCATACACTGATAAATGGCTTCAATATGGATTAAACCACTTGCCTCAATTTAGCATTTTTCATAATCATATCCTTTCTGTCACCATTTGAACAAATTTAAATATCTGTATGCATTGATTTTCCCTTCTGTGGAGATAGCCTAACCATTGACTCTGCTGTGGTACAGTTCCATCCTTAGCTTGAATCTTTTTAGCTTGTTCTAAAATGCCTGCGATGATTGCCTGTAAAGGGAAGAGGCTTCCCGGCCTGAGTTTCAGAGTGTGATTGAGTGTCCCTGTGCTTTGAGCCTGAGACAGGCAGCGCAGCATGAGGGGAGCATCTGACAGAGAGCCAGGGTCTCCCAGGCCCTTTCTGTGACCTGATCTTGCTCCAGCCCTGCTCTTAGGTCAGATTTCTCAACATTTGGGTCATGACCCCGTTGAGGGTCAAGTGACCCTTTCACAGGGGTTGCCTGAAACCATCAGAAAACACAGCAGTTTATGGTTTATAGCAGTTGCAAAATTACAGTTATGAAGTAGCAACAAAAATAATTTTGTGGTTGGAGTCACCACAACATGAGAAACTGTACTAAAGGGTCACAGTGTTAGGAAGGTTGAGAACCATTGTCTTAGGTTGTATGTGGCCGAGAAAGTCTTGCTGCATTTGGTCAGTGGTTAAGGTTCAAATTTTAGCGAGCTGCTTCTAAAGGAATTTTCTTTCCTTTTTTTTTTTTTGGTTTTTCGAGACAGGGTTTTTCTGTGTAGCCCTGGCTGTCCTGGAACTCACTCTGTAGACCAGGCTGTCCTCGAACTCAGAAATCCGCCTGCCTCTGCCTCCCAAGTGCTGGGATTAAAATTCCTGCCCAGCAGGAATTTTCTTTCCTAATAGGGTGTTTTGTCATATCTGAACTTGGTATGCAGCAAGTGTGATTATCTGAGACAACAAAAGCTAGGAAAGAGGAGGGAGAGTGTCGAGAATCATGCTGTTTTGGGGGTGGAGGGAAGAGAATAAACAAAAGAGGAAGATCTGTACACATACGGAAAGAGGTCAATAAAATCGGAGGTTGACAATGGGGACCAAGTGGCCTGTGGATGTAGAGTTGGTAGTGCTTTGCCTGTACAAGGCCTTGGGCTCAATCCTAGAGCGTTAAGGTGGTGCATGCCTGCAATCCCAGCCCCTGGGAGGAGCTTGAGGCCATAACAAGACACCAGCCAGCAGGATGGATGGATTGTAAAGGGGATGCAGCTGTAAGTGACAAAAGCACGTGCAGCAGCGAGCGCTCTTAGCACCGCGGTCTGTTGGGTCTGTTGGCTCAGCGTATGGAGAAGTTTTTAAAGTGATGGCTGGTTTAGCCTTTTGAGTAAGATGGTTTGGAAAGTTGAATGCAAGATGCCGAGAAGACGTTAGCAAGAATTTGAAGCCATGTCACAGTCCGGAAGGGCAGAGACTCCAACACTGGCGCTTTCATGAAGTAAGTGCGGTAGCTTGTGACGTGGCCAGACTTCTGAGATCTGTGACACCGTCTAGCCTCATTGCACTTGATGTTTATGATATAGTCTTGTAACTGGTGCTTATGTGAAGCTTTGCAAAGTTCCTAAGCTTCCAGGTCATTTTCAGGAAATCAAACAATTAGGCTTAGGTTCAGTATAGAGCAGTGTTCATACTCACAGACTCAGATGTAATTAGCAGTTTATTCCTGTCATAGAAGCCCTGTTGTGTAAAAAGCTCCTCCCTCACAGCAGAGGCAGCTGAGGGGGCTTCCAAGCGACCACAGCAGTGGATAAGGGGCATGTAGCTTCTGTTACCACTGTTACTTTATAAGTGAAGACACTGAGTCTTAATTTCTAGGTGGCAGAATCTAACTCCCAGTCCACAAAGACTGATATCTTGCCTGAACTGCTATCCACTCACTACCCTGCTGCCCTGTGTTTTATCGAAGACCTAGTTTTCCCAAATAATGGGGGACAGAAAGAATGTTGAATTGGTAAAGTATGTGCTATACAAGCAAGAGGAATTGACTTGACTTCTAGGACCTACATAAAAAAACTGGGTGTGGCAGCTCACCTCTTTAATCCCATCCCCTTGGAGGCAGGAGCAGGGGAACCCCCATGGGCTTGCCAGCAGGCTCATCTAGGTGAGTGAATGAAGTGCACAATTCAGAGGAAGATTCTCTCTTGAGAAATAAAGTGGAGAAGTGTTAGGAGCAGTGTCCAGTGTAGACGTCTGGCCTCCACATGCGTGTGCAGCACATATGGCCATAGGTGACACAGTGACCTAGTTTTCCCAAGTGAAAGACCTATATACTCTGTGGTACAGCAGGAGCTCTCTGCCCACTGAGCCTATTGCTCTCAGTAGCCTAGAAAGGTTGCCTTGAGGGGCACAGGACTGAGAAACAGTGCCTGCACAAAAGGCTACTGGCCCCCTTCTTCAAGTACAGCCGTTTTTTCCTCCCAGCATATTCCTAGATGTCACAGTTGGACACTGTCTTGTTGGGTCCAGCTTCTTGTTTTTCATGTTCTTCCTCATTCATGGAATCCTTTTTCTAGGTTTTAGCTGTTGCTTTTTCTCTTAGCTGATCGCAGAAACCTCTGTTTTCTCTTAAGTGTAATGACTGTGTACTTCTGAGGAAGTCCCTTTCCTGTTTATTCCTGGCCATCTCCCAAGTCATTAGTGCTTATCACTTGAGACAGCATCTGACTCACTCTAGCAAAAGCTCTGCCACGCACCAGACTCTTCTCATGTCCTGTGGTCTGATGACCAAAAGAACAGTCATTTTGTAGCCTAGAAGGACTACCAGCCAAAAGCTAGGTGTTTGTAAAGTAGTGGATCTGTGTATGATGCCAACTGGACCTTCTGTAATTTAGTTCAACTTTGACACTACCTAGGTTTGATACAGTCTCACAAGATTGTCCCAACTTCAGAGGCTGATCATAATCTGAACCTCTCCATAGCCTATCTGATTGGGTATGAGCCTGAGTTCCTAGACTTTCCACCTAGGGTTTAGTAATTTGCTAAAATTACTCACAGAACTTAGGGAAAGCTCTGTATTTATGTTTCCCTACTTACCATAAAGGTTTTAGACACACAGCCAATTGTACAGGGCTCCAGAGTCCTGACCCCAGTAGTATCTGTTTCCACAGTGATGGGGCACATCTTCTTAGTGTACATGGCTACACTTACTGACACAGAAACTCTGAATCCCACTGATGAGGGTTTTTGTAAAGATGCCAGTGTGTATCACAACTGATTCAGTCATCAGCCATTGGCCATTTAACTCAATTTCCCATTCTCTCTCTGAGAGGAAAGAGCGGGAAGCTGACATTTCTAATCTTCAGTGTCACATGGCTGACTTCTGACAAGCAGACTCCACTCTAAAATGACTGGGGAGAGGGACTCACCAAGAGTCATGGCAGTAAGCATAGACTCAGCCGTGGTTTAAAGGGGGTTATGAATAAGAAGACACTCCTCGCCCACCCTTGGAACCCCAGTGGTTTCAGAGGCTCGTGTTTCATGACCTTGAAGAACAATTCCATGTTTCTTGCTAAGTCACAGTAGCACACTCTAAGAGTATATTTGTGTCTTTCCCAGTTGGCCTGCTGTTGTGGACCTGCTGGCTGTACCCTCTGCTGTGGCTGCTGCCCTAAGTTCCGACAGTCTCGGACCACCCGCTTCATGTATTTATTCTACTTCATCCTGGTCACCATCCTCTGCTGTGTGATGATGTCACCCTCTGTGATAAAGCAAGTGAAGGAGCACGTAAGTCTGTGGGGTTTGAGAAGTTATATTAGAAACTTGACGTAGAGGACTGGGTTCAACATCACCGGGATTTGTTACTTGTCTGTTGCTGTGAACATTCTAACAAGGCAACTTACACAAGGAAGAGTTTATTTCAGCTTATGGTTCCAGAGGGATAAGAGCCCATCATGGTGGGTTGGCATGACAGCACATAGTAGGCATGGCAGCACGGAGTTGAAAGCTTACAACTTGAACCATAGCACGAAGCAGAAAGAACAGAGGAGAAGTGGACAGGCCTTTATATTTAGCCTGCTTCCCCACCTCCTGTGACATACTTTCTCCATCAAGGCCATACCACCTACATCTCCCCAAACAGCACCACCAGCTAACTGGGGACCTAGTGTTCAAATGCCCTAGGCTATGGAGGAGGTGGGGAATTTCTCATTCAAACCACCACACTTGGTCTCTGAATTGTCTTAAAGATTGTCCACTGCTTTCAGGCCAAACGGGCAAGCCATTCAACAGCTGGATCTTTAATCAACTAGTTGATGTTTGGTATGATGTGTAAGTATGTCTAAGAATGTGATGTATATCTCTGATGGATGCACAGAAGTGTGTCTGACTGCTCATGAAGGCTGGAAGAACACCAGGCGTTCTACGTGTTACTCTCTGCCTTGTCCCTTTGAGATCCTGTCTCGCTAACCCTAGAGCTAGGCTGGTGACTGGAGGGCAGCGAGCCTCAGTGATACTCTTATCCACCGTGCTAAGGTTAGAAGTGTTAATGGGCATGCCCAGCATTTTACATAGGTGCTAGGATTCAAAGTCAAAATTTCATGCTTAAGCAGCAAGGCAAGCCACTGGGCCATCTTTCCAGCCCCCTGTAGCCTTGTCCTCAGTAGTAGGCTATCCATAGTTGAATGCTGTTGGTGGAGAACGTTGATGTCAGAGGATTATGTTTGTCTCTCTTTGTTTATATCTGTTTCTAATAAAAACACAGTCTCTGCATGTAGAACTCTGCACGTCCGTTTATCTTAAGGATGGCTGCTGGGATTTCAAGTCACAGCTGGCTGTACACACTTAATTTAGCCTCTATGGAAAGATGATGCAATTTAGACAGTGCCACAGATACCAGGAAGTAGAGTGTGATGATTTTAACTTTTCTAGACATATCACTTGTCCGGTGTTGTCTCTAGGAGTGAGGAAGAGTCCCAGCCATGTCTTGGGCAGTGTGTATTCAGGGTTCTCTGGAATATGATGTTTATGGACATGGGTGTGGGGTCTTTCCTATTTCCACATAGCAGGCCTCTCTGAGCTGTATTTGAGTATAGTGTGTTGAAGTCTCAAGAAAGCCCAATCAACAACACAATTCTTCCTGTCTTAGGTTTTGAGACAAGAGACTAAAATGTCAGCAAATAGAGACCAGATATCACGTTGATTATTTAACAAGTCACACGAAACCATTCAGTTTGTATTTGCAGTGAGGTCAGCTTTCTCCTCAGCTCCTAAACCAATCAGCCTTATTCACCTCTGCTCCACTGGCATAGTTCACGACAGCTTTCCTCAACGAGGGCACAGTTGGCCAGGAAGAGAGGACCACATGTGGAGGGGAACTGGTAGATGAAAGTGTAGCGTCCAAGTCTGTTTCCCTTTAAAATAACACTGACCCTCATCCTCCCAGGCAGGCAGTGAGGTGGTAAAGCAGCCAGGCCTACAATGGTGCTGCGTCCCTTCTACAGTGATTATGGTCTCAGCTGGAGCAGCTCCTAAGCAAACTGCCCCAGTACTGGGCCACACTGTGGCCGTTCAGATACATTCTGCTTTAAAACAGCCATTTTCGTTCCCCTTCTCTTTATGCTAGGAGTGGGCCCCGGGGCCTGGCGTGTACTAGGCAGTCCCTGAACTGTTGACCTGTATCTCAGCCGCACAACCTTTCTCTTACAGGCTCTTGGTCTATTTTTATCCTGCTTACCCTTTAGTTAGAATCGGCCCATTGAGTTTCCTGTTGGGTAATGCATTTCTAATTGTACTTGCATGTTTTTGATTACAGAATAAACTACTGTAAAGCCTCTGATGAAGGCCCCACAGTGGGGGATATGTATGTTTAGATGAAAAGTGAAGTTTGTCACTCAGAAAAAATGATGGGAAATTTTCTGAGGCCTACAACAAGGTGAAAAGAACAGGTTCCATGAGGCAAGATCCGTAGAGGCTTGTTGCAGAGCGTCTAAGGCCTTGGGTGCCTGGAGGGGTCCCAGCTAGACTGGCTTTGTGCTTATTGAGATAGTTACCACCCGGTCCCTCCTGGTGTCATGGTTTAACTTAATGTGTTTGGGGAAAGAAATGTGAACTTACGGGGTGGGACTACGACTCAGCAGTTAGGAACAAATACCGTGCTTGCAGAGGACCGAGTTTGGTTCCCAGCACTCACTTCATAGAACACACAGCTACCTGTAGCTCCAGTCCCAGGGGAGATAGCATCCTCTTCTGGCCTCTGTGCATGCCCCAACTCCTATTTTATTTAAAAATTAATATATAAATAAAAATATATAATAATATATAATAATATAAATATAAAATATATATCATTAAAAATAAAACTTTTTAAATTAAAAAAATTTAGGAGCTAGGATACTGGAAGGATTGGTTTGAACTCTTCCTGGACTGAGGTCTGTTGAAGCTCCCTTTCCATTCATCCGTTTAAATGAAACCTCACACAGGCTTAGTGGGTCCTCTACCATTGAGCCACACCCCAGCCCTCCTTCACTACTTTTATTTTTTTAGTAGTGTAATACTCGCTTTTTAAATTCATGAGCAGCTGCTTGATGACCCACTGAGGTCCTGTCGTGACAGTTCTGTGTTTCAGCTATCGGTATAAGCCTGACTCTTTAACTTTTCAGTACGAGTACAATGAAAGCCTTAGGTCCAAGAGATGAAAGTCTATGCCTGTGCTATAATGTAACATCTCTTACTGCAATTGCAATTGTATAGGTAATTTAGAAGTCACAGCTATGTGTTTTAGGCATATATTGTATAATACTTTACACACCAGATTTCTAGTTAAGTATCCTGCTCCTGCCCCATGCAACAGCCCTAACAATTCCATCCAGTATCTGTGCTTCCTGACTCCTGGCAGAATCTTCCAAAGGAAGATGTTGACTGGTGTTGCCCAGGAAAGGCTTCACAGAGGCAGTGGTGTGTATACATAATAAGTATTGTAAGAGCTGGGATTTTAGGGTAATGCCATATGCCAGATGTTAGTTTGAGTGTTTTCCCTGTATCTTCATCCTTCATCACCACTGTTCTTGTGTATGCAGTAGGTATTGTTATTATCCCACTCTACTGGTGAGGAAGCAGAGTCACCTAACCAGCTTATGCCGGTCTTATAGCCAGCCACTTGGAAGTAGAGTTGAGATTTGACCTGGGTAGAATATGTGCTTAGCTCCTGGGCTGTGTAGCTAGAAAGGCAGAGAAAGAACAAGGATAAGCACGCACAGAGGGACAGGAAAAGAGAAGACAGTGTGTCACATGACCAGATCCCACTGAGCTTTCTGTTTTAAGATAAGGCACTTGGTCCATGGATAGAGGAGCAGCCATTGGAGACCCAGGCAGAGGTGTGATCATGGAGCAGGGAGAGATTGAGGGAAGTGAGCTCACTGGGGTGACTTGAGATCAGAGATGAGATGGAGCGGGAGGGGGACAGAAGGTGTAACCCTGGCGTCTCGCTGGGCGGTTGTCAATGTTTCATGCCTGCCTCTGAATGTACCTATTTAAAGATGGCTTGGCCAGGCTTCCTGCATAGAGAGTGAGGTCACTCTGGGTGAAACAATCCTTTTCCCTTCACAGGGGACGGCTATGTGGCCACAAAGTCAGCTTGTTTTGTGGTGCTACAATCAGGCTGACCTCATGCTCAGGCGGTGCTTGAGGGTGGGCCCTGAAAGGTCTCCTTAGAGTGCGCAGTCTGGCCTTTGGCTGGTCCTTGCCTGCTCTTTGCTGGCCTGTGGGAATGCTAGAGGTGACAGTGGCAGAGGAGAAAAGAACCGCAGGCTGTGGCCTGGATCGGGTGTGTCATTGCCGCCCACCCTGCATTCTTGCCTCTTAGCTAGGCCCCTGTCGGATCACATGGCCTGTGGTGTGTGGGTTGAGAACAGGAGGGCCACTTTCTGGTTTCAGAATGTTGCCTGTGTATCTCAGTGAGAAGGAACTGTAGAGAGATGCTGAAGCAACTTGGTCCTGCTTACCATGAGGGAAACCCTCCTTCCATGAGACCAGAGAAGGGTCTCCTGTATGGTTGAGTCACAGCGAGTGGTTTCTGTCTTCTTGGAGTGAGTCTTTTTTCCCATGCCAGAATGTAGGAACCATTTTAAGCAGGCTGTTTTCGGCAGTCACCATGGTATCCGAGCAAGTACAGGACGTGGGCTACTTGATGCCTGGGGATGTTAGTGGACATTAGAATGCTGAACACAGAGGTGAAACAAGTGAAGGAGCAAGGGCTCCGGGTCCACATTGATAAACCAAGATCTGTCTGCCTCGTTTGAAGATAAAAGGTGACAGTTGAGTGTCCCAGAAGCTGGTCATTTGGGAGGGAGGGCAAATGAAGGCCCTTGTGTGCTGAGGAACAAAGATCGCTTGGCCTTTTTCCCTGAGAGCTCACTGGCCAGTGTGGGAAGAGCCTTCGGTGCTCCAGCCTCCCATGTCTTAGGTTCATACTTCCCTGTCTTCTGCTTGGCACCTGCATTGCTCTGATGCAGATGTCTGACTGGTGCATTTAAAAATTTCAAAACCCAATATATCATAAACAGTGCTATGAACTCATTTGTCTGGTATACGGTGTGTGGACCATGATGCTGTAATATGTTTGCTTTACGTTTAAATTGTAAAGAAGTACTCATTTTGTTGTGAAGAGAGTCTAGTGAGAATCTCTTGGTGTTTTGTTGTTCCTTTATTCATGTTTGGAAGGTGTTATGTTTGGCTATACTTTCTTATTTCTCTGCAAACATTTTATTTTGCACATTATTTCCCAGAGGTGAGTCAGGATAGTTTTGAGTGGTGATTTGGCAATTGATAGACTTTGACTAGGTTTTTCCCTAGCTGAACAGGGCTTTGTGCTTGTTTTCAGCACAGGTTGGTAACACTGCTCCAGTATATGGAGCCCCTCCAAGGAACACAGGACAAGACTGAGTGGGATCTGGGTGTGAGGGGCTTCTGCCTCATGGTATCATAGAACAGCATCTCAGACCTTTTCTTCCTGGCCTGGATGAAGGCAGCCAGGCTGACTGTGGCTTTCTCCCAGCTCTGGACTCATGGCCAGGGCCAAATTCAGACAGCTCAGATGAGGATAAACAAACTCCTGGAACTATACAATTGGCCAGGCTTTTATTTGGCTGAGAAGTCTTCCCCTCAGGTTCCTTGAGGGGAGCTGGCATGCAGTAGTGAGACCCCAGCCCTGGGCTGTGCTTGAATCTAGGCATTAGCAATTCTTGGAATAGCTTTATGTTTCTTTTTTTTTTTTTTTTTTTTTTTTTTGGTTTTTCGAGACAGGGTTTCTCTGTGTAAACCTGGCTGTCCTGGAACTCACTCTGTAGACCAGGCTGGCCTTGAACTCAGAAATTCGCCTGTCTCTGCCTCCCAAGTGCTGGGATTAAAGGCGTGCGCCACCACTGCCCGGCTTAGCTTTATGTTTCTGATGGAGTTGTACGTGTCAAAATGGACACCTGGGCTCTTTTAGTGGCTGTTCAGGCTACGGGAGAGCAAGGAGGTCAGTTAGCAAGCCTGCTAAGAGTGAGCTTTTCAGATTAACTTGCATGGCCTTGGGCTGAGAAACAAGACACTCTCTTGCTTATAGCTAGTTTGTCTGTTATCAACTAGCCTGAGTATGTCCATCAAGGAACTTGAGAAGTCACTTTGGTGTCTGATCCATTTGGCTCTACTCTGCTTCTGTCTGTCACTCATAGGGTAGAGCTGGGATACCTTAGGTCCTCTGAGGTCCTCCTCTTCTTAGAACCATTTGTCACTTGCCCTTTTCCTTTGCTCTGTCTTTTCACCCTGGGCATTGAGTGCACACTGTCCGCAATTTTTCATTTTTCTTAAGAGGCAAAGGCACTTTGAGTCTGATAATTGTGCATTTGGGGTCTTTGAATGTAGTTAGTGGGATGGATTAAAAGGATTTCTCCTTGTGGCCAGAAAACTTATTCTTTCAAAACACAGGGTTGAGCTAGACATTCTAAGTAGGTATTTCCCAGTCATTTTCACATTGGGGAAGAAGAAATTTATGTCTTTATTAACCTACTGTTGCACTAACAGATGATACGGAAAAGTTAAAAGGGAACTAAGGGTCCCAGAGCTACCTACCATCACCCAGAAATACCAACTCTTCAAATCCCTTTAACTTTAAACTTACAATCTTGGCTATGACCTCCTGCTAGCCTGGTCTTGTTTTGTGACCTTGCTGTACCTGCTATTGCTGGTAGAGTTCTGAACTCTGCCTCTTGTTTCTCAGAGCCCATCTGTGTGGCTAGAACCTGTGTCTTGCTATTAAACCTACTTCCTCGCTCCTCTCACTTCCATCCGCCCACAACCCCGATCCTGGAGCACAGTGAGGCCACCCTTCTTCCAGGAGAAGCTCTGCACAGCAGCTGCATGGATCTCCAGCCACCCTCAGCCACCGGCTCCTCCATCTCTGTCAGCCTTTCCCCTTTCTCACTGTCATTTCAGACTCATCATCTTCCAAAAGCATCCTCCCCTTCTCACCTGTCCTTAGTAGAATCAGAGCCACTCTGGCTTCTTGTCACTCCTTTATTTTTCTTGTCCTGTTGAGGCTTTCTGTTTGGGGCAATATTTCACGATAATTGAGAGTCCGAGCTTCAGATCTGGACAACCTGAATTTTGAATACTGGTTCAGTTACTTAGCAAAGTTTTTACTCTTTCTACTTTGATCTTCAGTCTAAAGGAAAAAAAAATCCATAATAGGAAATCAAGATGTTGCTTCAGTATTAGGGTGCCCTAGACATCACGGGGTCCTGGGTTTGATCCTGATTACTAACCCACCTCATTTCTCCACAAATGTATATCATAGTCATCCACTCCGCAGGCATGTGAAAACCCAGTGACCTAACCCATGAAGCGTGTTTAGAACAATACCTGGTACATTGATTCTCCAGTAGCATGTAAATATATTGACACTTCCAACATCCAAGAAGTCGACAATCTGAGTTATATCTTGTACAGTCTTGTTGAGACACAGTCCATACAACTTGCAATTGAGGTGGTTATGCAACTGCACTGTAATACGTACTCTTGGAACATCTTGTCACTCCTAAAGCAACTATATTTATTCACACTTGGTTCCCATTTCTTCCCAAGTTCCTCCAGCCCCACAGAGCCACAACTCTGTCTTCTTTCTATATGGATTTGCTTATTTTAGATGTTTCCATATAAATGAGTTACACAATACTAGAATTTGAATGTGCCTCCCAAATGTTCCTATGTTGGAAATGTAGTTTCCAAGACCATTTCCTATTTGGATACGGGGCTTTTGGGGGGCATAACTAGGGTTAGTGAGGTCATAAGGTGCAGACCCCATAATGACAGCAGTGTTCTATGAAAAGAGGAAGAAAGACTTGAGCTAGCACAGTTGCTGCTCTTGTCTTGTGATGTCCTGTTCTGTAGAATGATGCAGCACTAAGGTCCTCTCTTACCAGCTCTTTGCTCTTAAGTTTCCAAACATCCAGGACCATGAGCTGTACAAAATTCTGTTCTCTTTAATTTTGATATATTATAGTCACAGCAAAGCATACTACATATTTTTTCTATCTGATGTCTTTCACTTAGCATGTTTTAAAAGGTCAAGCATACTGTAGCGAATGTCAGTACTTTCTTCCTCTCTATGGCTGGATATATTCTACTTATGAATACTCCATATTTTATTTGTTCATTTCTCAGTTGATGGACAATTTATGTTATTTGTACCTTTTGGCTCTCGATGATAATGTCACCTTTGTGTATGTATATATAATTAATTATATATCCTTATGTAGGCCTCTAGCAGAAAGTATGGCCCAGATTAAAGCTGTGTACCACCACATCTGCACCTAAAATGCTCTTAGAACTTGCTCTGTCCCAGGCTGACCTTGAACTCAGAGATCTGCTTGTCTCTGTCTCCTGGGATTAAAGGCATATACCACCTTGCCAGGGCCTAAGCTGTTCATGGCCGGCCACTATGCCTCAAGATCTGGATCAGAAGTGTGCCCTTCATTTCTGGAGTGTAGTTCATTCCAGATAGAGTCAAGTTGACAACTGGGAACAGCCATCACAGGTACCTTCACTCAGAACACTGCCAGAGTCTTCCCTTCCTTCCCATTTTTATATCTAGTACTGATCACAGACTTTCCATAGACAGGACATGGAAGTATTTGGGTTGTGCTGTGCAGCCACAGACACAGAAGTATTGGGTTTGTGCTGTGCTTTCTATCTAGTCATGAATGAGTTGGCCAGGCCGGACTCCTGCCTGCTGCCTTCCTTGTCTAATCGGCCGATCCCACAGGTGAGCTGAGGGCACTCTCACTCCTTCTCTTTCTCCCACATCAGTCCTGTTCCAGATTCTTGGAGTCACCCATTGCCTTGTCTGTCAGCCACAGAAGCTACTTCGTTTGGGTTTTGAAAGTCTTGCTAAGAGCAGCATCTAGTTGTCTAGTTAGTGTGGATGACATTTTACACTCCTTTGGTGGTTCTTGGAGTGAGTGGAGTGGTTCATGAAATGCTGCCATACGGTATGTGTAAGACTCTCGATCGGCAGATGAGCTGCTTTCCTGTTTTCAGAGGGCTGTGATGACGAGATCGTTAGGACTGTTTATAGTTCACCTTCCTGGGCTAGTCACAGAGACCCCCAAGAACTAAGGTCTGTAGCTAAAGCGTCTAATGAAAGAAATGAGCAAAACCAGGATGCAGCTCCCATCTGTGGCAGTGACAGTAACTAGCAGGGCTTATTAAGTGTTACACTGAGAAAAGAGTGTTGCCTTTTACAGGTTATAGTTCGAGTCAGTTGGTAGAAGAATACAGGAGATTGGAAGAGCAGAAAAGCCCTAAGTGGTCACTTTAACTATCCAATTGTCTGACAGATGACATAGCCCGTGAAGTGACGTGGTTTGCCCAAGGCTGAAAACACCAGTTACAGCAGGGACCGAAACCCAGGGTCCCTGGTGCTTGGCCAGTGCTTTCCTGCTCATATCACTAGGTTTGCTTGTTGGCCAGATAATCACAGAAATAGCCTTAAAGCAAGCATGGCTTTCAGTGTCCCCTAAACACTCTGGATATGGGAGCAGAGAGGAGTCTGTCTAGGAACTGCCTTGTTGTAATAGTGACATCCATTTAAGTTAGCAGAGCCTTTCTTGACTCCTGAATGTTCTCTGGTCACCTTCCCCTGCCTCCTTCCTGTCCTACAGCCAAAAGCTGGCGTCAAAGAAGGACTGTTGGTCTGAAGTGGAAAACAGAATAGCCACAAAGGATTTATTTGGTTTTGCATGCAAAGTGAAACCTACTCTCAGGTTGTGTTTTGTGTATCTGTGAAAGACAAACAGCATTATTGGTGAAAAATGTCTCACTTTGATGCAAAACACCATGCAGTTTGTGGTGGTACAGACCGGCAGGGATTCATGCTAAAGGGCAAAAGTCTGGCTCTGGCTGTGAGCTTGGTTTCTATTGACTGAGTGTTCAGAGTGCTGGGACCTAGGCTCAGAGGTTGTTTTAGTTGAATTCAAACCCCAGGCAAAACTCTGCATTCTCAGCAGCTACCTGTTATGTTTTCTTGGTAGAATAATATCAAATAAAGGGAGATACTGCTAGCTCAGTTCTTTGATTCTGGAGAAATTTTATTATTCTAACCCAGCTGAGTGAGATGACTTTCAGAAGTTCTCTTTCTGAACAGCAGCTGACTTCTGGGTCAGTATGCTTTGTGGGTCAGTAGTGCGGAGCCCCAGGTCCTGTGAGTCACCAGGAGCTGTAGATTCTCCTGGGCTGGGGCTCAGCGGAGCTGGCAGTGGGGCGCCACCTCTTAGGCTCCCTCGATCCATCCCTTCTCAGTATGGCTCCGTGGAGACACAGGTTTGAAAACAATGTGATTTTTTTATCTGAGATGTGAATTATTCTCAGTCCTTTCACTGTGACCATCAAAAGCATCTGTTAAATGATTGGCCCCCAAACACTCCCAGACGTGTGCTTATAGTTAGAATGAATGCCATTACTTGCCATAAAAATGGAGCCAGAAGGAATGGACACTATGGCACAGAAGGACCTCAGAGTGATGGGAATGGGAGTAAACATATGAATACTGGGAACCAGCACCCCCACCCCATGGCTTCTTATTTCTGTGGTTTTCATTAACTGGGGTCAACGGAAATCCAAAAATATTATGTGGAAAATTCCAGAAATAAATAATTCAAAGCTTTAAATTATGCAGCACTGTCCCACTCTATCCTGCTTAGGATATGAATTATCCCTTTGTACCACCAACTGTCACTCCGTGGACGTCTTGGTCATCAGATCTGCTATTGTGGTGTCAGTACTTTTGTTCAAGCAGTCTTTGTTTTTTTGCTTATTTGTTGGTTGGTACTGGGGATTGAACCCAGGGCCTCATAATGTGCTGGGCAGTTTACTCTACCAATAAGCTGTAACTAGCCTCACTTCTCTCCTTCTCTTCCTCTTTCTCCTCCACCTCTCCGTTCTCCTCTTCCTCCTCCTCCTCCTCTTTTTCCCTCTCCCTTTCCTCCTCCTCTTCTTCTTCCTCCTCTTCCTCCTACTCTTCTCTTTTAAGATAGGGTCCCTCTAAGTGTCCTGGTGTTCTCAAACTTGTAATTCTTTTGCCTTAGCTTCCCAGATGTTTGGATTTTAGGAATGTGCCGTTCAACCCAGCTCAAGTGACTCTCATTTTATATGGCTCCCAAGTGTAAGAGTATTGATGTTGGTTGTTTTATTACAATGTATTGCTCTTATTAATTTATTTTGTCATAGGAATTGTATATATATTACTCAGCTTAATTGTCCATAGCTTTAGGCATCTATTGTTTTTGGAGATAGGATCTTATATAGCTCATTCTGGCCTCAAACTCACTACATGACTGAGGCTAACCTTGAACTTCTTTCTGTCTGTATCTCGAAAATGCTGGTATTTGCTGGTTTTACAGGTATGTTTATATCTGCAGATAAAGAGAGGCCAATGTAGTCTAATTTTGCTGTTCTTTACAAAGTATAAGGGCTATTGTTTGGCCACACTGCAATCTCAGTAGCAATCTCAGTACATGCTTTGTGAGGTGTAAGATTTTGTAGTGAGTCTTAACTATGTATAGAATAATGGACTGTGCTATGTAGCTTAGAATGTGCTTGAACTAGTAGTACCTTCTGCCCTTGCTCTCTAGTGCTGGGCACTTTGATGATAGGCATGCCCTGCCAGCTACTGTGTACATTCTCTGTTCTGTTTTGTTTTGATTGATGAAAGAGAGAGATACAGACAGACAGACAGACAAACAGACTCAGAAACACAGACACAGAGACACAGAGACAGACACAGACACAGAGACACAGAGACATAGTATATTTGAGATAAGATCTTGTTTTGTAGTGTAGACTAGCCTAGTCTGAATTTCCTTTGTAGCCAAGCTAGCTTTGAACTCAAGGGGTCCTTCTGTGTCTTAACCCCTAGAGCGTTTGGATTACAGACAAGCACCATGATGCCCAATTGCTGATCCCATTATTTAAAAACTGCTTAAAATCTGCTGCTTTCATTGATGTAGCCATTCATGTAAGTATACGTACCAAAAACCGGAGTGTGCTGGGATAACGTAAAACCAACATATGGTTGTTGTAGGACTCTGAACTCAGGTAGGGGACTCAGTAGTTTGGTAGCTGGCTTTTGTGGTGCATGCCTGTAATCTTGCCAGTTGAGAGGCTGACAGGCTGAGGCAGGAAGATCTTAGTTTTGAGGCAAGAGTGTGTATGGAAAGAAACCCAGTTAGTAGGCTGGTTGACCTACTCTTGTGAACTCCAGCTGGGGATGTCTGGATAGACAGCTGAGGGATAGACAGCAGAGGTGAAGGAGAGACTCCCCACAGGACATTCGGCTACTCCCTGTGGCTAAGAAAACTAGAACCACAATGGGTACAGTTCAGTGAGACAGTTTTCTACAGTAAACACACTAGTCTAAAATTAATGTGTCGGCGTGCCGGTTCTCATCAGTGTGGGTTTTATTTTTGGTTGTTACAGGCTGTGCTTGTGAGACAGATGGGACAGATGTGAGGGGCTCTGTTGATGCTGCTTAAGGCTCTGAGCATTGGACATCCTCCCCCCCATTCTGCCCTCCCATCAAAAAATAAATACAAATCCTCTTTGTACTAAAAATGGCAGAAGGTTCTACGGTTTGATTCACTTAAAACCAGCTTCTGTGTGAAGCAGATCTGGTGAGGGAGGGGGCAAAAGGGAAAGGTTGAGGCCAGAAGCTGTGCCAGGATAACCAGGTGTGCCCCTCAGCTCCCGCTCCTTTGGTTTCAGATGGGTAGAGTGATTGTGACAGTCGCCACTTGGCCTTCGAAGTATAAACACATACTTCATTAGTTAACTGTCCTGTATTAAGCTTGAGAGTGGGCAGACTTTGTCCATAAATGAAAACTGCAGGCTTCCATTGTATTATAAGAGTGGCCCAAACAATGCCACCAAATGAACATAGCTCAGTTCCACCAAAACGTTATTCATATAACCAGGAGACTGGCTGGATCTGACCTATGGGTTGTAGTTGTTCTGGCTGGTATTTTAGGCCCTGAGTGGCTACATGCAGGCCACATACATACCTTGTCTCTGAGAGACAAGCTTCAGTGGCCTAAACTTTAAGCTCAGGCAATCAGAGCTCTGGCTTAGCTTGCAGGTAAGGGCTGCATGAGCCCCATGCCTAGCTAGGCAAGCATAATTTAGTGTCTGTTATTCATATGGAATTATAAAGCAAATGGAAATAATTTATGGGGAAATGAATTGTTTGTATGAACCTATTTCAGTGATGTTGGGGATGAAGGAGTTAGCAGGAATATAAAACTGAGCACGTGGGGATCCTAATATGGGGTAAGAAGTGAAGGCGTGCTGGAGCCAGAGTCTCTGTTGTGCATGGTTCTCAGGAATGGGAGTAGGAAGGAAGGGATCCGGGCTTTCAGAGTCACGAGTTGTTTGAGTGTGTTGGTGTCCCATCTTACAGAAGATCTCATGCTCTATCATTGTTTAAATATTCATAGTATACAGACATGGTATATACATGTATGCATATCAGTATCTGCACAGCATTTCACAAGACAGTTAGCTCCTCGTTAGCATTGACTTAAACTGATTAACTAGCCAGTGACTTACAGCACTGGGAGGAACCCAAGGCCCTTGTATGCTAGGCAAGTAGCCTACTGGTTAGCAACATTCCACCTTATAATATGGATCTTAAACCTATTTTATTTGATGCTTATATCCCCATGCCATGAATAATATTTGCCCAGAGTAGGTGGCAGTGAGTGGCTGACTAACCCTGTCTGTAACACATGTGTGTCATGTGGTGTGTAGGAGGGGATAAGTAAACCCTGTCTATAACACATTTGTGTCATGTGGTGTGGAGGATGACTAAACCCTGTCTGTAACACGTGTGTCATGTGGTGTGGAGGAGGGGATAAAGAGCATGTGCACAAACTCTAATTTGACTGAGTTTTCCATATTTCCCCAGAAACAACTGTGCATACAGTTGCATCCTTTAAGAGGACCTTAGCTGATTTGGTTAGCTCAGAGAGATTTGTCACCAGGGGTTTTAGCCCTCCCTGACTGAGTTTCTCTGGGCTTAGGCTAACCTTCCTCTGCTCCGTCACTCCCCATCCTCCCAGGAGAGTCAGTTGATTCACATGGCTTGCCTCCTTTGCTATGTGTGTGCTGGCTACACTGGAATTCTCACCCCTTCCTTGGCTGGCCTGAAACTTGGTGTATAGACCAAGCTGGACCTGGACACCAGGCATCCCCACCCCTCACTCGTCTCTGCTTCTCAACTACTAGAATTACAGGCATGTGCCAGCGTGCCCATTATCTCTGGTCCAGCTGTCTTTCTGGAGTACCCTTGTGGAGCCATCCACCCACACCACCTCTTGATACAGGCGCCTCCAGGACAGGCTGTCATTAAATGAATTACTGTTCTACTGTTGCCGTGATTCACTTCCGTGATTGCCTGTCAACTTCAAAACTGGGAATCCTCGTCCCAGGTCTGTCCCTGCACCTTCTTTATTCACAGATGATGTCACATCCAGTAGGACAGCATCTTTCGTGGTTGGTTCTCACTGTTCTTCACTGAGATCTACTCCTAACTCTGTCTTCATCTTTACCTAATCTTCTGTGGATGGAGGTGAAGTTGTCCACTCTGTGTCTGGAAGAGCCCTTCTTCCAGTCCTGTGTTGTGTCCTGTGAGTTCTTCGGTTTGGATTGAAGGCTTATATATTTAACCCTTCAGTTAGAGCTGTTTTCAGGCTGTTTGATCTTACTACCACAGAGGACTTGTGTGAACTACACTATCAGTCTACCTATGTGCTTTTGATCTCTGAGGCTTTCTCTGGGGGTACATGACACTCCTGGTTTGACAGGTGATAGGGTCAGGTAAAACCAGACCATGGATTTTTAATTCACCCCTTTCTTTTTTGAGCTTTTAATAAAGACAGAATATATACTTTTCTCATTTAAAAACAAAAGGGGGGAGCAAGGTACCTAGCCCAAAGAACGGCAAGCCATAGTTGATGTTGTTGTTTTTAAATGCTCCTAGGTTCCCCAAAGGGGTGCAGGATGCTAACATACTGAGGAAAGAAGCCTGGTCACACACTCTGTGCAGGAGAGGGTGGAGGCTGGCTCAGTATTCTTGTCTCATAGCTATTGTGCCCTGGTCGGTAACAGGCTAATACTGTGCTGTCAGAATTACTTCACAGAGAAATTCTAAGGGAGAGAAAATCTGAAATGGAGACTTAAAGGTGAGAGGCGCACCCCCCACCCTCACCCCCAATTCCAGCATTCTTTCCAAGTGAGGGATGATGAAAAAGAATTCTTAGATCTTGCTCTTCTGGTTTCTGTGAGTTAATTTATCACTCATGCCAAGCTGCCCAGAACTTTCTCAGCAGTATGATTTCATCTGAAGCTCTAGAAATTTGATAGAATGAAATGTAAGACTAATTAGCTTTGCTAATATCACATCTCTGAGGTCATAACAGTCCCTGAGCCGTGTGACTCCCATCTTCCCATCCATTTCTGTGAGAATCACTCCCACAGAACCTATTTTTTCCCCAAAGTTTGCATCATCTGGACCCGAGTCAGTGAGACCAATAGACCTTTCAGTAGCCGTGTTTTGTGTGTCTGTGTGTTTCCACATGGCATATATGTATGCACATGTCCACGTGTGTATGCATGTTGTGTGTAGGTGCTTGTGCATATCTGTACACATACATAGGCGGCCAGGTTGATGTTAGCTGTCCTCATCTGGTCCCCAACTTGTTTTGAAAAGGATCTCTCATGGAGCCTTCAGCCTATTGGTTCAGCCAGACTGCTTACCCAGCAGACCTTGGGCTTTCCCCTGACTCAGCCTCCCCAGTGCTGGGATTAAAAGCATGTACCTTAGTGTCTGGCTCTTACATGAGTGCTGGGGATCCAAACTTGGGTGCTCAAGTTACCATAGTGAGACTTTAGCAATGAGCCGTCTCCTCAGTTCCTCTTGCTTTCAATTTTTGATATTAACTTACCCAAGCTTGACGATGCCAGGGGCATTGCTAGCATCTCCTGCTGCTGCTTCCAGTTTCTTTCACTTGAGGTTGGAACATCCGCTCATGCCTTGGAAGTGGACTCCCCTTTAGGAGGTGGCATTCTATGTCTGAGAGTTCTGTTTATGCTTTGGAACTTTTGTTTCCTTTTGTTAAGTTCTGTAGATCAAATCCCCGGCCTTGCACATGCATGGTACTGAGCTATGTCCCTAGCCCCTCATGTTTCGAGACTTTTGTCAGCCTGGTTTAAGCTTGTTATGTGTCCCAGGCTGGCTTCTAACCTGTGATACACCAGTGTCAGCTTCTTAAGTACTAGGACTAGAATCAAGTGCCATCATGCCTTGCTGGAACTCAGTTCGTAGGGACTAGGACCCCTTGTTGGAACTCAGTTCTTAGGGACTAGGGCCCGGGCGCCATTCATCTGGTTGGCATGGTTCTGTGCTTTGACACAGTGAATGGAACCTCAGATATCCACCTTACCTTGTTTAGATCAGACATACCGTTCAGTGGTCCTTGTAGTGACTCTCTCTCCAGAAAGCTCCTTCTGTATTTACACAGCGCCTAAGTTTAGTTTGACTACTGTAGGTCTCCCTTCACAAGGATTATCTGGAGGAGTTTCCTGGGCCACTTACGAGCTGACTTCATTTTAAAGATAGGGGACTGAGAATGGGGAGCCGAAGCTTGCCCAGATGAGCAGTGGAGCCAAGACCACAATCCCTCTAAGCCATTTATTCTTACTTGACAGTTTGGGTTTTGAGTTTGATTTCTCTGTGGGATGGAAAAAAGCCTTTGCTCCCAGAGGCCTGCACAGAACAATACAGACTCAGTGTGTGATGTCCTTGGATGCCCAGAGCAGACTGAAGAGGTAACACCCTCAAGTATGGAATCTGTGTGTGATGTATGTTTTCTTTCCCCAAAACTGGAATAGAACTTGGAACAGCAAATATTTAATCAGAGAAAATTCTTCTTGTTAAAACCTTGTTGGCTCGTTCAGCTTGGAGGCTATTGCCTAAAAATACTCAGCACTTACTGAAAGCTAAGTGTCGCTGAGTCACCCACAGAGCATAGAAGAGTGTTGGTTAATGTTGGGAACAGGGGTTATTTGCCTACCTTTACTTTGGATCACATTTTCAATGCTACATACTCATCCTGTGAAGTTCTTGGGGTGCCTGTGGCCACAGAAGGGCCTGACTCAAGTAAACAAGGGAGGGGTTTTCTGGGAGTGGCTGCGGAGAAGTCTGTACCTGCCAGTGTTCAGAGGGAGACTAGAAGGAAGGAAGAGGGTAGGAGAGTGGAGAGGAGGGTAACAGTGAATGATGGGCTGGTGTAGTTGCGGAACGTGCCAGTGTGCACATAATACTACAGTGTGTATGCAGGTTCGTGAGGCGGTGTACACAAAGTAGCAAAAGGCAGGTTTTGTAATCCAGCACTTCGGAGGCTGAGACAGGTAGATTACTGTTAGACTAAGGTCATCCTGGGTTAGACCAAGGTTACCCTTGGGGTACAGGTGAAATCTTGAAATAAGAAAAGGAAGGGAGGAAAAGAGGAAACAAAGACAGACAACAATTGGTAGTATTGACAAGTTATGGGGTGGAAACACTGGTTTTGTGGTTAGAAGATCTGTTGTTCCCATAGAGACTGGGGTTCCGTTCCTGACACTCACAGGCAGCTGGCAGTTCCATGATGTCTGATGCCTCTTCTGCACTCTGTTGACATTGCACACATGTGGAATGCTGGCATACATGTGGCCAAAACACCCACAAGCATAAAATACATCTTTTAAAGAAAGAAACTATAAATAAAATAGTCTAATAAAGGATGTTGTTGAGTTTCTTCTTTATACATACAGATTTTACTGATATAAAGCAGCATTCCTTGTCACTAGTAGTCATAAGATGTGACTTCCATTGGGGTGAGAGCTCTGAAATAGTCATCTTGATTATATTGATAAACGTTTTTGCTACTCAGCTAAGTAAGTCCCTGAAAGACACAACTTACAGGAAAAATGAATCATTCTGGCTCATGATTTCCAAGGATTTGCAGTCACATAGTTCAGCGTTTCTGGGCCTGTTGTGGGAGTGCGTTCTCTGCCTGGCATGGGGAAGTAGAGAAAAAGAGCATACAGGAGAGGCCAGGCCAAGATGCAGCCGAGGCAAGGACATGAAAGATTGTAAGAGCCAAAGGTGGTGGCTAACTCCAAGGAAACAGGTTTTCCAGATAGAGCAGAGCTCATATATGTGAACTCACAGACTCAGAGCATGTACAAGCCTCAAGCCAACTTAATTCAGGCAAAGCCCCAGTGTGGAGACAGGGAAGCAGGGAAGCCTCACCTCTAACCAAGAAGCCGATAGAACTCATAGCTTCTGGGAGAGGACACTCGGTTTTCTTCCATGGAGAAACACTGGTCTGTCTGTCGCCCACCTTCTGCAGCAGGCGCAGTGCTCAGAGTCGTTGCCAACACAAACCATGCTCCGTGGACTTGTTGTTGATTTGAGAGAAGAGATGATAATGTAGTTAAGTGGGTAGAGAGGGCACAAGGAACTGGGTGGAAATGGAGGAATGGGAAGAATATGATTAAAATGTATGAACTTCTCAAAAGTAAATAAAAATACAGTCGAGAGATATGCCCCCACTCACCTCCTTGTCGACACACTTGGGCTCCGTCTCCTTTCTAGAACCTCCCAGCAATGACATTGTATTAATCCACCAAGGGATTTATTGATCCATTGCATCAGAATCCTCATGAACTGAAGCTCACCAGCACGCATGCTCACACGCATTTGGGGAGTTGCTTTACTAGTCCCCTAGGTGTTTCTCAACCTAATCAAGTCAGCAGTCAAGATTCTCCATAACACCATGGCTTCACCATCTGAAGACTTGAACCCATATGGATGCTCACTCAATTACAACCCGGCTTAAACAAACCAGAGTCCACTCACATGGTCTCTGTCATCTCCGCCATGTGGGTGCTTTCTGTGTCTTTATGTCCACTTTTCATTGCTACGCCAAAGTGGTGACTAGGTGTTCTGATAGGGATGGCTCAGAGTGATGGTCCCGAGTGCCTCTGTTCTGTTTGTGGAGGAAATCAAACTGTGCTGCCTCTCCTCAGTGCTCTGACCTTGGCTGGTTGTATTTCCTGTCTACCCAAACAGCAGTGTGTTCAAGAACGACTCTTCCTCTCTAATGTTCACCCTCTCTTTCCGTCTTCCCCTCTCTTCCTCCCTCCTTCTACCCACCCCTCTCTGGAAAGACTTGACAGGCTGGAAAGATGTATCTTCTGAGTGCTGGAATTACAGGTGTATATCACCTTACATAGATTTTTATATGATGTTCAGGATTCGCTCTAGGGCTTCATGCACTCTAGATAAGTAAGTAACTCTACCAGTTGAGCCAAATCCACAGCCCCAAATCTTTAAAAAATGTTGTGTATATAGAATGTGTATAGTACTATATGAATGTGTATATGTGTTGTATACATGTATATATAGACATTTTTATTTGTGAATGAATAAAAATCCCCTACCAACTAAATCATTGACTCTTCAGTAGAAAGCAGTGGCATTTGGGGTGGTTATATAGGCAGTTTCTCAACTTTTATGTCATGTATTGTGTATTTCAAGATGTATACAGCTACGTCCTATAAATGCAATGGAAATTCTGATATTGAAAATCCCTGGAGTAAATAAAGATACAACAGTGCTTTTATAGGAACTATATCTTTGAAAAGGGGTTTAAAAGAAAACTAAGAAAAAGTCTTTATACTTTAAAACTCAGAAGAAGGCATCAGATTCACTGGAACTGGAGTTACAGATCCTAGTGAGCCATCATTTAGGTGCTGGGAGTTGAGCCATGGTCCTGAAAGAGCAGCTGTTGAGCTGTCTCTCCAGCGGAAACTCTTTAGAGGATAGGTAGTTTTTGTTTAGTCTTGGTCCTGTTTTGCACATGCCGTTTTTACCATGTGTTTTGACTTAAGACTGAATACTCACGGGCAGCTTCTCCAGCCCAGTTCTAACAGGCAGCTTTTGTATCTTCTCTCTCAGATTCCCTTTTTTGAAGACTTCTGTAAAGGTATTAAAGCCGGCGACACCTGTGAGAACCTGGTGGGCTATTCTGCCGTGTACCGAGTCTGCTTTGGAATGGCTTGTTTCTTCTTTCTGTTTGGCCTGCTGACCTTAAAAGTCAACAACAGCAAAAGTTGCCGAGCCCATATTCACAATGGGTAAGTCTCCTGTCCTCCCGAGGGTGTCCTAGGATCTGCTCTTCCGCATTGCCTGACATTCAGCTAGTTAGCATTTTGACAGATTGGGGAGGATGGGCTGGATGTCACTGATAGCCTAAGAGCGACAGTGCCTGGTGTCGTAATACGAAATTCAGCACACACAGAGTTGATTGTTTCTACTATCTTTCTCATGTTATTTCTATCCCACCCTGCAGTAGAGATTTATACGATCAGAGGCCATTCCAGGTGTGCCTCTTTATGGGAAAAGCCACTCTGTGGGCACTCCATCACTTCCCCTTGATGTGGTGAGAACACTACAGATGACAGAAACATGAGCTAGCACGCTACCTTCTGAGAGACCTTTTGTCCGTCTTTGAATAGTATTTGAATATCTTTCCTGTTTTTCTCTTCCCAGCTTTTGGTTCTTTAAATTGCTGCTGTTAGGGGCCATGTGCTCAGGGGCATTCTTCATTCCAGATCAGAAGACCTTTCTGGAAGGTAACAGCTTGGGGATTCTGGGCTACCCAATTACTTGGTTTTGACACATTTTGTAAAACTCTTAAAAAGCATGATCCAGTGTCTTTGCTGTTTTGAACTACTGAATCGTTTATGAGTTGAAGGATGTCCAGGTGTTGGGGATTTACTCAGTGGTAGTGTGCTTGCTTAGCAAGTGCCATGCCCTGGGTTTGGCCCCAACAGTTTTAAGGGAGCTTTGTAAAGGAGCTTTACCTGCCCACACCCCCCCCTTTCCCCTTTCCTCCTACTCTACTTACAAGAAGCCCATGAGAAGGCTCTGTTCCTCTGTTGGCTAAGCAATTGGAATGATAAGCTTACTGGCTTGGAGAGGAAAGGACGTCTTTAATAATTTGCTTGAAAACAGATCTGGACATCAGAATGCCTCTGTCATGGAGGAGTCTCATTCTCTCTGAGTACGAAACAGACCTGGCAGCATGAAACAGTTGTTACTTACGAAAACTAGAAAAGGGAAACCTCCTCTAGTCAGTGTGTAAACTCAATGTATGTGAAGTGATTCTTACTGATACGTAACACAGAGTCACTAATCATAACTAAAGCAGGGCTCCTTCTAAGGGAAAGAACGGGTGCCTTGTTCTGAGCTCAGGTAAGAATGGAGATGGAATCTAAATTAAAGAGGTTCAAAACACTCCATTCAACCCAAATATTTTGACTTTTCTAGTGGAGATGTGGGTCATAGGTACCAGCCATGCTTCATTAGATACATCTTTGAGGCTGTATCAGTTTTTTATATACTTTAAAAAATGGTTTCTCTAAGTCTTCCTTTTATCTATAACACTGTTAATTAGTTTTTATTCATTCCAAGGTCCTCTCATGTATATTGTAGCATCTTGGAGATACTATATCTAGGGAGAGAGGTGACCTAAGAGTCCTCAGTCAGCTCTAGCTTTGTTTATAGACAGCCTGCAACCTACACAGTGTGGTTCATCTAATACTTTATGGCAAAGCCTTGAGCCCTTGGCACTTCATTTCCGTACTGGATAGTTAAGGCTCATTGCCCAGTAAGATTTAAACTGTTGGTTTTTCTAGCAGTATTTCTTTTTGCTTGTGAATCAGGCCACTGTTATGTGTACTCCTGCATCTATTGAGACAGCTGTTCGTAGAGCATGAGGTTCGACTTGGATGTTCCCAGGGCCAGACTCTGATGTCCCAATCCCAGCTGGGCCCTTTATGTTAGGAGAGGCTTTGACAAATGTCTTAGTACTCTTTCTGTTGACATAATAAAATACAAGGACACACACAACTTAAAGGAGAAAGGGTTCACTCTAGAGCGTAGTTCATGGTGGGGCATCAAGGCAGTCGGCGTTTGAGGCAGCTGGTCACATGTCTAGGAAGAAGAGCAATGCACATCTGTTTGCTGCTCAGATCAGTCTCTAGTTTATAGTCTAGACTCCGCTGCCCAAGGAGTGGTCCTGACAATTAAGATGGATTCTCTAATCTCAATGCACATAATCAAGATAATTACCTATAAGCATGCCGGTAGGCCCATTTCTGTAGTGATTCTAGATTCTGTCAAAGAGACACTCGTCATCATATCAACTCACACAGACTTGCAGGTTTATCTCCTGTTTATCAGGCGTGTTTGAGATTAGCATCTACCATGTATGGGTGTATGGGAATGAAATGTGTTAGAGGAATGATGAACACAAATAAGAAGTATTCTTTTCTTTAGAGTTAAGTGCACATGGTGCTCACCTCTCTTCCTTTGGGTGATGTTCTTTTGCAGCCTGGCGCTATGTGGGAGCTGTGGGGAGCTTCCTCTTCATTTGTATCCAGCTCCTCCTGATTGTGGAGTTTGCACATAAGTGGAACAAAAACTGGTATGTGTTTTGTGGAAAGCTCTGTGGTAGGAGTTGAAGAAACTGCCTACCACAGACAAAGACTCCACTCTGAATTACACTTTGTGTGGGCCTTTTTACTTTCTCCTCTCTGATACTGTTTTCTGTCCTCTCTGCCCTCCTGTCTTGTTTTACCTTATGTACCTGGCTGTGTGGACCCTGTGTGACTGGCAGGCTTTGTGGACCCTGTGTGACTGGCAGGCTGTGTGGACCCTGTGTGACTGGCAGGCTGTGTGGACACTGTGTGACTGGCAGGCTGTGTGGACACTGTGTGACTGGTAGTGTGGACCCTGTGTGACTGGCAGTGTGGACCCTATGTGACTGGCTGATTGTGGGCCGAGTATGTCTGTACCTTGGTCATGCATTGTCTAGGCTTCACTCCTACAAGGTTAAAAAGCAAAACGAGCACAAAGGACACAATGCTTTGGAGCAGGAGGTCTTCTGTGAAGAGTCTGGGATAAAATAGTTTTCTTCTTGAAAAAAAAAAAGGTTGTAAAACATACAGGATCCCTTCATTGGGAAAACTTGCATCCTGCTCTAGGAGGTTGTCTTGCCTGTAAAATGGTAGACTCTTAGTGCCTTGAAAACAGAATTTACATCCCAGGCCAAGGAGGGAGTACCTATCAATAACAGCCATCCAGCCCTTCTGCTAAGGCCATGTTGACTCTGCGGTGCTGAGCAAAGCACTTCATTGCTCTGGTTTGTTTGCTTGTCTGTCTATTTGTTTGTCTGTCTGTTTGGTGGTATTGGTGATCTATCTTGGTTTCTTGGATACCGGGTTAGTGTTTGCTGCTGAGCTGACTTTATTTTTCAAGTAATTCTCTTTTATACCTAATAATGCGATTACTTTATCTCTGTCTGTCTGTCACTGACATTGTTTTCTCTTTCTTAACTTTTTTGCCACCCCCTCCTGTGTGTGTGTGTGTATGTGTGTGTGTGTTTTAAGTAGATTTGACTCAGGGCTGATCCAGAAAATACAGTTACTGATTTTAGTAAACAAATTACTAGATGGCACTTTCTTCTTTCTTTCTTGTCTTTAATTTCATTTTTAAATATATCAAGAGAGAAGATTTCCAAAGCTACAAGGTAGGCATGCCATGGATCTGCAAATCAGCTGGACAGAGATTATTGTCCTTCCCATTCTGGAATATCACTCAGAGAAATGTTTCCTGGCATCTCTGACCCCAGACTTTCAGATTTTGTACTGTAAAATGGTGTGCTTTGTTGGACTGGATGTTTAGTAGTTGTGGTTTTTATTTTATTTTTGCTTTTTAACTCCAGTTCACAATTTTAAGTGTCATTTCTGTATCACAGCTGAAATAATGGAAGGTACAGGTGCTGGCCAGATGGCTCAGTTGGTAACGGCACTTGCCACCAGGCCTGGTGACCTGAGTTTAATCCCTGGGATCCATGTGGTGAAAAGAAGGAACTTCCATAGCTTACACTCTGACCTCTACACATGTGCTGAGGCACACGGATCCCCCCACCCCACATGCCTCCCCTCATAAATAAATAACTGTGACGTGACAGCAGAGACAGAGTGTGTATTCAGGTGGCGCTAGTGAGAATTGATGTTGAAAGCATTCGAGATTTTAAATTTGCCTTTGTTAGGTTAGTTTGGCCCTGCCTGTCACTGAGCCCAGGCCCAGCCAACTTTCCAGCCTGGGGTCCTCTTCCGTTATGTCTGTAGACTCTCCCGAAGCCTGCCATCGGGAGTACAGGTGAAGCCGGGACAGCACAAACCGCTGCCTCTTTGGTAACTGCAAGTGTCTCTCAGTCCTACACAATGGCCATAAGGCAGGGTATAGGCCCTGGCCTGCTCTGCAGAGCTGATAGGGTCGTGATGGAGACATAGATAGAGTGTCTCTCAGTCTTACACAACGGCCGTAAGGCAGGGTATAGGCCCTGGCCTGCTCTGCAGAGCTGATAGGGTCGTGATGGAGACATAGATAAGTAGACACTCAACACAGAAGCATGCAGTTATATAAAAGGCTTGTTCCTGCAAAATATGCTGCTAAGCATGCAGGGAGCAGGCTGTCATGTGAGAGAACCTGCTCAAACTCAAGCTTGCTGCCTTGTGTAAGGAACAGAGGGACATCTCTGGGGCCCAGATCTTAGTCGTGTGAGGGCAAGTGGAAAGGCTCGCCCCCAGGGCATTGCCCCTTCTAGGCCAGTACTTGTCATTTGGTTGTGTTTCCAGACGTGAAGCTTTGGTTTTGAAGTGAACTGTTGGGAGAATAGAAGAGGTTTTGTTTTGTTTTGTTTTGTTTTTTCGAGACAGGGTTTCTCTGTATAGCCGTGGCTGTCCTGGAACTCACTCTGTAGACCAGGCTGGCCTCGAACTCAGAAATCTGCCTGCCTCTGCCTCCCAAGTGCTGGGATTAAAGGTGTGTACCACCACTGCCCGGCTGAGTAGAAGAGTTTTGAAGGGAACACTGTATCTGGATTTTTCTTAATTTAAAAAGCAAAAGATTAGAGAGGTCCACGGGTTCGTGCTGAGGAAGCTTCTGTGAGGTGGTCTGAAGTGAAGGGTAGAGCCTGGAGCCAGTTGGCAACGGTGCTTAGATTCTGGTAAAATTTGAACAGAGTTTGAGTCTAGGTGTGTCTGGAGGTGAGATGAAGATGTGGAGGTGGGGGAGAGCGTGCCCGTGGGCCTCGTGTTTTCTGTTTCTGCCCCAGTGTTCCCTCAATAGTAAGAGTGTGGTTGCCATTTTCTGAGGTAGAGGAGAGGGCTGAACATGGGAGAAGGATGAGGAAGATGAGTCTGGAACTCAGGAGAGAGGCTAGGGCCGAATACTTAACTTGCACTGCCAATGTAGTCGAAACTCCCTCACCTGCTAAGATCAACTCAAAAAACAAAGGCCAGCATGCCAGACCCTGTCCCTCCTCCAGTCACTGCTCACGTTGGGTGTGTGCGTCATGTTTCCTTGTTGATCACATTTTGTCTCCCAAAGTTCTTCTTTCTCATTTCCTCTGTGCGCCTCTCACATGAGGTAATTCTGAGGCCATCAGAGTGCCTGGCTTGGCGTCAGGACTATGATGGTCATATCTTCTTGGCCTTTCCATCCTATTTCTCTGTCTCTGCAAGAGTAACCTTTCCACTGTGAAAGCGTCTTGGCTATGTTGTTTGAACACTTTCCAGCACTCAGGAAACATTAAGCTCACACTTCTCTGAAGGCTGAGAGAGTATGGTTGTGGGAGTGTGATTGCTCACCCTGAGAGCAGCCGCATCATGAGGCAGATGACAGTCAGCGTGTCCTCCAGTTTAGCATTTATAAACACCGTCTTCTTTGTTCTGAACAATTCCTATGAATTATATCACCACTAATCTTTCTCATTTCTTTATTAATATTTATAAAAACTACAAGGCAGATTCCTCTTTAAGTTTCTTTATGGTATGTCCTATAGAGCTTCCTTCCCCTCCCACCCCCCTCCCGTCCCCTCCTCTCCCCTCTCTCTCCTCCTCTCCCCTCCTCTCCCCTCCTCTCCCCTCCTCTCCCCTCCTCTCCCCTCTGTGTGTGCATGTGTGTACATAGTCATGCTTACAGGGGCGAACACGTTTGTGCATGCATGTGGAAGCCAGAGAGGATAACGTCAGTTGTCATTCTTCAGATACTGTGCACCTTTTGGGCTGCAGCTCTCCAAGTAGGCCAGGCTAGATGGCCAGGGCACACCAGGAGTCTCCCTGTTCCTGACTCCCCAGTGCAGTGTTACAGGCACACTCCACTGCGCATAGCTTTTTAGGTGACACTCGGCTTCTCATGCTATCTCCTGAGCCCTAGTACAGCTTTTCTTTTCCTGATTTTAAAGATTTATTAAATTATGTTTTTGGGAGTATATACATGTGAGTGCAAGTACCTCTGGAGGCATTGGATTCCTGGGATCTGAAGTTATAGGTTATAAGCACTTGTGAGCTGCATGATATCATTGCTTCGAACTGAACTCAGGTCTTCTGCAAGAGCAGTAAACTTAACCACTGAGCCATCTGTCCAGCTTCTCTTTCCCTGATTCTACTCACTGTAATGTTTCTCCCTTAGTATTTCCTCAGTTTGGAGAGGTGGTCCTGATGCAGGCTCTTGTTTTTAGCACAGAGAGAAATGTACTAGGGTGACCAGGCTTTTTTGAGTAGAGCTGTTTGCTTCTCCTCCAAGTGAGGGTGATCTCAGAGGGGCTGCTGGCAGCGCGTGGAGAGAGAGACCGCAGCAGCTCCAGGCTCTGTGCTCACAGAGAAAGCTCGAAGTCCACTCTACTTAATTACCATCTTTGCCTCATACCTCAGCCACTGTGCTCCCCAGGGCCGTTAGCATTCAGAGTGGAGAAGTGCTAGCTAAAGCTGATGGATGAACATGCTTGGGGCAGGAGAGTAAACTCATGGTTAGAGATAATTCTAAGCCAACGAGCCTGCATAATCGTGAGAACTTTCTAGCTGAGGTAGAGTGCAGTCATTGCTAAAAGTGTCTTCTGATCTGTGGCTCCAGGGTCTCTGCTGGGGCCAGTCCTATCAGTCAGTATCTGAGGGATAGAACGCTCCAGAGAATGGGGGCCTTCACTGACCTGTTTTCTCTCCCTTCTGCCTCACTTACTCCTTCTCGGAGAAACAGGACTGCAGGCACCGTCCGTAATAAGCTGTGGTTCGCCTCCCTGTCCCTGGCGACACTCATCATGTATTCTGTTGCTGTTGGAGGCTTGGCTTTGATGGCAGTGTTTTACACACAGTGGGACAACTGCGTTGATAACAAGATTCTCCTGGGAGTACATGGTGGCCTATGCGTGCTAATCTCTCTGGCAGCCATCTCGCCCTGTGTCCAGAATCGTAAGCATGGTTTTTCTCTTCTATATGTTTTTCCTTTGTGATTTTTAACAAACCCAGTGGATTTCTTTAAAAACCCAAGTCATTCTTTAACTTCCTATGGATGGGATTCAAGTCTCCTCTTGATATTCCATGCTCATTTGGAGGTGGTAACTAGGTTTACTTGGTATCCAGACAGATCTGAACTTAAGCCAATAGTAGAAAGATAGACAGTGCACACAGGGAACCTTTACGTGGGAAATGTGCTTATTTAATCTCTGTTAAGCAAGAGATGTATAAATTAAGCTCATTGTGTCCTCCTGGAATTTGACTGGCAGGGCCCAGAGTTGCTGTTTCTGGGATTGTCTTAGGTGACTAGCAACCTGACTAAGACAGGAAGCAGGACATCCTAGCTTGGTTGCTTCCAGTCTCGTGGCCAGAGTGTACTTATTGAAGTCAGTAGAACTGTATGATCTTGGCCTTGCCTTAGCCATATTGAGAGCCACAAATGCAGAGACTGTGGGGGTTTTGACACCTTAGAAAGTGGAGCTACGAGTTGTTACTAATAAACTATGACATCTTAGCAAGTGTGCTGGAGACATGCTGTCGTCAGAGGTGTAAGAATGACCCCAGTCTGCTGCTGATTGAAGGATCTTACTCTACACATGCCATTTCAATTTCTGGATAGGAAAAGGAAATATGGACAATAAATGCATAGCTCCTCTGAATCTCTTTCTAGAATGTATTCCTGTAACCACAGTATTTGGGAAATGGAAGCTAGAAGATCAGAAGTTTAAAACCAGCCTTGACTGCATAGGTTTGAGGCCAGCCTGGGCTATGTGAGACTCCTCCCCTTTAAGGAAAAAGGCAGCAGCGAGTACAAATAATTTTAGCAGGACTAAGACATTTTCCATACTAAGTTTTTAAATGCACCACAGAAATTGACACGATTATTCTCCTAGTTCCTGCAGTTGATGAGTAAAGAATTTCTTAAAACAAGCTATTGGTAAGCTGACTAAAATTTTTGGAGGGTGAGGTTAATCCCACCTTCTGAAACAGCCATGACATGTGCTTAATGACATTGTTCTGAGGGTGTTTTGTTCCCATTGCAGAGAGCAGTATTATGACAGCCTGTTACAGTACTCCTACTGATAATTACCATTGAATAATGGCAATTTAAGAAGGAATTTAACCAGAAGGAAGGTTGAATGCTTTCATGTCAACAAGTGGTGAACGTTTCAGCAAAGAGAGACCCCTTGTCACTAGATTCCGCAGTTGCTCCAGATGATTCCAGCACTATGTTGTCACTTAAATATTGTACTTGAAGTCCCTCTCCCAGTGAATGCCTGTCCCATGGCTTCCCTTGTTAGCCTAGACCAGGTCTTGTACTTAGTGTGGCCAAGAGTGGTTTCAGTGTTGGTGGGGTTTGCTTTGTCTTGTTTTTCTCTTGACAGCTCAGCGCTTGTGCTTCATGGATTGTCTAAGGACCTTGTGCAATCTACAGTGAATGTTCTCTGAAATTTGTCTGTTGCACCAAACTAAATGATGATGATGGCGATTTTCTTTTTCTGATCTTGTGATTTATGAACTAATGTTATAAACTTCATAGGGAGAGGGGCAGAGAGATGGCTCAGCTAGTGAAGGCGCTTGCTGCTAAGTCTGATAACCTGAGTTCAATCCCTTAGACAGAAAGAGAGAACTGACTCCTACAAACTGTTCTCTGACTTCCACACAGTGCTATGGCACTTGTGCACTTGCATACATAATACATACATACATACATACATACATACATACATACATGCAATTGAAAAAACATTCAGGGGTCTGGGCAGTATGTCGAAATATGTTATAGGTTTTGGAGAGTTGTTTATGGAGAAGTAGGATAGATTTTGTCATCTTTAAAATAGCATGAATAGGGTAGGCATATTGCCTACCCAATATTAGATTTTTTTTTTTTTGGACAAACACTTCATTAGGTTCCCTTTTCTCTAGTAAAGGTGGGTGTCCAAGTTTAAGGAGCATCGTCTATTGGCTAAGGGTAGGGGTTGTGGGAAGGTTCCATTTAGGGTATAATGTCTTACTGCCAGGACTTTGAGCCTGTCTTCTGTCTGTCTCTTGTTCCTAGGACAGCCACACTCTGGGCTGCTGCAGTCAGGGCTCATAAGCTGCTATGTCACCTACCTCACCTTCTCAGCACTGACCAGCAAGCCTGGGAAAAAAGGTAAGCAGCTCTGTTGAGGAGTGTGTGCTGACAGTGCACATATCTTTATTCCCTAGAGCTGAACTGTTACTGAGCTATGGAAGGTTCGAGAATTCAGAGAAGCAAGGCGATCTGTGCTTTGTCATTAAATAAAGCCTTTAACAGCAAAAATGAAAATGTCTGCTCTTCAAACATTTTTTAAATTGTGTGTGTATGTGCATGTGTACATGCATATGTGAGTGCAGGTACCCCAGAGGAGTCCAGAAGAGGGCGTATGACCCTCTGGAGCTTAATTGCAGGCCACTGTGAGCCGCCTGACATGGGTACAAGAAGAACAAGGCCTGTTAAGCTCTGAGCCCTCTCTCCAGCCCCCAGCATGCTTTGAGTCTTCCTGCTGTGCAGAAGAGACATGACCAGAGATGAGCTTCTGCAGCTGTGTTTAGGCCTCTGGTGCATTCGGTTGTTCTGCTCTGGCAAGAACCTCTTTATTTTATTGTTGAGTGGCTTCGTTGGGTTTTGATTTTTGTTTGTTATTTTCCTACATCAGGAGGTTATTCTCTGACAATGAGAGGGGTGGGAAGAGTGAAGGTGAGGGAAACAGAAGACACAGTTGGAACCTGGATCTGTCACTGGGTGGCAGGCAGTCTCAGCGCTTGTCCTAGATGACATGTATTTAACAGAGACAGCAGGATGTAGGGAAAGGAACCAGACTGTCTGAGCTCTGTCCAGTGTGCGGTTTTCAGAACAAAGTGCAATGTTCATGGTGTGTTCATCACTCAGAACAGTAGTTGGCACATGGCAGGTGCTGTGGGGTGCGAACTGTTACATGTGGGATAACAGTGATCATTCTGAAAGTTTTTAGAGGCAGGGTTATATATTTCTGGCTGATCTAGAACTCCCTATTTAGACCAGGCTAGACTCAAAAGCACAGAAATCTACCTATCTCTGCCCCTCCAAGTGCTGGGACTGAAGGCATGTGCCACCACACCAGTAAAAATTTAATCTATAAAAGAAATATTACATTCTAGAGTCCTCAGATTTTTATGTTTTATCCTCATCACTTTTGTGATACATAAGGTGTGCATATATATTTACATATATGCATATGCATACAGGTATATGTATGTGAATGTTTAGGTATCTTTGATCTATACATCAAATAAATGTCGAAAATAGAAAATAAAAGTTACTAAGTTTAGAAAACAAATGCACTAATTATTTGGGTATAGGTACCTTTTGTTGGTCTGTCTTGTTTTGAGAGAGGGTCTTACTATATAATCAAGTTGGCCTGGAACTTACTATGTAGCCCAGGCTGGCCTTGAACTTGCAGTTTTTCTAACTTGGACTCCTAAGAGCTGAGGTTATTGATACATGCCCCCATGTTCAGCTAGGATCTCATCTTCATAGTTATAGTTAAGTAGTAGTTGGAGGTTTTATAGTATGTATGGCGTATCCCAAGTTTAATTACATACATAAAAGCTCATTCATGACCCAGCTTACCCCGGGTCTTAACATTGTCTAATGGAAGTTTTGTTCTCAGAATTTTTTTTTAAAAATAGCAAGTATTGCTTAAAAACATAGTAAAACACTTTTATTTTTAATTTTAAGTAGTAAATATAAATTTTATATTTCATTCCCATCTTACAAAAATCATTCCTCCACTGGTCTACAAAAGAGAGGGTTTTAAACCACAGCCGACATGGGTCTTTTTACTCTTTCAAGGTGAACGCCAGTGATAATTCTAGGTTAGCGTCAAACAGAAAGTGTGTTTGTAGAACAATTAATATGCTTCCATGTTTTGGGGTAAAATTGGCAATAAGATTTAGTTAGATATTCATGACTGAAGCACTATGTTTTTTAAAAAAGCAAATTGCTACTGAGAGAGGTATTATAGAGACATATCTAGCTTCTTGATTTATTTCTTTGAAATTTTAGACTACCTCAGATGGTTCCTAGGTCACAGGCCAAAAAAGAAGGCATGTTTCTTATGACTGTAGTAATCTGTCTTCTCTGGTTGAGGAACCGACTACACTGTCTCTAAGTGGGCTTCACACCAGGGGACCTGTGCTCTACCCCTCTGTGCAGAGGCTTTGGTTCCAGTTAGAAAGAAAACATCATCGTCATAATTAAAAACAGTGAGTTTAAGTAAAAGAAGCAAGGATGACTAAGTCCTGAGTCTTCACAGCCTCAGACGCTTAACTAGAACAGGGATGGGGCTGGCCCTTATTCCTCATGTGTGCTGAAGTGGGAGAGAAGTGTGTTCAACTAACAAAATGCAGTCTGTGCAGAATCAGACTATAGAGTAGAAGTCCCCATGTGAAGGGCTCAGTGTTGGGAGGAGTCATGCCAGTGCTACCTGAATCTTCTTAGACGGATGCTGTAAGGTATAGTGGACCTTTCTCTAACACGATTGTATTTACTTTGTGTTATTTACAAGTCCTAGATGAACACGGGAAGAATGTTACCATATGTGTGCCTGACTTTGGTCAAGACCTGCATAGAGATGAAAACATGGTGGCCTGTCTGGGCACCCTTCTTTTAATTGTGTGCATCTCATATTCATGGTAAGTCCTAGGAGTTATTGACTTCCAGGCTTTAAAATGAACGAACAGAGTTATTTGAGTTTCAGCAGTGTTGCTGCACGGCCTCCTGTGCGAAGTCTGTGTCCTTGTTACTCCACTACATGGGGCAAATGGGATAGGTGCACGTTTTGTTTAAAAGACCGTTTTGAAGATGAGTTGCTATGGCTTCGTTGAAGAGTAAGGGAGCATATTGTGAGGAAGATGGAAATGTACTGTACGCTGGAGTGTTCTGGCAAAACTCTAGTCCAAGAGGAATAACATTTGTTTTGTTATCACTGGAGAGAGAACCTGGGTGTTCTATGGATGGTCCAGTAAAGCCAGGAAGTGTCTTTGGCTGTGCTGAAACCTGTGGAGCTAGGAAGTAGGCCAGGCCACATCGCCCAGGTCGTGGGATATGTGTAACGTAAGCATGCTGTTGCACGTGCCTGTGCCAGAGGAGACTGTACTTCAAAACACTTCAGAGATCACTGGAGGGAGAAGTCAACGGTTGCTTACCTATTCTGGGAACATATTTTACTGTAATGAGGTTTTCTTTGGACAGGAGCCTTTTCAGAGCTGGGTTTTACTTCAGTATGTTTTATGTTTTGTTTCTGTGTGTAAGAAATTCAATTTGTCATGGGCATGTTATAATTTTCCTCTTGCTGAAACTAAACAATCCTGGTGGTGACAGTCTGTGTAAATACAGTGTCTAAGAACACCGAAAGGCTCTTTAAGGTCCTGATGAGAGGAAGGGCCAGCCAGGAAGGGCCTGTATGCTGCAGAGGGTTTACTCAGAACTGTGACCAGCCAGGAAATGCTCGCTTGTGTTCTGTGTGGCTAAAGCAATGGTTTTCTAACGCTGTTCCTCAGTCTGCCTGTACCACGTGACAGTCTTTCCGTTAGGTTAGAAGGGACCTTGGTGGTTGTCCCTTCTGACATTTAATTCCTTCACTTGTCTACTTAGTACCTGCTGTACTGAAACAGAGAAGTGAGGGGAGATGTCTCAATCAGTAAAGGGCTTGCTGTGTAAGTTCAGAGATCTAAAGTCAGATCTCCAGTGCCCATGATAAAAGCTAAGCTTTGTCACCCACGCCGCTAACCCCAGTGCTGGGATGTGGACAGGTGATGCCCAACTTGATGACCAGCCAACCTAGCCAGTGAGCCCCAGGTTCAGTAAGGGATCCTGTCTCGAGAGTAAGGCAGGAGAGATTGAGGAAGATACCCAGTATGTGCTGGCCTCTCCGTGCTCACATGTGTATGTGTGCATGCACACACACAGACCTATACAAAATTAAAAGGAAACAGTGAGGGGCAGTCAAGTCCATGACCATTTTCAGTGAGTTTGTACCTCATGCAGCCACTTTCCTTTCTGGATAGTTGATTATCAGCTTGAAACAAGCCAGGGTAATCTGAAAAAAAAGGATCTTGGAGAAAACACCACCATCAGATTGGCCCATGGTCCAGCCTTAGGTTCATTTTCTTGATTAATGATTGATGTACAAGGACCCAGTTCACTTGTGGTCAGTGCCATCCCTGGGCAGGTAGTTGAAGTAGAAAGCAGGCTGAGCAAGCCACGAGGGGCCAACAGGCAAGCAGTGCTCCGTGGCAAGCAGTGCTCCCCAACAAGCAGTGCTCCCCAACAAGCAGTGCTCCCCGGCAAGCAGTGCTCCCCTGGAGTCTCAGCTCCAGTTTTTGTTGTAACTAACAGCTGTAGCAACTCCGGCTCCAAGGAATCTGACACCCTCTTCTGGACTCAAGGACCCTGCACACACATGCTGTACAGATGTACGTGCAAGCAAAACTTTCATACACACAAAATAAAAAAATAAAAATCTCAAGAATATTAGTCAGTCAAGAGAGAAATAGGTTGTAAAGATCATTTCTTTAAAAAATCAAATATTCTTTCTTTATAAAAATTCCCAGGGTTAGGTATTGGAGAGGTAGCTTAGTGATTAGAGCACTTGATACTATTGCAGAGGATCCAGGTTCAGTTCCCAGCACCCACATGGCAGCCCACAGTCATGTATAACTCCAGCTGTAATGCTCTTTTCTCTGTGGCCATCAGACGTACACGTGGTGCACAGATATATAAACACTCATACACATAAAATAAATCTTTAAAAAAGAATCAAACAAACCCAGAAACTCCCCGGAAGAGACAGCCAGAGCTGTGGTAGTAATGACCTTAGAGAGAAGTAACAGTTCCCTTCGTTTTCCGGTTTTGGTGTTTTGGTTTGTGTGCTCACTTGCAGTGAGGTACGGTTCATTATCAGAAGAAATTACAAGGATATTTAACAAAATAAAATACTGGTCTTTGAAAGTCATGTCCAGTAAAGCTGGGGGGAATGTGGTTGTTCCTTAGCTAGCCTGGAGTTTAGATTGCTGCAGCCACCAGTGGGGTGCACTGCATATATTGACAGTTGTGGGGTGTCTCACAGTATGGAATGTAACATTGACAGTTGTGGGGTGTCTCACAGTGTGGAATGTGACATTGACAGTTGTGGGGTGTCTCACAGTGTGGAATGTTTACCCATTCAGATAGTCTCCTGCTTCTAAGAGTTGTAAAGACTCTCTTTTACAGCTAGGTATGTTGGTGCATGCCTTTCGTCCCAGCTAATATGGGAGACTGAGGCAGGGGGGTTACAAGTTTGAGGCTAGCCTCAACAATTTAGAAAACTCTAGTTTTGTTTATGTCACTTTTAGAACTGGGAGTGTGGCTCAGTGGCATAGCCACACATATAGGTGTGTGCGCACAGATAGACAGACAGACAGACAGACAGACACATACACACACACACAAGCAGTAAGAGGGACTCAAGTCAAAGGCCACTTCCAGTGAGCCCATAAAGCCACCATGACTTAGCACACAGCCTTTGTGAGGATCTGGGTTTAAAAGCCCCAACCCACCTACGGAAACAAGAAGCACTTTTAATTTTGTGCTTAGCTTAGTGGAAATGAATTTGCCTACCATTCTATATGTATAAAACCCTAGGTCTAATCCCTAGCATTATAAAAACAAAACAGCAAAAGCCAAGCATAAAGCAGAAAGATCACATTTTCAAGAGATAGTCTGAGAATTTCGCCATCACAGTGGAGATTGGCAGAGCGTAGTTTGATATTCCCCAAAGACATTAATTTTCAAGGCTGACAGCTGCTATTTAGAAATCTGTCTAAATGCCAACAGCAAACGTTTTCTGAATGCTGGTAATTAAACTGCAGAAGTGTAATGGCCAGTGGAATGCTGGGACAAAGCAGCAGCCTGCACAGGGTGTAACCTGCTGCTCGTGGATGCTTCTGTAGCACACAGGCTTGAACACACTCTCGGGAGTTGGCTAAGCATCATGTGGGGTGATTGATGCTTCCTGTAATCACCCCTTGCAGCACCAGGAGGAGTTAGCTTGGAGAATGTTATAAACAAATGGTTTGGCTTCAAGATCACAGGGGTCTGAATTCAGACTTCATGGGGCCTTGAAGAAAAGGCCTGCTGCTAAGGGAAGGCACCAGTAACATTAAGGGTTTTCCATCTCTTTCCAGCGTTTACATTAAAGAAGCATGAGAGGCTGGGGAATGTTCTCAAATGAGGCCACAGTGTCTGCATCGAAGCTGTTATTTGAATGATTTTAGGAATGGTTAATTTCTTGGTGGAAACTGTACAGACTAGAGCACCAGATTATAAGAGAAAAAAATCACCAGTGTAAGACCAGGATTGTCTGGGGTGACATTTTGTGATAGAAAGCCTGGCTCCCTTGGCTCCTCCCAGTTCTCTGGAGGATCCTTGTCTCCCAGATACTTCCTTAGGTGCCATGATTGCCCTGAGTCCTCAGGGAACTTCCTGAGAATACACTTCCTTTGTGTTGTCTTGTCCAAGCCTCGATTCCTGGCAGGGTTCTCTCTAGAATCCCTGTGAAGAAGCATCCCAGCCAGGACCCCAAGAGAGCCCATCTGCGAAGGTTTTCTAAGCGTTTGCTCTATTGGTCCAGCTGCTCCCACCTTCTCCTGAAACCTGTGACAAACTCTAGCTCCCACTGGACATAACTGGACATAACCAGGCCTCTAACTCCTCCCTTGGTCTCCAGGTTGGGATTGTTATTTTATTTCCAGCTGAAGCTGTCAAACTGGATTGGACCCTGGAGGCCTTTGTGCTTGTGAAGAGTGGAGTGTGTTCCTACAACTCTTTACCTCAATGTCAGGAAACTTGGGCTGAGCCTCCTTTGTTAGCCATGTGGAGAGATGACATTTACATAGTTAACTGGTTTATTTTCACTAGGACAAGACACCTGATCAAAAAAGTCTTAAGGGAGGAGAGATTTATTTTGGCTCCTGATTCCCAAGAGACTTCTGGATTGTTTTCTGTTACCGTGATAAAAAACAAAAAACAAAAACAAAAAAAACCCAAAAAACATGGCTGTCCTGACTAGACACTGGTAGTCATTTAGAAAGAGGGAACCTCAGCTGAGAAAATGTCATCATCAGGTTGGCCTGTGGGCAAGCCTGTGGTACATTTTCTATATAGACAGTGATATGAGAGCTTATTGTGGGCAGTTTCACCCCTGGGCAGGTGGTCCTGGGGACTATAAGAAGGTAAACTGAGCAAGTCCGGAAGACCAAGCTAGTGAGGAGCCCCCCTCTGCACATGGCTCTTGCCTCAAGGTTCCTGCCTTGTTTGTCTCCTACCCCGACGTGCCTCAGTGATAACAATGATCTGAAAGCTGAAATAAGCCTTCCCTTCCAAGTTGCTTTTGAAGTGTGTTTTATCTCAGCAATAGAAACATCAACTAAGACAGTGACCAAATCAATGGAGAGAGGGGTTTGTTTCACCTTACAGTTTGCAACCTGTCTGAAGAGGAGGGCAGGGCAGGAACACACGGAGGGACCCTGAAGGCAGGAGCTGAAGCAGAGACCATGGGAGAATGCTGTTTACTGGCTTGCTCTTCAGCCTGCTTTCTTGTACTACCCAGAGCCACCTGCCTCAGGGTAGCACTGCCTACAGTGGCTTGGGCTCTCCTACATTAATCAATTTAAGCTTTGAGTGCTAATGGTCTTTCAGCCCAAAGTTCCTAATATTTCACAAGCCTTCCCAGAAAACATGGTCAGGTCTGTCACAGCAATAGCCAAGTCTTTGGTATCAATTTCTGTTCTAGTTGCTTTCTGTTGTGACAAAGATCACCCCAGAGATGCCAGGATGCTAAGCTGAGTGACCTGCACAATTAGATTACAGCGTTTGTGTTATAAAGTATTCCTTGACTATTTTCATTTTAGTTATTCTTAAGAGAAAAGAAATAACCTTTAGTAGTTAAACCACCTAGTAAAATACACATTGAATATAAAATGGGAAAGCTAAGAATATATTCACTGCTGAGGAACTTCCTAGTTCAAAATAAGATGTTCACAGCTATCCAGCATGCCATGTGGACCAGGTGGGTATGGTGTTCTGGTAAAGATGATTGGCTTAGGCTGAGAACCCGTGGCGAACTGAGGAGCAGTGTTCTCTCAGCACAGTCTAGGCCTGCCACTCTTCTTTAAGGAGAAAGGAATGGTGCTGGTTTGCTCTTTTATTTCAGAAATCCTCCCACTGCCTCAGCAACTAGCCAGAACTCTTCATGGCTGTGCATCAGGAACATGGGGTGACCTCCCCTGGCTCCCACAGAATTCTGGTCCTCTTTGAATCACTAATCATACAGCTCTGTAGGAACACGGTTGACTTTTGTCACACAAAGGCTGGATGGAGGCATGGATTGTGTCCTGGGCCTGTCCTGGCCATTTTCTAGTCTGTGATCTCCAGAAGCAAAGTCTGGCATTTTCTTGGGATTTTCTGGGACCTGTGGGACTTAGGCTAATGCCACAGTGAATGAAAGCAGGTGCTCAAGTGGCACTTGCACTGTCCACTGATCTGACAGTACGGCAGAGGTTGGGGTAGTGCCATGATTTCTAGAGAGGAGGGAAGGAAGGCAGTGTTTTGGTGGATATGTGAATGATGACAAGGAACAGGTGTGTGGCATTGCTGTTCTCTGAATGGTGACAGAGTGCATCACTTGGGGCTGCTGTCTCTCTCCCCAGCCTTGCTCTACCACAGAGTATAGTGGCTGACATCTGTAATTCCATTACTCAGGATGTTAAGGCAAGAGAATTGCTATAAGTTCAAGGCTAGTATGGACTACATAGTGAGTTTCAGACCAGCAATGACTGCTTAGTAAGATTGTGCCTAGAATGAATCAATTAATGGATGGGTGGGTGGGTGGGTGGATGGATGGATGGATGGGTGGGTGGGTGGGTGGATGGATGGATGGATGGGTGGATGGGTGGGTGGGTGGATGGATGGGTGGGTGGGTGGATGGATGGGTGGGTGGGTGGGTGGATGGATGGATGGATGGGTGGATGGATGGGTGGGTGGGTGGATGGATGGGTGGATGGGTGGGTGGGTGGGTGGGTCTGGGAGCTAGCTTAGTGGGTAAAGTACTTAATATGCAAGCTCAAAGATCTGAGTTCAAATTCCTAGAACTCACATAAATTCAGACATAGCTCATGCTTGTACAGTGAGACAGGCGAGGGGGAGATGGAGAACTTCTGGAAGCTCAACAGAAGACCTGAAACAACGTGAGACCCTGTCTCAACCAAAGTGCAGGCAAGGACTTATGCCCACGGCCGTCTTCACATGTCCTTCACGTGGATGCGGTAGTACACACATGCATGCATATTACACACAGAGAGACACAGAGAGAGAGAGTGAGAGACAGAAACAGGGGGGGCACTTTAAGGGTTTACAAAACCATGTTTTCCTTAATAATTTTCATGAGTTTTATGGGGATAGTCTTTTTAACTGTGGTTGTATCTACTCTGCATGTAGGAAAATGCAGAGTCCCTAAGGATGTCCCTGAGGGTGAACTGGATGTAAGTAGTTTTAAATAAAAGGAGGAGAGCCTTCCCTACTTTAGTGCTGTCTGATGCTGGAAATGTCCAAGGTACTTGAATCAAAAGGTTTGTCTTTCTAAAATTTTATTCCAAAGAATTTATGGAGTATTCATGGAAGTGCTTTCATATAACTGGCATGAGGAAGTCTTAAGTACATAACCAGATGAGTGTGTTCCTTGGGAACATGGCCACTGGGAAGTTTTTGTCCTTCCCTGACCAGTCAGGAAGTAGGGTGGAACACTTGTGTGCTGGGGTCTGGATCCTGAGGACCTCTTTTCCAGGAGACTTTCTATTGCTTCCCCACAGCCCACTTACATCTTTTCTCTTTGGACAAGAGACCGAGAGGGGACAGACAAGATCCTGCTGCCTCCTGGTGTTGAGGTTGATTTGGTGGGCATGAATCTTAATGTCTGCCTGTCCCAGGAGCCTAACTACAGGAGCATCAGCAGTCACTCCTGTGTCCCCTTGAACTTGGTTCTGTGTGAGGCAGAAGAGCTACCTTTTCACAGAAGAGGCCCTGATGCTCAGAACAGGGGCTGCCACACACAGCACATATGGCCTTTAGGAATTATCTGCAGAATACATGTATAAAGTTAGACTAAGTGTTGAGTATATTTTTGTTTAAAATGCTTCCATGTTTTTATATAAGAGGGAAATGTGTTCATTTCTCTCTTTTACCTTTGTCAGTCAATATTACAGATCATTTTATGTCTCCAGATATGGAGGAAAGGTAGGGACAAATTTTGAGCCGGTGTTCTGTAGACTAGGCTGGTCTCAAATTCACTGTGTAGTCAAGGATGGCCTTGAATGGCTGATCTTCATACCTCTTCCTCTCAAGTTGGGATTACATGTCTTTATAACCACACACGGTTTATGGGGAGGTGGGAACTGAACCCATAGCTTCGGGTGTACTATGCAGGCACTCTACTAGCTGAGCTACATTGCCTGGACTTAACAAACAAAACGAATAACTTTTTGACCTCTAAGTGAGTGGGGTGGGGATAAAGGTGAAGTTATAACGTGAGAAGCAGCAAGAAGCCATGTTGAGAGGAGACTGAAGATATCTGCAAACCTGTGTCTGAATGCAGTGATTAATGCAGTGTACTTAAAAGGATAGGTGGAGAATCAGCCGTCAAGCTTGACTCTCAAGTGGACTATCACAGTAGCTTGTGTTCACCCTTCAGTGCCTGCTGCGAGGGACTGGTTCCAGGATCCTACACGCTACCCCATGCCACCCCACCCTGCCACCGACACCAAATCAAGTTTATATATAAAGCGGTATAGGCAGTATTTTTACATTAGATCTACATACATCCTCCATATGTGCTGACTTGTTTCTAGATGGTGTGCCTGATATAGTGTAAATAATGTAAGACCTCATTACTTAGGAAGTAAGAGCAAGGGAGAAAGACGGAGCACACCTGCCCACCTAGATACCTTTATGCAAGGTATAAATCCACACATGGAGACATTTTCATGCAAGTGTCAGAGGACAGGGCAGGGCAGGGGAGGGCATGGCAGGGCAGGGGCTGCCCAGAGCTGAGGGCACCAGCAAGCCTTGCAGGCTGCTTTCCCCTCGACTCCAGATGACAGCTTCTCACTGTGCGCTTGGACTTTGCTTTTTCCTAGTTTGACATCGACAACAAGGTCGAGCTCAGACGCTCTGCAGAGGCGGTATGGAGCTCCTGAGCTGGAAGTAAGTGCCTGGCCCTTCTCCGTCTTCAGCTCAGGGCTCGTTTCTCAGGAGAGCCCTTTGTGCTGGTGACTTTTTTCTTTTAATTAAAAGTAAGTTTTTCATACAGAATATTCCAATTATGGTGTCTCTTCTCCCTCCCCCTCTCTCTCCCTCTTCCTCTTTCTCTCTCTCTCTTCCTCTCACTTCCTCTCTTTCCCCCCTTCCCTCTTTTTCCCTCTCTCTGTCTTTCCCTCTCTCTCCCTCCCCCCTCTCTCTTTCCTTCTCTCTCTTTCTCTCGGGCCAATTAAAACAAACATAACAAAAAACCGAAGCAAACGCAGGAGAGAGAAAACACACAAGAAACACATAAACAATCATGGAGACACACGTGCACATACACAAAGCCCATACAAACACAAAATCGGGAACCATAACAGATGAGCAAACCACGAGTAAGGTAGGAGATGCTCAGATGAGGTGTCTCTAAAGTCACCACTGAGTTTGTTTTGTGTTGGCCATCTCCACCTGGGCATAGGACCTGCCCTTAAGCCTGCCCAGTGAAAAAACTAATCTTCCTTTGCATAGTATTGATATATTTTTGGCACTCATAATTCTGTTTTCTGTTTGAGAATAAGACTTTTATATAGAGAAAGAACTATTGTTCTATATGTTAAAATGAAAGAATTCTCGATTTTCCATCAACAATGTTAGCCACCGGCCTGGCACCCTGCACCCACCTCAAATCCAAGACTTGGGGAACCTTGCATAGCTACCGCTTGCTTACTCTCTTTGGTTATAATAGAATACACGTGTTCTTTCTGTTCTAAACCACTGACCTGCCTGACGCCCGTCTGTCTTCCTCACATGCAGCAGAGCTGTGGGATCATGGATCAGTGCTCTGGAGGAAGACAGACAGGCAGGGAGGGACTGAGAATGCTCCACACACACTGCACAGACGGTGGGAACACTGACACCTCAGTTATGGGTCAGTTCCAGCACACGGTTGTGTCATTCAGGGAGGAATTCAGAACTGCAAGCACATGGGTGAGGCCATTCACCTGCATGTCAAGGTCTGAGGGAATATTTAGCTGATTGTCAAAAAAAATTCTGGTTTTTGGTGAAACGTAACCCATAGTCAGAAAACTCGACCTACAGGGCAGGTAAGATGAGACTTGACAGCCAGGGCGGTGGTGGCACATGCCTTTAATTCCTGCACTTGGGAGGCAGAGGCAGGAAAATCTTTCTGTGAGCTCCAGGCTGCCCAGGACCTGGGGCTTCAGTGATGGCTCAGTCATTTAGCACTTCCAGGTGCTGGTACCGTTCTAAAACGGTGTAGTGTCACATAGTCTTCACAAAAGCCCAGTGTTCTTTGCATTTTACAGAGAGAAAAGCATTTCCATTTAACAGGATGTGGCCCCTGGGTGCATATTCTTGAGTGCACATTGCCTAGGAGCACAGCTGCTGTCCCAGGTCCCTGCAGCTGACTGCCTGGCGACAGGCCACTGGCTCCATTCAAATAACATTTACTGGATGGACAAGCCCTGGTGTCTTTCCAGATATGGATGGGCACTTTGCTTTGCAGCTGGCCATTTAGGATGGCCTTTCCAGCACCTAACCTAGACATAGAGAACCATTATGAAGGCCTGTTACCCTGCCAGCTTCATTCACCAGCTCTTTCTGCAGCTTACAGGAGGAAATTGTGCTGTCTGTTACAGAGGAGAAGGCTCTGCAGACACAGTGTTGTGCCTTTGTTTCTGCCATTGACTGGGTGGCCACCTGCTAGGGGAGTGAGCATTACGGTTTCAGTGTCTCCTTTGTGTACAGCCTTCAAGCTCAAACAGCAGCAAGTCCCCAGGTTAGATTTAAGAGAGAAAGTTGCTCTTCTCCTTTGAGGGAGGAGACGCCCACTGTTTGCTACTGAGCAACTGGGTTCACGCCCCCACATCATGGCCATTGAAAGACCAAGGTCACATTTTCTGTGGTAGCTTAGGGTTCAAAGGAAAGGGGACCTCAGCATGAATCAGTGGGCCCACTCACTTAGTGAATTGTAGACTGCCTCACAGGATCCAAGACTTGTGGAGCAGGAGGAAGCAAAGGCTTGGCCTCCAGCGGGACTTGTGGGACTAAAGGCTGCTGTTCTCCTGGCCCTCAGCTCTGGCTCTCTGGTGTTTTTGGAGCTCAGCTCTCTTCCACTAGAGATAGGAAGGAACCTTGCTTCCCAGATGGTCTTGGCAAGTGTTGTCATTCTGTTCTTTCTTACTCTGTTTATCAGTCTTCCTGCAATCATGTAATGCACTTTGTTTCTTTTTCTTTGAGTTTATTGTTTTGAACAAGTAAGACATTCGATATAAAATTCAAATGTACTAAAGAAGCAAGTATTCCACCCTTCTGTATCCTCAGCCAGATCAGCAGCCTGATGGTTTATTTGGTTTTGATTATAAGAAAGGCTCTTACTACATAACCCAGACTAGCCTGAACCAGTCTGGCTGCTTTGAATTCACTGCAGTTCCCAGGCTAGCCTTGCATTCATTGTACTGCTTGGCCCATCCGTTAACTTGGGATTCTTCTGCCTCTGCCTCCTGAGTGCTCGGGCAGGAGTGCAGCCATCCCTGCCCACCAGCTGCCTCTACTCCGCCCTTCAGACATATCCCATTCCCAGTTCACACTCATCAGCTTCAGTGCCCTGAGCACCACGTGCCACTTACTGTTGTGAATCACAGATACCAAGGTCTCATTCTGCATGTGTCCCAGCTCTGTCTTGAAGCTAGTTTGATGATTTCTGGCTGCTGTTTAGTCTGCCTGATTTCACTGTCAACAATTGTGAGCATAATCGTAATCCCAACCCCTGCGGCAGAATTGATGAGTAGCATGCCTCACAGTAGAAAATGTGAGGCAGGAGCATGGTCTTGTTTGCTGCATCTTTCAGTCCAAGTCGTGCACAGGTAGGAACCGAAGCAGAGCGTGTCAGGTGGGTAATTTATTAGGGATCAGCACATGCAGAAGAGAGGAAGGGGAGAGGAAGGAGACAGAATTAGGCATAGTATAAATAAAGTTAAAGGACAGTATTGGCTGCACTTACCCCAGGGCATGCACATATGTGGTGCCTCAGAGTGTTCTCCATGGCCTGGTAGCTGGGCCTTTATCTGCCTTCCATGGTCAGTCATTTAATGGAGGATACCCAGAAAGGGCCTGCTGTGGGACAAGGCAGGACTACAGCTGAAACAGTGCCAAAAGGAGCTGGCACACAAGGCTTTGCTCCCAGATATAGAGGATAGCTAGGGTGAGCACTAGGTCCTTTGAAGGGTACCTGGCTAGAACATCCCTGTACCCATGAGGGCTGTCCCTGTTGCTGTACCCAGTATATCTGGGGACAGACACTTAGCCAAATCTCTTGCACTAACACGTACTTCTGGTCAAAGCTTCTCCACTTGGGCAGCATACAGTGCCAGGGACATAGAAAACCAGCATCTGACTCAGTTGCTTTTGTTCTCACAGGTAGCCCGGTGCTGTTTCTGTTTTGGTCCAGATGGAGAAGGTACGTGCTGCTGTTCTGGGCCTGACTGTGGCCCTGCAGGCTGGGATTTCTCTTTGTAGGCATTTGCAATTTGGGTACTACTTTTGTGCCTAAATAGCTTGTTCCAGAGCTGGTTTACTGTTTATGTATTCTCACATCTCTCTCAGGTTGTTCTGTTGGCATTCTGGTAGAGAAAAATCACTGTATGTTTTGGTTCATATCTAAATTAAGAGAGTTAGAAAATACAGTGTGTATATGTTTTTTTAAAGGGATGATAAGAAAATGCCAGAGGTCCCACACCTCATTTGGGTGCCATTTCTTTTCTTCAGCTTGCTTTTCTTCACAGAAGGGAAAGTTCCTGGGTGAAAGTTTATGGGCTACTCTCTCCACTGAGTTTCTGTTTTTGTTTTTTTGAGATAGGGTTTCTCTGTAGCCCTGGCTGTCCTGGAACTCACTCTGTAGACCTGGCTGCCTCTGCCTCCCAAGTGCTGGGATTAAAGGTGTGTGCCACCACTGCCCAACTCTAATATTCTTTATGTCTTCAAAGGCTTTCTTTCTTCTGCCCCACTAAAATGTATTTGCTAACTCCTCTAGTCAAGCACGTTCCTGGGGAGACTGAGCTGTGGGTGGCTTCTGCGGCTTTTCCTCCTTAGCGGCACATTAGGACTGCGCACGGCCGGCCGCTGCAGTAGTGCTGACCCTGGGTGGACTCACCACTGCCCTTGGGCGTCCTTTGTCATCTACAGACACTGAAGAGCAGCAGAATGTCAAGAAGGGACCCAGGGTCATTTATGACGAGAAGAAAGGCACCGTCTACAGCTACTCCTATTTCCACTTTGTCTTCTTCCTGGCTTCCCTCTACATGATGATGACCCTGACCAGCTGGTTCCAGTGAGTGGCTTGTCTGAATGCCTTAGACCAATCTCAGTGTAACCATTTCTGTACAGGAAAAGAGTTGTTTGAGAAGCACAAAAAAATCCAAACAAACAAAAAAACAAAACAAATAAACCCCAAACAACAACAACAAAAAACAAAAACAAGCAACCCCCCCAAAAAAAACCCCCAAAACAATAATGTCAGTATGGTTCTCTAAAGTGTGGAGTCACCTATACTCTCCTTAGTCTTTGTAGCCAACACTCCGACGTTCTTCCTGGTAGACCAGAAGGCTTTCTGAGACGTTGAATGTTCTCACTGCAGTTAAGTCAGTGCTCAGAGGCAGAGGGCAAGCTCAGTATGTGAGAGACCTTGGGTCCCAACCCTGTATTGAGAAACAGAGCAAACAAGACAGGAAAGGCTAAGTCCACATTGCAAATGAGGAGAGCACTGTCCTAGCAATAGAAGAAAGATTATCTTAAAGACTAACACAGTGGGGATTTTCCTACTTCAAAATATATATCTCTTATTCTTTCCAGTTTTTAATTTTGCCAGTGCCTAATAGACTTGGTGTTTCCTACACGGAGATTCATACAGAGCCAGACTTGCAGTTGTATCTGTGTGTGTGACTGTTAGTTAGCAGGCGTTCGGGTGGCTCCTCTGTGCTGCACTGATGTAAGCACTAGAGATTAAGCTCTAGTGGGATTGGCAGAGCATGGCCCAAGTCCTTGACCATGTCAGATGGTGAGTGCTGAAGGCTGGGACGTGAGGGGACAGGAGCTGCAGTCTAGAGCCTAGAGTCAGCAGACTCTTCCTGGAGGACATTCTTCCCGAAGAAGGGACAAATTTGTTGTTTCCTAGTGATCTTTTAAAACTGGAGGAATTTTGGCTTGAGACAGCTAGGAAAGTATGGACAGAGCTAAACTCATAAAGACAGGATGGTAGTAAACATCGGCCATAGGTGGAAATTGGAGCCCTCTTTACATTGCTGATAGGAATGTATGATGAAGCCACAGTTGAAAATATAATTTGGCAATTTCTTGCATGGTTCAACAAAGTCCTAGTGTATAATCCAGGAATTTTCCTCCTAAGTATAGATCTAGGACAAAAAGGAAGAGTAACCAAAAGTTATAGACAGATGCTCATGTCAGAGTAGTTCATAACAACGCAGAAGTCAGGGGTCGCTCAGATGTCCATAACTGACGAAGAGATAGCAAAGTGTGCTAATTCCACACAGTAAGATACGATTTATCAGTAAGAAGGAGTGAAGTGTCCCCAATCCAGAAACCCCAAAATGTTCTCAGATCTGACAAGGCATGGAACGGTTACCATTTCCAATTTTGGATTTTCTCACCTGATAACATCTGTGTATATATTCCAGAGCGAAAAACTCTTAAAGTTTGGTCTCAGGCTTCTCAGCTAAGGGATGCCCAATCCATGCTGATACATGTGCAGTGCAAAGAGCTTTGGAAGCAATATGCTATGTTTAAAGCCAGTCATAAGAGACTGTGTGACTGCATTTACATGAATTGGCCTAAAAAAGACAAATCCTATAGACGGGAGGATGGTGGGAAGGGAGGGCAGCTAGGGGATGCAGGATGTGTGGGAGAGGGAGGATGTTCTAAAACTGACTGCAGCAACAATTCTAAAAGCCTGGAAGTGCTGGAAAAGCCAGCAAATGATACATTTTAAATGTATATGAGTTAGAACTCCATTACTAGCTAAGAAAGAAAGTTGAAGTCTGCCAGGGGCCAGTAGTACCTCAGTATCTTTGTGTTCTTACCGCTGCTCTGTTTCTCAACAGCTACGAAAATGCCACCATTGAGACTTTCTTTGTCGGGAGCTGGTCCATCTTCTGGGTCAAGATGGCCTCCTGCTGGATATGTGTGCTGCTGTACCTGGGGACCCTGGTGGCCCCTCTTTGCTGTCCCTCCAGGCAGTTCTCTGTGTGAGGATCTCCAAGTGCCCCATGGCTCAGCAGGCCTGTGCCCGCTCTGGAGGGCTGCCCTTTGAACATGAGCACCAGGGGTTTAAGCAGCAACTGGTGCCCTGTGAAACGCTGACATCCCCTCGATAGCTTAAGTAGGTCTGACAAAGCTTTCAGGAAACAAGCTAAATCTCCTGATTAGCTTCTTGTTGTAAAATCCAAAAGGAAACTACCAGCTTGATCTACAGGAATTGAAATCTTTAGCCAAGCTGGTAGGTGCCATTATCTCTTTATGCCTTACCCAAGATTTAGCTAAAGTTTTGTTGCTGTTCTTCCAGGGCGTGTTTTAACCAGGGCAGAGCTTGGGGCATAGCATCCATCCCAGGGATGAAGATGGCCTTGTGTGGCCTGTCGCTCTCATCCTTGTGTGGCCTGTCATGCTTATCCTTGGCATAAAGAAGCAACAACAAACACTGAGTGCTCAGCCTAAGATGGGGTCTGACCTCTGTCACTCACAGCTCCCTGTTTATGCAGAGTACAGAGGGAGTCTCTCCTTTGAGTCCACCCTCAATTACTTCCACACGTCCCTGCCCACAGCATTTTCTATTGAGGTCATGATGCTGGGAGTCACGGCCTTCTTGTCCTCTCTGCCCTTGGCAGAAGTCCTTCATTCTTGTCGAGGGTAGTGTTTGTAATAATGTGAAAAGCACAATTTGTTCTCACCTTCATGGAATGCTCCACCATGTTTCCCTACCCAATACAAGTCACTGCAGTAATCCTGTACTTGTTCATGGTGATGGTCATGTGACTGTACAAGATGCATGCTGTTGTCTTTGCCCAAGCAGTGGAGGATGACAGTTCTTACTTGTGTGTGTCATTAACAGGAATGCTTTAAGGATCTTAACAAAAAACATTGCTTCTTTACTGCAGCCTGCCATACCCGAGTGTTAAGGTCAGCCGATTCTCCCCCACTACGAAGCCTTCCTCATTTACAGTGCCCCCAATGTCAACAGCATGGTTTCCTTGAAGTAGAGAAGGGCTGGGTTGAGGATCCCAGGCAGCTTCCAACAGCTGGCCAGACAGATTGGCTAGACAGCTGTGGTAGTGTGGAACTAGACTGCCTTGCAAAAGTAGGTGGTTGGGGGCATCTCACAAGGCTATGATTACATCCACACAAATTCCTAGATAGGTTTTGGTAAAGCAGTGCTCACAGGTATGCATTTTAGTGCCAATGTTCTTGGTGAGGGAGGAGATTTCCCCAGTCCCTATCTGAACAAGTCAGGCAGAATTGGGACTCACCTAAGTCTGGTTCCCACGTGCCAAAATGTCAGAGTCTTCATTTCTGTTCACTACTGTGCCCTCCTGCTAAAAGGACCCAGGGGAAGGAAATAGTGGTGAATTCTTTGGAGAACTTGCCTGCTTTACAGTATTTGAGATCCTGTCTTAAAAATACACAAATGAGGACACCTTGTCTGTAAACTTCATCATAATCCTTGTATAGGAGGAATAGGTCAGGGCCTGTCAGCAGTTCGGAGACAGCTCAGGAGAATCACAAAAGGAATAGCTATACACTAACTCTGAACAAGTCTACTTAATCCAGTAGGAATGGGAGCCTCCTCAGCTGGGAATGGTTCAGAAAGTGGCCCCTGCTGTGCCTGAGGGAGGTGCTGTGAGAGGAGGCCGAGGGGACTCAGTGCTGGTGGGAGCAGGATTGTTTGTCCTAGGTCTGTCTCTGCTGAGACTGGCAGCCAGGTGTGGTGACTTTTGAACTGGTCCTCATACCAGGTCATGGCCAGGCTGACAAGGCCACACATTCCTGGGCTGGCCTTTGTTGGCCCCTTTTCCTCTCTGGAAAGCAGCTCAGGGAAACCCAGACAGTCCCAGTGGCAGCCCCCGTGGCTTCCCTCTGAACTAACCAAGCCCCACTCACTTTCCAGCTGCCTAAGTCTTGGTTGAGTGCATGCACTACCCACCAGAAGTTAGGTCTCACACAGGAGGAAGAGCTGGCTTCCCCTTCTTTACTCTCAGCTGATGGTATTAGATTGATGGTCAGAGTTGAGTTGAAAGGTTTCTAAGTAAGATATAGGTAAGAACTGAACCTTTAATCTCAGCTAAAGCAAGGGGATCTCTGTGGTTTCTAGGCCAGCTAGATCCTATTTCAAAACAGGTGATATTTGTGATCATCGATGAGAAACTACTCAGGTAGAAGCCTGTTTGTGAGCTTAAGAATGCTATTGTTTGTGAGACTTGAGAAAACTGGAAAGTGTGCCATTGTTTTGAGATAACAGCAGCAATGTTAGCTTGCTTGATCCACTGGTAGCTTTTAAAGCTAACAGACCTTTGCTTCCTGCAGTACCTGAGCAGAACTATAAAATGCACACTTTGAAGCCACCCGTCTGACCCTTAGCCACGGAGGTGGAGTTTTAGAAGTCATACGTGTTCTCTCCCTCTCGTTTTTATGAGTAAAACGTTAGTTATGCCAGGGAGGGGGTTCTCCTGGGAATCTCATTCACAGATACCTGGTTCCCATGTCATTACTGAGTCAAGTTTTGGTGGTGCTGGGTAGCTGATCTGGGTTTCTTGGGAAGTCAGCAGATGAATTGTTCTCCAGAGGTTTGGGGAAGTTTTATGTAGTGGGTGAACTGTGGTGTGGAAAGAGTTGGGGGGTGACATGGAGTATTGAGACTTTGGGGTTCTGAATCCCATAAGGAATGGCCAACGGGAGACATAGTGTCATGTCTCCAGTTCCACGGGTGACTTCACTCCAGTATTAACTGCCCCCTTCCCAAATTGTCACCCTCTGCCTTTATCCAATGATGTACTCATGCCATCCTTGGTGCTTCATGTTACCCTAGAAAGAGAGCTCCAGAGCCTGTATTGAAATGTCCTGGGCTTCTCTTCTTCCATTGCCTTTCTAAGCAGGGGCTCTTGTTCATGTGCTGAAACATAAGCCAATGCATATCCCACATCCTGCCAAGAAGCGAAAGGGCTTCATAAGGAAGACACACACCAGAGAGGACCCTGGGCCTCCTCCTGGGACACGAGCTTGCCACCTGGTCATAGACTCTCAAGGTTTCTTCTGTGACTTACTCACTAGTACACATTTTCATTTCCTGCAGAGATGAGCTCTCTGGCATTGCGGTGACGTCAGTAGACAGGAGAGCCGACACGAGGGCTTTAGCTCATTTTCTATTTTCCATCAGTGAAACATTCACAGAGACAATTATTTTGAAAGGCTGAAACACTTGGCTTTTACCAAAGAGGTGTATTTAATTTTGTTTTAGTTGGGCAAGGGCAGAGCCAGAATGCGTTCGCCCAATTGACTTCGAGAAATTTAACCACATTCATGTGAGGAAAGTGATAGAAGTCTTTAAGGTAATCCTTTGGGATCCTGGGAAATTCTCTCCGGTAAAGAAAGATTACAGCAGATGAGTAATATATGTCTTGAGAGCTATTTATAACAATTATAAGAGGATCATTTCGTTTCCATTTATTAAAGATTTAAACTTTTTTACTTTGCAAAGGAAAAACTACAAACATTTTTATAGTCATAACTGTTAATTTTTTTAAAAAGATTTTTTTTTTGGAAACAACTGTAACCAAATTTTGTGGTTACATTTTTGCTACAGCAGAGTTTGAATGCAATCTGTGTGGTAAGTCTACTGTTTGTTTATAAAAGTCTTTGACATGATTAGATTTTGGTACCTTTTAAAATAGTTATTTTTTCCCCATTAGCCACAAAGCCAATTATGGATTTGTATTTGTGTTTTTCAATGCTAATTTTTCTATGAAGCACCTGAAATTGTCTGGCCTTTTCCTATGTAGAAAACTCAAACTTGTTAACTCTGTACTTTAATAAAATGTAAACTTGAAAACCATGTTGTTTGTTTTCTATTAGACACCTGACTAAAGCCTCCAGTTAGTATTTGCCAGGGTTAGTGCCTTCATGTGTCAACCAGAGTTCAAACATCTTGGCAACTATGCTGATGGCTTGTAGTTGACAAATAAAAATGGGTGATTTATGGTATCCAGCTTAAGGCCTTGAACTACAAATAGAATGGCTAAATCAAGCTAATTAACATGTATCACTTCGTTTTTATGGTGAGAGCACATATAGTTCACCCTTGTAACAACTTAAAATGGGCTGTTAAATGCTGTCTTCATGTTTTATAGCATTTCTCTTGAACACAGTTCTTAGCTTAGCTGAAATTCTGAGTTCTCCAACATGACTCCAAAGCCCTTGGTAAGCAGAATCTTACAATCTGCTTCTGTGTTGACCTTGTTTGTTGTCTGTGTTTCAGGTGCTACAAGTTGAACACAGAGCTTCATGCCTGGTAGGCAGGAACAGTACCACTGAGCTACAGCCTAGAAACCAAGTCTTTGTAGGCAAATTTCATGGTAGCCTGATGTGATTAAAGTTCATTGTTAGGGGACCATAAACATCTACCCCTTCTCCAAAGGTCCCAGCCACAAACAGACATGATTCTGCTAAGGTCTATTCTAGGGAGCCAGTTTTTTTCTGCTGATTCACGAAGAACATTGGTGAGTGGTTACTTACAGGAATGTGGGTATTCCTTCCCTCAACAGGGCACACCTGGAAAGCCTTTGCCCAGCAAGGGTGAGGGCTTCCCCATGGTCCTTTAATGGTGTCCACTTCCCCTAGTCTTCCTCCACCTATATACTTCAGCACCCTTCCCCCCCAAACCACATGAAATTAAGGCAGAGTATCTGGATACTCAGCTAAGGGTCCTGTGACCCTCTCCATTCCTCCGTAATGGGGAGTCAACAAACAGCAAGCCCTGCCGTGGTGATCTTTAGCAAGGGGTGCCATTGAACTGCCCCTTGCTAAGGGTGGTTGCTTAGCTTGGAGGACAGTCAACACTTAGGTGGCCTGATTTGTCTGTTGACACCTGCAGTTCTACGTACCAGTGTCCTACAAGATCATTCAAGTCACTTCATGTTGCAGGAGTCTCCTCATTTTAAAGGCTCAATAGTATGTCATTGCATGTACATCACATTTTGTGTATTCTCATGAAGAAGAGTAGCAAGATCATCTTGTAAAACACTGAGATGAGGCATTAGCAGCTATCTTGGGAAATGCAATTCATCACACAGGCTTAAAGCTTTCTGTCTCATTCAAAGGAGGAGCCAAAGTCTGTGCAGGGATCTATTAAACACCCCCTTCCGCACAACCTGCTGTCATTGCTTCAGTCACCTTGCACACCCCTGTCACTCTCCCTGTGGCCAGCCTGTTCCAGCATCCTTGATTTCCTGGCTGCTCAAGGCCATCCGAAGTGTACTCCACTTCGCAGAAGACTCCTTGGATTGCATGCAGTGTTCTTCCCACCCCTGAGCCCCCTCCCCCACCTCCCTGCTTTATCATTTTACACAGAACCCATTGCCTTCTGTCTTGTTTTTTTTCTATTGCTGTAGCAAAACACTGAAGGAGACACCTTAGAAAAGAAAGTGCTTCATTGTGCTTACAGTTCCAGAGAGAGTCCATGATGGAGCAAAGACACAGAGGCAGGAACAGCTGAGCAGTCGGATGTTGATCAACACTCAGGAGTCAGAGCACACTGAGACTGGAGCTAGTCCTTTGAAACCTCTAAGCCTGCCCACAGTGACATACTTCCTTCAACAAAGCTACACCTCCTGATCTTTCCCAAACTGTTCTACCATCTGGGGACCGCTTTATCAAACTCGAGTCCATGGAGGCCATTCTCATGTAAGCTACCACAGCATCCAGCTTGCTGTTCATACTCATTCACACTGTCTCCTGGACACTAAGGTCCCTCAAGCTTCACTCAGGTTTCTCTGATGCCCCAGATGATACTGAGCATGTTCTGGTGTTCAGTAAGGGATGAGTGGATGAAGGAGTGGAGGAAGGATTTGTGAATGGTGATGGTGGACGAGGCTGGTGAGGCTTTGACATCCATGGAGGGTTTCACACGCTAATTGAAATAGCTGAACTATTTTGGTGGCGAGGTATGGAATGTGGTGATAGGTAAGGGATGGACAGTATCCTTAGGCATATATGACCATAGGTCCTGGAGAACACAGACATATTAGTGTTGCGACACAGATCCTGTTTAGGACTAGGATTATGGCTCAGTGGAGCAGCTGTGCTTAGCATACCCACGGCCCTGGGTTTGCTCCCTAGGGTATATAGATACACACATAAGGATGCCCTTGAAAGTTAATTTGAAAAATACAGTAGGGGCTGGAGAGATTGCCTAGTTGTTAAGAGCACTGGCCATTCTTGCAGAGGACCCAAGTAGAGTTCCCAGCACCCACATGGTAGTTCACAACTATCTATAACTCCAGTTCCAGGGAATCTAACAACTTTTTCTAAGCTTTGCAGGCACAAAGCACACACATGGGACACATACCTACAGGCAAAACACTCAACTGCATAAAATAAATGTTTAAAAATGTGGAAGCCAGCTATAGTAGAATACACATTTAATCCCAGCACATCGGAGGCAAAAGCAGGCAGATTTCTGAGTTAGAGGGCAGCTGGTCTACATGGTGAATTCTGGGCTACATAGTGAGACTTCATCTCAATAAAGAAAACCAAGCGGAAAAAAATAGAAAATCATAGTAAACACAGAAATCACATTTGGTCCTATTAGTAGCCAGGGAAATTTTGGTTCATCAATTAAATTGTCCAGTAGTTTCTGAGTGCCAAAGATGCTGCTGCTGAAAACATCATTTTGTGTTCTGTAAGTGTAGCTCGAGTTGCCTGCCTCAGACATTCAGCAGGTGTGTCCTTCACTTGTCAATCACACCTCATTTCCCTTATGAGGTAACTTGAAAATTGTATCTCCTCCAAAGAAAACTCTACAAGAGCTGAACACTTAGGGTGGTTTACAACCATAATCCCAGCACTGTAGTTGAGTTCTGGGCCAGTCAGGACACCATGTTGTGACTCTGCATCTGATCTGCTTTCTTTTCCTGCTGCTCTGATAGAATATTCTGCTGAAAACAGCTTATGAGAAGGGTTACTGTGGTTCACAGTTCAGAGATGCAGCCCGTCATGGCAGGGGAGTAAGGGCAGTGGGAGCCTTAAGCAACTGGTCATATGGCATCCACAATCGGGAAGACAAGATGGATGAATGTCTATGCTCAATTCTCTTTGTCTTTTTATATAGTGTAGGATCCCAGTCTCACTGCGGGACAGCCTCCTGACCTCATTTATGTAATAAATATACAGACTTGCAAAGATGCCCATCTCCCAAGTGATTCTAAGTCTCATCAAATTAAACATTGAAGTTACCCATCATATCTTGCTCCCCACAAAAGAAGAGCCTACATTGCTTATAAAAATAAAAGGACAAATAAAATTCATCTGGTATATATATGGAAGTGATAGGTAGATAATAAAATAGTGATGTTGAAAAGATACTGAATGTTTAGATTTGTCACATGAAAGATGATTTTAAAAATGCTGTGTGCTATAATAGAAGCTGCATGTGTGCATTTGTGTACATGCGTGTACATGCATACTTACTCATACAAGAAATAGTCCAAGTAGCTCGATATGGTAGCTCCCCTGGAATGCCACAAGTCGTGAAGCTGAGTCATCAAGGTGGAGAGTTCAAGGCCAACCTCAATCACATGGAGAGGCTCTCTCAAAAACAAAATATCTCAAGTGGCAGTGTTAGCCCTGGGTTCTGGGGTGTATAAGAAAACAAACCAGTAAGCAGCACCCCTCCATGGCTTCTTCCATTCCTTCCTTGAGGTTCCTGCCTTGCCTGAGTTCCTGCCCTGACTTCCTTCAGTGACAGACTGTTACCTGCAAGTATAAGATGAAAGAAATCCTTTCTTTCCCGAGTTGCTTGTGATCATGATGTTTTATCACAGCAGTGGAAACCCTAAAGAAGACAGGAGCTAAAACCTGTCTGGGTAGTTTAGGGTGAGAAGACCCCCAAGATAAGTAACCAACTTCTTTCTTAGCTAAAGGCCAGAAAAGTCCTTGGGCGCTTTGGTAGACTCATCTCTGCCCGAGGTCAGAGATGCCAAAAGTGTTGGGGGCTCTGATCCACGATCTGGAGCCTAAGTGATTTTTAAATGATCTCTTCAAAAGTTAGCATGGCAATAGGGAAACGCTAAGGGGAAGGGCCTGGTCAGGAGAACAGAATCCTGTTCTGGGTGGAGACCTAACATTCTGGTTGGACAATGTCGATGACCTGGTTAAAGAACCATCTATAGGGCTTTGCAGACACTGCTGTCCCCTGTTGCCTCTTGCTACAACCATGGTCAACCCCACTGGGTACTTAGACATCTTAGCTGATGGCGAGCCCCTGGGCCACATCTCCTTTGAGCTGTTTGCAGACAAAGTTTCAAAGACAGCAGAAAACTTTCATGCTCTGAATATTGGAGAGAAAGGGTTTGTCTGTAAGGATTCCTCCTTTCACAGAAGGATTCCAGGATTCGTGTGCCAGGGTGGTGGCGTCACACACCACAATGGCCCTGGCAGCAGATTCATCTACAGAGAGAAACTTGAGGATGAGAACTTCATCCTGAAGATACAGGTCTTGGCAGCTTGTCCATGGTAAATGCTGGACCAAGCAGTGCTTGTTTACACTGCCAAGACTGTCTGGATGGGAAGCACATGGTCTCTGGGAAGGTGAAAGAAAACGTGAACATCATGGAAGCTACGAGGCATTTGGGGTCCAGGAATAGCAAAACCAGCAAGAAGATAACCATTCCCAACTGTGGACAACTGATTGTTTTGATTTATGGGCATCTTACCCATCAGACCATTTCTACTGTAGTTCAGGAGAGCGCCCCCACCCCATCTGTTCACAATTCTCTGTAATCTCTGCTCTCCCTGAAATTCTTTGGGGTCCACGTTTTCCTCATTCCCCTCTAAGTCTAGCTGGATTACAGAGTTAAGTTTATGATTAGGAAGGAATAAAAACTAAAAAGGAGAAAAAAAACAACTCTTGGAAGGTGGGTTCACCTTAAGCTGTGCTGAAGAGATGGGCAGAATAATTATCCCTTTAATGATATACTGTACTTTTTCTTCCCAGGAAGCATGCCTCCTGTGCAATTCCTAAGAGACAAGGTCTTCCATCCTCCTGAGTCCTGACTTGGAAAGGCACAGCTTGTCCTTTTCTCTCTGGATTCCTTGTGACACCTGGAACTGATGTGTACTCTGTCTGTACTTTGGGCCCCTTACTCTTTCTCTAAAGCTCCCATCACCACCATGGGACTTTCACACCACCGTAACTCAGACAGCATGACTTTCCCCTTATCCTCTCTGCTCTCCTTCTCCTGGTAACTGACAGGATTTATAGCTTGCCTCCTTGTAAATGCTAATAAAATTGTCCACAAACTTCTGTTTGAATCCTTTCTTAAATTCTTTTATTAAGAAGACAACCTCAAGGTAGGAAGGTGGCTGATTTCCCTGGCATCTGAAGAGGCTTTAATTACATCCTACTAATGTCCTGTGGCTTCCTATCCCTCCTGACATCAAGCCACTAAGTTCGAAAAGCTGAAGTCCTCAGCAATTGAGGCATCATAGTCTCCCAAGGAAAGGCCACTTGCAAAAGGCAGAAGATTCAAACAGCTGTGCAGAGGAGCAGCTGTAGGAGAGAAGGAAGGAGTGGGCAGATGTTCTGGATTTCCTCCTGACGTCCTGCCTTTGATTCTAAACTATATGGGAGGCCCAGCTTGATAAAGTGATGCTGAAGGCTAGCATCTGTGGAACATTTTTGTGACTTGCCATTCTTCCAACGACTCTATGACTGTTGTTGTTCTAACACCTTTAATTAGGGGAAAGGCAGATTTTCTAAAATCCTTACTAAGTACATTTGGTTTCATGGACGCTGCCAAATGGCTCCCTCTCCCAGCCCTGTCTTCCACCTCTGCTTTGCTCTCCAGCCTCCCTCAGAGTATCCCAAGACCTCCCCCATGCCTTCCTTCTCCTCATATTTAGTTTTTCCCTTGGCCTTTCTATTGTGTAAGCTGTGTCAGGAAAGAGTTGTACTGCTGGGTTTTAAACCTCTGGAACTTGGTTTAGCTGCTCTTGAATGTCCAACCATAGATTACTGTAGACTTGTGGCTTTCCCCTCAGCGGCCCCAGGCGCTGCCTTGCAGATGTGTTTCATTTGCTTTCCAGCCACAAGCCCATCATCGTCAGGGTTGGACACTTTGTGCATGTTTTAGGAAAGGAAATATCAAGATGAGTCTGGAATATCATATTATTGCCAGGACCCCAAAATTCTTCCAACAACTTTTGGATGACAAGCTGAGTTATGTCAAGTTAGGAATTTTATCTGGAACTGAATTTTGCTGTATGCTGTGGTATTTTGTGTATATCTTCTTGCTTTTTAAGGTGAACAGAGACTGATATTTTAGGTTTAAAACATTAGTCAAAACTTCCTAAGATATAGGTAGTTAAGTTTAGGATCTATCCAACTGTTTAACTTATAATTGTTTATTAAATTTAGGTTTAGTGTCTTAGCTGCTTAGGAGGATTTTTGTCTATAGATCAGAAATGAAATGTTGCTTTGATGTTTTGTGTGTGTGTGTGCGTGTGTGTGTGTGTGGAGAGGTATTTGAAAAAAGGAGCATCCAGCTAGCTCCTGGCCTGGCTGCCATGTTGCCGCTCTAAGCCCATTTGTCTCAGAAAGCTCTCCAGCAGGACCAGAGCTCCTGAATTGGTCCCACAGGCTGTTCTCTAGCCTGCTCCCATAGCGTCCAGCCGCTGTGTTTCCAGCTCCGGTTCGCTTGTCCTTGGAGCTGCTAGTTCCTTCACAAGCCATCACCACCTGGTTGTCAGAGGACCCACTTCCTAGTAACCCAGTACAGTAAAACTCTAAAGCTTAAAGCTTAACCAAATAGGTTTATATATCAGCAGATACTCAATACATAAGATGCCCACACAATTAGAATTCTTATCCCAATTATCTAACCTTGATATGGAAACTGAGATTGCTAGAGACACAAGGGTACTATCTGCCGCCATCTCCTGTCCCCTTCCTCCTCCTCCTCCTCTTCCTCCTCCTCCTCCTTCTCTCTCTCTCTCTCTCTCTCTCTCTCTCTCTCTCTCTCTCTCTCTCTCTCTCCCTCCCTCCCTCCCTCCCCCCTTCTCTCTCTCTCCCCTTCTCTGTCTCTCTCCTTCTCTCTCTCTCCTTCTCTCTCTCTCCTTCTCTCTC
>NW_021621185.1:15329362-15388424 GCF_004785775.1 Grammomys surdaster
CCTCCCCCCTTCCTCTCTCCTTCCTCTCTCCTAACTCCTAGTTCCACCTTCCTCTTTCTGGTCCAATGATGGCTTTCGCTGTAAATACATTGGGCAGAAAATTTCTGCCACGTGTGTGTGGTGTAATTTAAGTATAAAAGGTAACGAGTAGCTCCAAAAGTCAGTGATTTGCCAGAGTCATTTCTCGTTCACACTCTCGGCCCCTGTGGTTGTGTGCAGCTCCGCCCAGCCCTCCAACAGCGTTGTCTCCCTCTGGAAGGGAGGAAGACTACAGCGAGTTACATGATGACTCTTAATGTTGCCACTTAGAATTAATGCTTCTGCTGTCTTTTGCTTCTGGTCAAGGCAAGTGACATAGCTGCTCTGCAGGGCAAGAGGAAGGGACGTGGACCCAGCCACAGGCTGTCGTCACACCTCAGGCTGGTGTAATGAGGCAAAGGAGTCCATCCTCCCGATGACTGGGACAGCAAACATTCTCAACACTGACATGACTTGTCTTAACTGGAAATGAGGACGATTTTAGAGATTCTTACAGTTTACTGCCCCCACCCCCATGGCGTATGTGATGCCACCATATTCTAAACTTCAGGATGGATTATTTCCTGTTGTTGGAATTGAGGTGAGTTTGTTATTCTTTAAAAACTTTCCTCTCATGAGTTAAAGCTTTTATTTAAAAATACAAATTGAAGACTTTTAGCTAGATTAAAATGTATAAATTTTATCGAACAACTAAGGCAGTTGGGTGACTAATTTGTATTTTTAAGGTTTTATTTTTGTTTATTTAAAACTATCTGCTGGAACAAATGAATGTTCAAGCAATGCTAGTATATACATTGTTTATTTTTATCTGTATATGGGTGCTTTTGCCTGCAGATAGGTCTATGCACCACATACACACAGTGCCCATGGAGGCCAGAAGAAGACAACAGCTCCTCCTGTAGAGCTGGAGCTCAGATGGTTGTGAGCCACCGTGTGTGTGTGCTGGGAACTGAACCTGGGCCCTCTGCAAGAGCAGTGAATACTCTTAGCTGCTGAGCCTTTTCAGCAGCTCCTATTTTTATTTTTAAGATTTATATTTATTTTTCAAATGTGTGTGTGTTTCTGTGTATATGTGCGCATGTGTATATGCACATGTGTGTGGTGCCTATGAAGGGCAAAAGGAGTACCAGCTCCCCATAGCTGTGGGTCCAGATGGTCCTGAGGACCTAGATAGGCATGGGCACTGGGAGCCGAACTAGGCTCTCCTGGAAGAGCATTGGGTGCTCTCGACTGCTGAGCTATCTCTCCAGTATCTACAGAACAGTACTGCAGAGCAACACATCTCAAAACACTGGAGGAAAATGTATCTTGTAGAACATAGGTTTTAGGTATCTCTCTTTAGCATGTCAGCTTTAAAAGATTGGCTTTGAAAAACAGTTTTTGCTAAACAAACAAACAAACAAACAAATAAATAGGTCAGTAAGCGCTGAGTGTTGGTCAGTCAGGGTGGGAAAGGCTTAGACTCATCCTGATTTACATGGTTCATTGTTTTCTTGGTTATCTGGCCCAAGTCATGACATTCTGATTTAATGTCACCAGGGAAGATTACGATTCTCTTTGGCATAAAACTTACTGACTGTTGTTGGTAATAAAAATGTATGTGTGCCAGCATCAAGCTAGTCAACATTCTGGAACCAATGGGGCTGGGGGAGTCTCATGGGGCCCCACGCCTAGCTGAGGAACAGCTGGTGGCTGCTGAGAAGGAGGCTCAGCTACTGGAAGGTTGCCCATGCTGGGAAATAGCTCCACCCAAGTACAAACACACAAGGCCTATATAGCCTTGCCCCTAAGTTATCCCTGATTGATGAATAAAGATACCTACAACTTATAGCTGGGCAGAAGAGAGATAGGAGGAGTTTTTGGCTCCCAGGTTTGGGGTCAGAGGAGGACCACAAGGGGAGAGAGAGAAGGCGGAGAGTGGAGAGACACCATGGGAAAAAAGAGCCATGGAAACGTGGCCATGAAGGCTGGCCAACTGGAGTTAAGAGCAGTCCAGATGGAACATAGCCAGTTATAACTCGGGGTTATTGATGAGGAAGTACATAGCAATAATGGAGGGGAGATATCCGCCCAGCTCTAGTGCATAAGGTTATTATAAATATAAAGGTTGGGTGTCTTTTATCTCAGAAGTGAATGATCACAGGCAGGGTAGGAACCCCCAACTGAGATGAAATATTTTTAACAAGTCTATGCTAGGGATTTTGTTTTTAACACCAGCATCAGGAGAACTAATACATCCTTGACTTTATAAATGCAAAATCATCACCAGGACAGCAAACAAATGCAAAACTAGAAGTAGACCTTGGTAGCAGAGCTTTTGCCTAGGGTGGGCGGGGTCCTGGATCCAGTGCTCGATACTGCAACATCAACAAAATCATGAAGGTTCTGTGAGGCCCGTTACAGGAAAAACTGGGAATGAGAGGCTAGAATGGGTAAAATTGGGACGTCAGATACCCTGGGTAATTACCGGTTATGATTCATTCTTTTCTTTCACTGAGTCATTTGTGACGTCATCCTCACGACGATCAATCAGCGTTTAGTCTGGGCTAGCTACCAGACAATCATTTCACCTGAACTCACTCTGAGGTAGACACAAGTACCAGCCTGTTCTACAAATGAAACGGGCTCGGGGTGACTACATCTGGAGGAGCAGACTCTTGGGACCGCTGCCTGTTACACCCCAGTCTTGGACACAGTGTTCTGCCCACCCAGTTTTCTCTTTTATGGAGATTTCGGTAGTAAGCTTGCTGATTGTGCTGAAGCAAATTCCATGAGACCAGAGCTGGAAGTGGGCCAGGTACCTCTAGGATACAGCATCTCCTGCTCCCAGGCCAAAGCCAATCTGGCCTATGAAGTATGCCATGGTGTGCCAGCTAGTTCTGGCCATCTCAGGGCCACTGGTGTGATTTGTCAGTCTCTGAGCAGATAAAGCACCTATTGATGGCTCTGCTACTGAGCCTTGTCCCACCATGAGGAAAAGAAGTAGACACTGGCTCTCGGCCCCTGCCTTCCCCACATAGGGTGATGGGGCATGGAGTTGCAGATGCGGGTCCCAGAGACAGGAGTGTGGCTTTCATAATAAAATCTCTGGTTTGGTTCTTGGTGCTCTGCACTTGTGGTCTGTTCCACTCTCTTCCAGTGATAGGAGGGGATACGGGCTTCATTTTCATTTCTATTTCTTCCCCAGAAGTTGTCAACGGTCCAGCCATGGGTCCAGGTAAAATTCTCAGGGCAGGAAGGAACGGAAACTGTCTGGCTGTGATTCTGACAGGAAAGCCTGGTTTTAGAATTTAGAAAGGTGCATGTAGCTTGCTTTTCTCCAAGGACGACAAAGAGAAAAGGCACCAGGGAGGCCAAGAGGAGGGGCCTGCATCTCCACTAGCAATGTGGAGGCTTCCAGCCCCGCCCCCGTTCACCCACCCTCCCAGACTTCTATGCATGGGTTTCCCAGACGAAGTATGTTGATTTCTTTCACGTGTGTGTGGAATTGACGCCTTCTGTTCCTTTCAACAACTTCATAACCAATTCTGCAGGACTTCTCATAGACTTTTCCTTTCTGTAATTTCCGCCACTGTCAGCAGTGGTGGAATTCTCACTGAAGATACTCTGAAGAGTCACAGAAGAAAGCCTGGCATGCTGGTGTGGTGGATGATCGCAGTGCTTGGAAGGTGGAGGCAGAGGCATGGATAGCGACATCTAGTCTCAAATAAAAGCCACAGACAGTTCTAAATGCCCTCGCTCACAGAGGATAACTGAGCCTCTCTTGATACATTTCGTAATAGTCTTGTCAACATTCATAAATAAATCTAGGATTGAAATTAACCTTACCAAATGTCCCCGTATTATCATTAGACCTTGGAGGTAGCAAATGTATAATGAAAAGACAAAAAAGTCCTTTATGTAGTAAGCTCTCAGATTTTGTGCCAGTGTGTGTGTCCGTGTGCATGTAGAGGACAGAAGATGAAGTCAAGTGTCTTCCTCTGTGCTCAGTCTTTATTTCCTGAGGCAGGGTCTCTCTGTGAAACTGAGGACTTGTCAAGTCTGGTTACTACTCTATCTAGCCAGTGTTTGCCCTGTGGTAATCCTCACCTCTGCCTCCTGAAAGGCTACTCCTGCCTTGCTTGGTGTTGTCAGCCTCCTGGACCCCAACTCCTATCGTGATGTGTATATGGCAAACACTTTATCCCCTGAACCATCCGCAGCCCACCCATCTCCATCTTAGGACTTTTTTTTTTAATTCATTCTTTCCTTCAACAAAGCTATGCTGTGCACCATCCAAACGCCAAATTCCAGCACCACGAAAGTGGACAAGTCCTACACTCAGTTTCTCAGTCTTTTTAAAGAAATGGGCAACAGCAAGCCATTGTAATGGGACTTAACTTTTAGTGTGGCCGGTTTAATGTCACCACATGCTGTAAATAAGCCTAGTAAACTCACTGGTTCCCCCAGGGTGAACTTTGGCAGAATCAGTCTTTGCTCTGTCATTGGGACTGGGGTAGACACTGTTTATACCTCTCAAAGGAAGGAATTCTTACCCAGATGGGGAACTGGATGGCTCCATCCCTGCGTGACCTCCAGCCTATGGAGGGACGCAAGCTTCAGAGATATTTTCCTGTTCTATAAAATGGTATTTTGTGCCTACCTCATTCACTTGAAAACAGTGAGTACAACTCCTCGACAGGGCCACTTGACAAGCTTCTGTGGATGACCAGCTTTATATCAAGTGGAGCAGTGAGCCATTGTGTATCTGAATTCACACCGTTTAGCAGCACAGAGAGGGTAGCTGAAGAAACTGGCACAAGTTGTGCTAGTCCAGGGTCAATCCTGGGAACCCTGGGAAAAACATCAATGGAAGCACACAGTCAGATACCAAAGGCAATGAGCATGGGACGGGGTGTGCCAATCGGCATGGCTGGCTGCAGTTTTAACTTTTGGGGGTGGTAGAACCAATGTAGACATGTATACAAATCACAACTACACGCCGCACAGATCGGAAAGACATTTTCCAAATGCTGACACTGATTCAGGATTGAGAGCTGGGATTATAGAACTCTTCTTTCAGTATATTTTCATCACTTCCCTGAACATTCTAAAATGAATTGTAAGACTGTAGTAATTATGGAGAAGGAAGAGAGCTGCCAATGAAAAATGGACACCCGAGACTAGCTGCAGCCTGTGTTCAGTGGTCAGCTGATGCTCTGCTTTTGACAAAAGGCAGATTCCAGGAGCTTAGAGGCCCTGCCAGGAAAAAAAAAAAAAGCAATTAACCAGAAGGAATCCACCCCGAGGCTCGGCCAGACCCTGTTGGAGCAGGGAAGGTCTAGCAAAGGGAGAGGACAGTGGTGGTTTTCAGGTGCATTCTCAGACTGGGCTGTCCTCAGCCACACATCCCAGAGCCTCAACTGAAGACGACTGCTGGGTCTGGCTTGAATACCCAGCCAAATGCCACCTAGTCTCTAAGGCTCTGTGCCACTGCTGCCATAAAGAATGTTGGGCAGGTCAAGCGATGTGGCTCCCTGGGTCATTTCTGCACAGCTTGGAACATCTAGGGAGAACATAGCACTTGGCTCTAACCCAGCAGCTAGGCCAGGAGCCCAGGTTTCTATGTGAATGTATTTTGGACTGAAGTTTCCTTCTGCTGTGCTGTCTAGCACTTCTCACTTGGACCAGTGACATCTGCATGGATGGGAAGCGTGATGGGCGTGCAGAAACTCTGCCTCCCCATCTCTAGTCAGAATTTGCATTCAAGGCAACCTGGCTGAGAACCAGTGGACACCATAGAGCAAGGAGCACCCATACTAACAGGCGCTCAGCCCCAATCAAAAGCCACTGGACCTGGCCCTCTGCTTCAGAGGTCATGCTGGCCCAGGGCAGGAGCCTGCAGGAAGCTTCCCTTCAATGGGGGAGGGAGCAAAAATGACATGTGAGGACCCTTGTAGCTGCTGGCAGAGAGCACTGATTCATGGATTGCTTTTGCTATTTAGGGCAAAAGAGGCTGAGCAATAGTTTGAACCAGGGCAGCTTCCTCTAGGGATGTGGGGGCTTCATGAGTGAATCCCAGGAGCTCGGTAGGAAGCAGAGGTCCTATTTCCATTTTCCAGATGGTTGAGGGGTAGGGCTGGGATGTTGCCAGCTGGCTGAACAAACTCGGGACCCTCTCTTTGCTCTACTGATGCCAGCTGGTGCTTGGGCCAGCTATACAAGCTGTGCCCAGGCACACGTCATTCCAGGTCCCTGGAGACATGCCAGATACCCGGCTGTTGGTCTTTCTCATCACAGCCCAGGCCCAGCCTTGGGCCTTTTCTCAGAGGCGCAGATGACCCGAGCCTCTTTCTCTCTTCTCCAGACTTAATGACTGACATCACTTCTCAGACCACACACTGCACCTCACACGATGCCGCAGATAGATGTTGGCTACAGCATGGCTTAGACAGGGATAAAGAGGCTGCCGTGTCCAAGGGGCTGTACTTTAGGCTCAGAGAGCTGATGTACTGAGAGTCTCTCTGGGGGACCAGATCAAATGTCTAAGGAATGCAGAGCACAGAGCTGCCACACGTAGATCCAGATGATAGGCAGTTTGGAATTGCCACTTAGAATCAGGCTGTGTGTCACCCGCAGGAGAAAGTGCACCTGAGTTAGAGCCAGGGTCCTAGGCTGGGGTCCTCCACTGTGGCACAGAGTAAGGTTCATGACCAGCACTTCAGTGTGCTTGTCATGTGTCAGTCTTGGGGAGCTGCCTTCATAGGCCTGCTCTAGTTTATACATGACATGATTGGTGAGCATATGTCTCTAGGTTTTCCAATAGGATTGTTATAGTCACAGGTGTAATTACTGGCATTAATGATCAAATTGGATGAGCTGGCAGATGATGGTTCTTCCTTTGTGTCGATAGGGCATAGAACCACTCATTCACTTACAGTCAAAATGGGGTATCCAGTCTAAAAGTGCAGCTGACTCAATTGTGGCCCCATTACTTTCTAGCTACAACCAGAGTGACCAGAGAAAAAGGTGATGCCCTTTTCCTGTGGAACTCAAGGGGCTCCTGTCCAGCCATGCTTGGACTCATGACTTTACCTGGCCCAGGTGAATTCTGTTCTGGAGACTTTCAGCCTTGTGGACCCCCACCAGGATGATACTAAACCTTCTATATTTGTTACCTGGTAAAGGTTTTCCTTAGCTCTTGTCTTCTTGGAGGAAAGAATTCTGCCAAGAGACAGTACAAGCAGAAGTTTACTTAGCAAAGCAAAGGATAGCATACTCTAGAGAGACTGGAGGACATGGCCTGAAGGGTCTTTAGCAGCCCACTGTGTTTAGCATTGTGGATTTTAAAGACATTTCTATGAATGTTTATGAGACAGGCGGCAAGGTAGCCCCCTTTTCCTTTCCCAATGGGTTGGATGGACCAGATCTATCTATCTTTTAAGTCCATGATCCTCTTAAAAAGCCCCTGAGGTGGGAGCTGAAACCATACAACTAATCACATTACAATTAGTGTGTAGGTTTTTGAGAATGCAGACCCTTGGTTAGTATGCATGCAGTTATGGAAATGCCCTGGTGGTTAGTTTCTGATACTACAGGAAGAACTGGATGGCAGCTTCAAGGATGTTTAACCACCGAAGGAGCATCGTGACTCTGGGACAGCTTCCCTGATTCCCTGATTCCCTGATTCTCCCTGCCTGACCGGAAGCAGATGTTGAAACTTAGCTGCAGCTTCTCCCGTCTGTCCCTGTGGACCCTTCTCAGACTAAATGTCTCTCCTGGTTTTTGATGTCCATGGTAGCTTGTTATTTCTTGAATGCTTATGTTTTAATCTTTTAGTTTCTGTTGATTGCATTATTTTTGACTACACAATTCTCCAAAACTGTTATCTGGCTGTTTCTACTTACTCTCTTTGATGCCGCCTTCTGCTTATGAGATATGGGTGTATACTTTACATTTTTCAGGCTGTATTACCTTACAGTTCTCTCTCTCTCTCTCCCTCTCTCTCTTTCTCTCTCTCTCTTTGTGTGTGTGTGTGTGTATCCATCCATCTCTTTGTCTCCTCCGAGCTGCTTTTACTCTGATTGGTTTTTTAAAGATATGTATGAAAAGGGGCTAGCAAGTCTCCAGGGACTCCCAGTCTGTCACTTCATAATTGACTGCAACCGCCTTATGGTCTTTGTCCTATCTGTCCACCTCCCAAATTTATTTTAACCCTTTTGGTTAGGCTGATTGATGGATATATTTAATTATACTTGCCCTATTATTTTGCTGGGGTTTTAGTCCCTTCCCTCCTTCTGGCTTTTTCTTCTCACTCAGAGATAAGTTTGTTATACATTTTTTTCTGTAGCTTTAATTTTCATTTTATTTAAATAATTGATTGTATTTCAATTTATTTAAATAATTTCTTAAATCCCAACACTGAATTGTCAAGTCAAAAGTGGGTCGGTATTTTCAGTGCTGTACTGGGGCTGGCAATTCCTTACTTATGTCATCAGGAGGAACAAATGACCGCTGCCCAGCATTTGGCTCTGGAGTCTTGTCTCCATAGTTGTTTTAATTCCTTGTCACCGATTGCTGAGAGGCTAGATATTCTTTCACATGGGATGTGAGAGACAGAGACAGGAGGGACAAAGGGGAAATCTCCCAGATGTAGAAAAGACCCTTAAAAGCCCTTTGTGCAAAGGTAAAACCATCCTGTGTTAGCTGGAGTCCTCAGCTGAGATGGCTGACTTCCTGAGGTTATATGTAAAGCGTTGTGTCCATAAGCACGTTAGCCAGGAGAGGGGCTTTCATTACAGTCTTAGAAAGATTGGCTCTAAAAAGAGTAAGTGGTCTGACAGGCCATCCTGCCTCCACCTAGAGAAGTAACACTGGTGGGAGACAGCCTTGCTTTGAAATCTCACCCTATCCTCCTCTCAGTGTGTGTCAGGGAAAGTCATTAGTCCTCTGAGCTGCCTGTCAAGTGGGGATGGACACAAGAGTTGCCATTTCAGAGTTCTCTCACTAAGGGAGTCACAGGGGTCCAGCACTTTAATAGTGCCTGGCACATATCGAGTGTTTAGCGAAAAGATGCTCCCTGTTACAAAAGACTAAGGTATGTTGCTTCAGGAAAAGGAGAGCTCCTGTCACGTTAGGTGTCCATGAAGCAGGTGACAACTGTTGGGAAGGCTCTTGGGCATGCGAGCAGGGTTGTGGGTGGTGAGGGGGGAGTGGATCCCTGAGCTGGGAAGGGATTGGCTTTGGCGAGCTGAGCGGCTGTGAATTGCATCTGCCCTCTGGGCAGGTGGCACATGGTGAGCCTCGCAGACCTCAGTCAGACAGCAGGCGTGACAGCTGTGCTCGCTGAGATGGAAATGCACTTCTGTGTAAGCAGGCTGCTTGCAGAGTGTGTTCCTGGCTGGTTTCCCCAGTGTGCAGAAAAATAGGGTGGAACACCCAAGTGTGTGGCCTCATCAGGGAGTGCAGGAGTGGGCAGGTCATCCTGCCACCCATCCACTGATGCAGGGTATGCAGAGCAGACACTGGCTGCCTGCTGTCCCTTGCTTCACTGAAGTACAGGAGAAGGAGGAAAAAGAAAAAGGGGCATTGGTTGCAGGCCAGGGCTGCAAGGTGGGTTAATCGAGGAAAACGAATGATGCAGTATTGATATCACTTCCTTAACTCCAGTTTGCATCCACTTATTGAATGCTATACCATCCTGATGGTAAGTTTCAAGTGTCAATTTATGAGGAATTGCCTAGATCAAAGTGGCCTGTGAGCATGTCTGTGGGGGACTGATTTGATTACCAATGTTAGTTATTTAGATACGGCCCACTGTGGCTAGCTCCCCCAGAAATAGACCTTGAAATAAGGATTTGACTGTAACTCCTTTAGGCTCAGTTGGTAGAGTACTTGCCTAGTATGCACTCAGGCCCTAGGTTCAATCCCCAGTGCTGCATAAATCAGATAGAGTTGCTTAGTGCATTCCATCTTTAGTTCCTGGTGAGTTCCAGGCTAGCTTGGGACTCATGGACTCCTGTCTCAAAATACAATGTAAGTAACTTCATTACTCAGGATATGGAGGGACCTTACATAGGGGATGAGGAGGAAGGATTCTCCTGAGGCAACTGGAGATTAACCATGCTGAGGGTATGTAGAACACTTTCTACAAAGCTTCCCTCCATAGACTAGCTCTCTTTACTCTTGTAGGGTCCATCCAAGGGCTTGAGATTCTCCTGTACTCCAGCATGCTACCTGTACTGACTAGTTTTATGTGAACTTGACACAAGCTAGAGTCATCTAATTGAGGAAACACCTCCATAAGATCCAGCTGTCAGGCATCTCCTTAATTAGTGATCTGTGGGGGAGGGCCCAGCCCATTGTGGGTGGCACCATCTCTGGGCTGGTGGTCCTGGGTTCTATAAGGAAGCAGGATGAGCACGCTTTGAAGAGCAAGTTGGTAAGCAGCATCCCTCCATGGCCTCTGCCTCCAGGTTCCTTCCCTTTGTGAATTCCTGTCCTGCCTTCCTTCAGTGATGGACTAGGATGTAGAAACATAAGGCAAATAAACACTTTCCTTCCCAAGTTGCTTTGGTCATGGTTTCATCATAGCAACCGAAACCCTAACTAGGACGGCTCTCAGGTGCCAGCTGTGGTGGTTTCTTGTTATGAAAAACACGTATTTGCAAGAGGAAGAGAGTGTCTTTTGGCTGGGGTTTTCTGATTGTAGGCCATGAACATCTGGCCCTGTTGTTCCTGAGGGGATTGGGGGAAGGGGGAGTGAGGAGTTGGGGGTGAGCTGCTCCCCTCACTGCAGCTGGGGAGCAGAGGGGAGCCTGCGCTAGTGGGCTCCCACCCACCTTTTTCCCATGCTGGGTCCCAGCCAGTTTGCTGCTGCCCAGGATTCAGGAGTATCTAACCCACTCGTCGTCTCTACAGAAACCCCCACAGACCCTCCCAGAGCTGTGCTTCATTAATCTAGGGGCTTCTTAATCAAGTTGATGATGCAGATTAACCACTGCACCCGCCAAGTGTTTGCAGGACAGACTGGGCTCCTCCTGGTGCCGTCTGTGTCAACTCTTGTTCGCATACCTAGTAGTTGTCTTTTTGAACTAGTAGATAACAGTAGATTTTGAAAATATGGGAGCGGTACTTAAATGTGCCTCAACCATCCAAGGTATGTTCTCTACAAAAAGCCTTAATCCTCTCTGACCCTCTCCAGGAAATGGAGACAATTCCTTCCTCTTGTCATGGATGTGGAAAGGACCAGGAACATGGATGTTTTTGTTTCCTAGAAAATGCCCAACCTTTTCTTTTCCAAGACAGAGATTCGTGTATCTCAAGCTGGCCTTGAACTGGCCATGTAGCCCAGGATGACCCTCCTGCCTCCGCCTCCACAGTTCTGGTGTTGTATGAACATATCTCCTCTTTTGCTGATATGTGGTAGCAGAGATTGAACCCAGGACTTCAAGAGTTCCAGGCAAGAACTCTACCAGCTGTGCTACGCCTCCAGTCCCCAGCTTTCCTCAACAACTTCTTTATCGAAGTCTCCTCAGTTATCAAGCTTGTGGGAACCTCTATGTGTTACAGGGCCTTGCTGACACTTGAAGGCGTCCAGGCCCTAACAGCACTATCTGTAGGGCTAGGGAAAAGAGACACAGTGAGGGGCTGAGGTGTCCCCAGGCCTCACAGTGCACCTTGACATCACAAGAAGGTTTCAGCCTGAGTCAGTGAAAGGTAGGAACTTACATGGATGGCAAGGTTTTTGTGGGAACTGAACACATGGAGGACACAGGCCCTCTCCACAGGAGTGCACAGTCTGGCTAGAGCATCATCATTTTATATTTGGGTTTTAATTCCATTTATCTTGTGGCAGTTGCTAGGAGTCCCCCTGTCCAGGCCAGCTGGACAATCAAGTGGGACCCTTAGACCCTGTGGAGAGGACTGAGATGCGAGAGAAAATAAGGAGGCATAGCAAGTCAAGAAGTCTGATCAAGCTGGCAAAGATTTTATTGTTCACACAGGTTATATACTCTGAAAACAGGATATGGGGAGGGGTAGAAAAGGAAAGGGGGCATTGCAGGTAGAGGAAGCTGGCTGCAGCTGTGGGGTCTAACTAGATTGTTCTCACAAAGCCTTGCCATTACCAGGGGTTCTAAAAACATCTACCTAGCAGGATGTTGGCTAAATCTAAAGATCAGGAGGAAGGGTTACTAAGGTGGGTTGCTATGAGGCCTTGTTTGAAGTTCTGAGAGTTGACAAGTGAATCATGGAAGGTAAGCAGAAAGAATAGCAGATAGGAGAGCCATGGGTGAGTGTTAGCCGAGAGTAAGGCCTTGCCATGGCTTCCCACATCCCCCAGCATCATACGGGCCAGGAAGAGCTGTACCCCTGAGTGAGTCCCCAGATGACTTTGAAGTTTCTTAAGATATACCATGGGATTCCCCCAAGTTTTGGATGTTTGCTGAAGTTAAATATGGGCCCCCATCCCTGCCCGGGAACCTAGTTTTTGTTTGTTTGTATGTTTTATTTTTTTCTCTCTCAATTAGTGACAAATCATCTCTTCTGGACTGGGAGCTTGCTTTGGTTTCCTGCTCTTTGGAAACCCATTTTTGGGGGCAGGGATCTTTAGGCTGAGGTCCCACTTGGACCCAGCTAAAAACTCATAGCTACATAAATATAGGTTCTCCCAATGCATAAATGCATGTCTAGCTTAAATAATTTTGTTTTAGATTCTATGTTATGTGCATGGGTGTTTTACCTGTCGGCATGTCTATACACTATGGGCATGTGGTGCTCTCAGAGGCCAGAAGAAGGTGTTGGATCCCCTGGAACTGGAGTTACAGATGGTTGTGAATCACTATGTAGATGCTAGAAACTAAACCCAGGACCTTTGCAAGTTCAACAAGTGCTTTAGATGCTGAGCCAACTGCCAGCTTGGAAACATGTCACAACATCAAGAAGCTGAGGTTCACTCTTGAAAACCTCACAACCGAGTCACACATGCACACACAGAAACACACACACAAACTGCCCCCCCCAAGTCTCCAACCCCCCCAATCAAAAGACCACCAAAACTGAAACCCCAAACAAAAAGAAAACACACACACACACAAAATCTAAAATATATCAAAACAAAGAAACTTCAATGTTTTAAATCTTCAATTTCTGGTTGGACGGCCCAAGATTCAGCTTTCCTTGCACAGAGGACTGGCTGAAGGCCCCAGAGGCACCCGTTGTTCTGGCCACCATGGTGTCAGGTGTACAGCATAGCAGATTGCTCAGCAGGACTTGAAAGAGTGAATGAGTGAATGACTAGCAGACAGATGAGCGGCTCTGTGCTCATGGCCTGAGTCGGCTGTGACTCTAGGCTGAGGGTAGAGAAGTACTTACCTGACATTTCCTAAAGAAAAGGGGAGCCTGTGTTTTCCCAGACACGGATTTGTAGCCATTCACATTCAGAGGGACGTTTGCTTTGTGGTAGTCGCTGTCGCTTGTCTAGGTAAGGAAAGAGTTGTTATGCATTGAACAACTAGCGCTGACCATAGGGCTCTGAGCAGAGAAATAATTTCATAAATGACACTCTATTCTCCATGTACGGAACTTTTCAGAGGATGCCTGTGGTGTTGAAGGGGATACTGGGAACACAAGGGAACAAGCTAGGGAAAAGGGCAAGGACATGGGGGAGAGGAAAGGGCCAAAGAAAAGCTCATACCAAAATAAACACGTGTGGAAAACAACCAAAAGGAAACCTGTTCATTTGTATACAAATTAAAAAAATTCACCTTGAAGAGCAGCAGCTTGAGAACAAGGCTATTTTTAGAGGATTGCTGCCCTCTAGTGGATCATATGCAAAGAGACAAGCACTGGCAGCCTCCTGGTGAGCTTGATGCTGTGGACAATAAAAACAAGCCCACAGATACATATCTCAGTCTATTATCTGTCTGTCTGTCTATCTATCTATCTATCTATCTATCTATCTATCTATCTATCTATCTTCTATCTATCTATCTATCTATCTATCTATCTATCTATCTACCTGTCTATTGTCTATCTATTATGTGTATATGTGTGCAAGATACACATGGCATAACATGTATGTCGCAAGTGCAGGCATGTCCCATGTGCCTGGTTAGTCTCTACTTTCACCCTGGGTTCATGAGATTGAACTCATGTCATCAGGCTTGTGCAAAAGCACTTTTGAGTGTTCGTTCATTTCACCAGGTTGTCCACAAATACTTTATTGAGACAGGTGAGGGTGGGGAGCATCTGGAGCTGGGCATGTCCCAGTCCTTATCCTCCGGGGGCTTTCAGAAGAGTTCAGGACTGAAGGACTCTGGGGAAGTTCTGCTCCTATGCAGCAGCCCACTGAATCTGCTGGAGAGGGTGAGAGCAGTGGGAATGTTGACAGTAATATTTGGAAAATAAACTGATCCCCACGGAGCCATGGTGTTACACATGGTGTTACACACCTGCAATCCCAGCATTGAGATGTAGAGGAGGAGGCATTGTGAGCTAGCCTGGGCAAGTCCTTGGTTACAAAGAAACAAACAATAAAAACAATGGGACTGAGAACTTTTTCAATGAAAGTGTTCTTTCAGTATGCTTCTCTGAGACACCAGATACTGCTGCTTTCCACTCTATGAAACAAACAGCGAATGGGCAGCTGTCTAGGAAGGAAACTCCCAATGCGGTGAGCGATGCTTACACTTAGCCTGAAAACCCTTCCTATGTGGGCATCTTCACTCTCAACAGTAGGTTCCTGTTGTAGCTCATGGTTTTAATGTGAAATGTCACAACTAGGGTTGGGTCTTGGAAGGTTATGCTGACCTATGTCTCCTGTCTAGCTCCCTCTTCCTGGTCTGGTAGCCATGACGAACTGGAACTCCAAGCCAATATCAGAACACTTTCCTCTGGAAAGTCGCTCCCATCTGTCTTGTCCCAGAGCTAAGAGAAGCTGCTGACACAACAGCATATACATTCAACGCCACGTGTCCTAGTTAAGATTTTCAGAGGTGAGGAGATCAAAGCTGTGGCTTCCTAAGGCTTGGTACCTTAGCTTCTCACCTTCCAAAGCACTCAGTGCAGGGGCTGCTTATGGAATCTCAAGGCACAGTGCAGATATCTTAAAACCAACCAACAAACAACCCAACAAAACAAAACAACAACAGAACAAACAGCAGAAACTAGGAAGCCCAGGTTTAAGAAACCAAACTCAGACTGAACTGGAACCCAGCTTTATGAGTGTGTATTGGGAAGCAAAAACACAGGCTATTTGTTATGTTTATATTTTAGTCGTTGCTACAAACATCAGGTAACGGCTCACACCTCTCCTTAGTTCTCTTTTTATTATCAGGTACATGCATACACGTGTGTCGGTGTGGGTGTATTGCATGTGAGTGTGGGTACCTGTACAGGCCAGTACAGAGCATGGGACCCCTTGAAGTTGGAGTTATAATTGGTTGTGGCCCAGCAGGCTCAGGTACCTTAAACTGACCTCAGGTCCTCTACAAGGACAATGTGCTCTTAACCATGGAGGCATCTCTCCAGTCTCACACGTAGGCTTTCTTTAGCCAACTTTGTGCTACTTAATGGTTTTTCTGATTGATTGATTGATTGACTGATTGACTGATTGATTGAGATAGGGTTTCTTGTACTGCAGTGTGGCTTCCACCTTGCTATCTAGAAGATGACCTTGGACCTCTGAGCCTCTCCCTCCAGGATAGTGCAGTACCAGGTGTGTGCCTCCATGCCCAGTTTATGTGATGCTAGAGATCAAACCCAGAGCCCAGTGCATGTTGGGTAAGCACTCTCCAACCTGATCTAAAGGCCAGCCTCTCACACTTCCTTCATTTTTGTGCTTGTCATTTTTTTTCTTGTAACAGTAACATAAATACCTGGGGGGGGTGTCCATCTGGAATGGTAAGTGTGTTTTGGAGGCTCCCCTCTCTGTACCTGGATCTGAGACTGTCTGCTTCTGCCCCTAGTGATTAGAGGTTGGGTAGGAAGGGCCCTAGAGACACTTTTGGAACTAGGGGTATCTGTGGAGGCATCCCTGTCAGTCCTTCGGCCTACTGAGCTGACTTAGGTACAGGCCGTTTTGATGTTGTCCTTCTGTCTGTTTCTCTCTATGAGTACTGAGGAAAGCCCAGCTCTCAGCATGTCCTCTGTCCTCTCCAGAGGGCCTCTGATGCCAGCCCTTACTGTGGCTTTCTCAACTCCATCTTCCCCTCAGGAAGTTTGGGTGGTTTTAGACAATGAGGCCTTATCTTCTGTGACCCACAGTGGCTGGGGCCCTGCAGGTACAGGGTGTTCTTGTGGGGATCTGCTTTCCAGCACTGTTTTCTCACAATGCTCAGTGGAGCCATTGGGTAGATTTGCAGGCATGGCCGTGGGGAGCCCTCACCTCTGCTCTTAGAGTACAGTGTAAGAATCCATTCCACAGTCACACTGCTCCATTAGAGGCTTCTGTCACCTCACGCTGCATAGACATGGGATCGACAGGGCCACTTCAGACTCTCACCTTTTGTTCCCAGCCCTTTCTCTCCTCCCTCTGCCTCCCCTCTGCCTCTTGAGCAGCAGGACCACCTCGCATGTCACTTTCAACGTTACTTGGTTCTCACGTTGTCCCGCCTCTGGATCAGACCCCTTTTCTCTCCTTCCTCTCATCTGCCTGCCTCCTGAACAACTCCAGTTTCTTTCCTTGGTGAGCCTGACTTTTTCAGAAAGTATCTCTGGGGTAGCTATTTTATTTTTCCAGGAGGCCCAAGATGACCAAAGATAAGCTTACTCTTTAGATCATTAATGTTGTGGTTTGAATGAGGATGCCCCCCCCCCCCGTAAGCTCCTATATTTGAATACTTGATCCTCATTTGGTGGAAATGTTTGGGAAGGATAGGGAAGGGCAACCATGTCAGTGGTTGTGAGCTTTTAGGTTTTAAAAGCACTTGGTATTAATAGTTAGTCCTCTCTGCCTTGTGTTTGTCATTCAGGATGTAAACTCTCAGCTACTGCTCTAGTGCCATGCCTGCCTGCCTGCTGCCATGCTCCCTACTGTGATGGTCACAGATTCTAATCTTATGGAACTGTGAGTCCCCACATTAAATGTTTTCTTCTATAAGTTACCCTGGTCATGATGTTTTATCACAGCAACAGAAAAGTAACAGCAAGACAATTGACCTCTGAGGTTGTTCAGATATGGAGACGTGTTATCCTGAATCTGACTATACCATTTGGGTGGGGGGGGGGCAAGATATATTCCTGTGAGGCTACAATGGATGAGTCAGCGACCTAGACCCTCTTCTGACTTTTGCACACCTCAAAATAGGCCCATGGGGGAAGTTTAGGGCTTGGGGAAATAAATGCAAGAAAATTACATAGGTTCAAACAGACTCAAGGCCTCTATGTGGTCTATTAGCTTCAAAGTATGGGATGAGGCATGACCATGGTCACATCAGGAGGGATCTGTGGGCCTGTGTCCCCTATGGTCCCCTGTCCCTGCCTGCTTCTGTGTTATTCAACATTCCTTTATTGTAACGGCATTTATGAGGATCTGTTTGCAAAAAGGGAAGGGTTATTTTGGTCGTGGTTTCAGTTAACCTTAGGATAAGCATTCTATTGCCACTGGAGAAAGAACTTAGGCTCAAGAGAAAAGCATTACTCTATACATGAAGCTTCCATCATTATGGGAGTAGGCCAGACAGACAGAGGAGACGGGGCAACCACATGCTGGAGGCTGATGTAACTGTGGGCTCTGTTACATGGACAAAGGTGACCACTAATTGACCTTTGCTTCATTATAATGGCATCTCCTTATCATTAGCCTGACAGGGTTGTCTTTTCTACCATGCATTGGATGACACACATAAGGAAAGGTAAAAGGAATAAAACCTATTCTAGAAAAAGCCAGTGCTGCTAGGACTGCGTGAGGCTCCGAACGGAACCTCTCCTCTCCTCCTCCCAATTCGCGGTACCAGCCACTTGGTTCCCAAGATGCCTCACTTCAGGGTTTCCTTGTTTACTTATTTATATTAACTGCTTCCTTCCCTGTTAGCTTTCTAATTTGGACCATAAAATAATGCTTGATGGAATTTAAATAACAGTGACTACCTTCTGTGTCTCTATCATCCTCTTGACTCTAGAGTCTACCTGGATAGTGAAGAAACACACTCACTTCGGTTTGTGAAACACAGGCTAGTGCCCTGGGTGGGAGAAGGAAGGGTCTCCTGTCCTTACCAGGCAGAGGCAGAATGTCTATGAATCCTGTTTTTTGCCTCCTTCTATGTCCTGATACCCTAGGCGATACCCAAGGGCTCTCCCCTATATCCTGTCGCTTCCCTCACAGTGATGTCTCCTATACCCTAAGCATCAGAGGCAATCAGCAGAGGATAGATACTGGGATGACTTCCTATGGTGGGTGATTATGTCTGCTTCAACTCCAGGACCATTCATATCAAGTTGGATTTTCAGGAGGAGTCTTAGAGAAAGAGAGCTAGAACTGACCTGAAAGCTTCCTCCCTGCCTGTTAGCCTTCACAGTGTTATGGAGGCTTCTAGGGACGTCCATGGTCTTCCTTTCCCAGTAGTGGTCCCAACATGCAAAATGTTCCCACTGGTGCAACAGAGCGTGAAGGTTCTGGGGGTAAGCAACTGCTTTCTGATTGGATCTGAGGCCCACTCTATAGGAGGGAATTCACACCTGGTACTGTAAACCTGGTCAAAAGCCCATGGCTTGGGAGATGACAGGCTCTAGGGGAGACCTGTTGTTTTACTAAGTTGGCACGTTGACGCCTTCTACGTGTTTAGAGGCTGACACTGTTGTCAACCCTGCCAGGGAAGTTTCAGCTGAAGTGGGCACTTAGAGCAGAGGAGCCTCACCCCTTCAAAGTGCTGTTGACTGTCTGAGTGCTCAGCTCTGAGGGAGACGCCTGTATCAATCCCACCAAGGCAGAGGGAGCATCACCCAAGAGGGGATGGGAAGAAGGGATGATCTGGAGGATGCTGAAAGATTAAAGCTAAACTCCCTGGGTCTGATCAGCCAACACACCTGCCTCGTAGACGACTTTTGTGTACATGCTTTGATAGGCTTCAGTGTTAAGAAATATTTCTCCAGAAGAAGATCTGGAACCTTCTTCACAGTGCCTGGTAGAACACCAAGAGGCCCAGAGCAAGAACATCCAGATAGCTATTCAGGTGTAATATACCCCTACCACAGAGCAGAAGACTGAGAGAGCGGCGGAGCTCTGAAAAGACTTGAGACTTGAGAAACTACCTTGGTGTTAGCTGTAAAAGAGGGATGCTTGAAAGGTAAGCATTTCCAGACATTGAGCTCCATTCCCCCCTGCCAGGGATTTCAGAAGAAAGGGCTGTAGATGTCTTTTACCCAGAGGTTGAGAAGACCCGTTGGCAGTCATGGGGCTGCTCTACCAGCAGACTTCCCCAGGAGACTGGGTAGTCAGCCGCAGTGAGGATGGGCTGGCATAAGTTCCCCACTCACTGTGATCTTGATGTCCTGACTTAGAAGCTACCACCTCCTCCTAGGCTCTACAGCTCAGGAAGATGTCCCCCCAAATCCAGCATAGCTCACATCTGTCATGACTATACACTCTGAATACTAGAGCCAGGGTAAAACTAGGGTGAATGTTTATAATTTATGATTTATGATACTCTAGGGAATTATGGGAATGAAAAACACATTGCTGAGCTGTGGCTGAGGCTCGGGTGGTTAGAATTTCTACAATTCAATACGTAGCAGGACATGAAACCAGATGTGATGTAAGACTTTAAGCCTAGTATGAAGAAGTCGGGGCAGCAGGACCGGAAGCTCACAGTGATCACACAGAGACTTTGGAGCCAGTCTGGTTTATATGAGAACCCATCTAAAACCATAAAATAATAAGAAAATAAGTTGCCAAGCTTCTTTGGAATTAAACCTCAATGGGATTTATACAATTTCTGGGTATCTTGACTGACTACTAGAAAGTAGCAGCTAATATACAGCTGAGGCAAGCTTCTGCCCTGTACACACAGCGACTGGCACTACCGTCATTGTCACCTGACTTGTCTACATCCCACTGTTCTTGTTACCTAAGAGGCAGCCACTCTTCCTTTATTGCCCAGCCAATGCTTACTGGCTATTTACTTCATGCCTGGTGCTATGGGATCTGAATACAATGACAAGATCCTGCTTTCTCCCATTTGACTCACAGGACGCTAGAGGGAGCCAATGTAAGTGTCTGTGGAAGGGGGTGACAGAAAGGCTGGGGGTGGGGGGAGTGTCAGAAGGAGCAAAGCAAATCTCCTTCAGGTTTCTCAGGAAGTCACCTCACCTGGAAGCCCGTGGTGTTGCCCTGGAGACTCCATTCCAAGAATGAAGAGGCTACTGTGTGAAGGGAAAGCAGGTTTTAGTGTGGCACTAAATAGAGTCACCCTAGAAATAACCTTTTGTCTGGTTGTCTGAATCTCAAGCCTCAGAACCTCAGAAAACAACACAAACCATCAAAGCCTGAGCTCCAGTTAGAAACAACTGAGTATCAGTCATGGTTATTAGAAATAATCTCTTTTTTATTTCCACATTCATATAAAAAGTTTTGATGTATTTGGGTTGGTAAAAAGAAAAGCCATGGTAATATAAAGAGAATTATAGGAAGTTTTAAAAAGATGTTGTTTTTGTTGTTTGGGAAGGCAGTTGTGAGATTGTTTCTTGGCCTACTTATCCAGGCGGTCGAAACTCTGGGTCTGGAACTCCTGGAAGTCCTCTGGTATGGTGTCTGCAACAAGAATCGGTTGGTGGTTAGTGAGGCTCTTTCCATGCTGGAATCATGGCCTCCTGTAGGGGGCGCTGTCATCTCGCCCAAGACTCCCACAGGCTTGCAGCCATTTTCTATGTCAGGTTGCTTTGTTGTAAATTGTTGGCTTAAAGCCCAGCAAGGCTTATTCATAGGCCTAGAGAAAATTAACAGGCAGAGTGCCTTTTCAGTCTGTGATTATGTTTGAGCCTGATGAAAAAGAAAGCCTGCCTGTAAATTAAACTGACGGAATTTCTCACTGAACCCCTAACTCTAACCACGCAGTTAAATTCTATGGGTTTCAATTTTCAGATTTGGGAAACAGGAAAAGCCTGGCTCTGCCTTTCTCTTGTGTTATGCAGGAAACATCAGGTTTTAATGAGCACGTGGTGTGAGCTTCAGGTTTGGGGGAGGATGTGTGTTACAGAAATCAGGTACCGTCCTCTCTCGTCACCCCCCTGTACTGTTGAGAGGCACTAAGCAAGGAGGTTACCGTTGCAGCGGTACTTGAGGTTGGACCATATGATGTTTTCTTGAGAGAAGCAGAACACACCAAGTCGGCCTCCACGCATGGTGGTGTCTATGGTAACCCCAGAGTCAGCCACCAACTCCGAGCCTTCATAAAACCGCACCCTGCAGAGAGCACAGGTGTCCACGGTGAGGACATGGTCCCACTTCTGACTTACATACTTACCGCATTATTCAGACACGGTCTGTTTTCCACTGACTCTAGCTGGTCCCTCCCCCCGTGAGATTAGAAGTTCCCCAGGACAGGAGCCAAGCATCCACAGCTCCCTAACTTGGTTTTTAACAGGCCCAGCATGGTGTCAGGTGCATAGTTCCTGAATAGGTACTTGCTGGTGAGTTAAAATGAAATAGGCTCACAGACAGTGGTTTCGTGACTTCACTGTCTTGTGAGTTATTTTCTCTGGATACCGTACCTGGAACCCCTGCTCACTCTTCCTCAGGTCTAGCTGATTTCACTGCTGGGCTCTCAGAGCCTTGATAAGCAGATTTAGGCAGCTGTGGGGCAATTTCAGTTGTCATAGTAGCACTGAGGGACAGAAGACTCTGCATGCCTTATAATATCCTGGAGTGAATAGGCAAAGCTTGTCCTGCACTCCATACCCTTGTGGAGTGTCCTCTAGACATTGGGAAGGTGAGGTGCACCTGGGAGAAGCAACGGCGTTCTACCCTGAGCATCATTGTCCTCTGCACCGATTTTAAGTTAAACTCAGTTCCCCAGGGTAAACTGAGTCATGCCTGAGCAAGCTGTTCTGTTAGAAAATTAAGAATCAGTTCACGTATCAGTATTGTCAATACTATACTTATACTATACTTAATTGTCGGACACACTGCTCTGTGTTTAAATGCTACCTTCATGCAACTCTAGGAATTGTTCTAAGGGGCTGTTTCCTTTGTCTTCTGATGTAGCTGTGCCTAAGCATTTCCTATTTGGTTGTATAGTAATCAATTCTTATTTCTCTGCAGTTTTAGGGTTCAGATGGACTCTTCTAAAATTATATACATAGAGGGGTTATACTTTCTAGGATTTCATTTTGGGGCAGAAAAGGCACATTGAGCTCAGTCAGGTAAGAACTCCGGTCTCCCTGTGGGGTGACCAAAGTCAGATGACATAAGACCACGGAGAACAGAACATGAATTAGCTCTCACCACCTTACTTCTACTGGACACATTGGTCTACCTGGTACCTTCTCACCCTGGGAAACAGCAATCCACGTGCCCCTGAACCTACCACACAAATGTTGCAAGTCTAGGGCCTGAACACTGACTACATTTCAACAAGAGCAGTTGAACAAACAAACAAAACAAAACCAGAAACAAAACAGCCCTATAAAGAAACAGAGGCCATCACACACACTGACGGTATGGATAGCTCACACTGTGCACACAGGATAGACTGCCAGTGTGGACTGTGCACGAGGAGGGATCCATGGGGCCTGGAGGAGTCTCTGGAATGCCTGGGTGCCATCTCAGCTGAATCTCTTCTCTGCTGTTCCCTCATCAGCTCTTCTCTCACGCTTCCCTGAGAGCACACCCAAGGCATGGCCTCCCCTGAAGTACCTTGGCTCTGCAGCTTGGCCCTACTGTCCAGGGATCAGTTAAATCTGGTGTCTTTGCCCCACCTTTCTGGGAGTCCTGCCCTGAGGACTCTCAGGGACTGAGGTTGGGACTGCTCAGGGAAGTGGAGATTCTGGTTTGGAGAGTGTACCGAGTGCTTCCCTCCCCGTCCACGGCAGAGGGCCCCCAGCCTACCTGATGTAGCCCACCTGGGGCCTATGCTGCAGGAACCAGCGGTAGGATACCTTGTCCTTCCAGCCCACATTCCTGGAGTCCTTCCATAGCAGTCTGACCTGGTCGCTGGTGTCCCCTGTGTGCCACAGGGAGTTTCGGAGATGTTCCCCTGGGCCAGTTTTAGACTTCACAGCCTGGACGAAGACATAAGGAAAATGTTAGGTCAGGATACATGAAGATCCTTTCTGCTTCAGGTGTCTGAGGTAAACATGGAGGTGAATCCATGCTCACTGCAAGGCTATACAGTTTTATGCCGGCAAAAGCACAAACCTTCGGTGTCACTTCTACTGAGCCAGCCCAGCCCTGTGGAATTTAGTAGTGGATGGCTCTATGCTATTCATGCCCTCTTTTTCCTAATAGTCTGTTGCTTTGCCTATTTGCCCACTGGGGGCTTCCAACAGATGTTTGGCTGCGGAAGTGTGCTTTCCGTCCTAGCACGAGTGACGGAAGTAGCCCATTGTCCCTGTATAGTCATCCCTTTGATTGAAGACAATGGCTAGCTTTTAACGGTCTGCCTCAGGTATGCCTTAAACCTTGCCCTCTTTGACCCCACTCAGCCTGACATTTGCAGCATGAGTCACACAGGTTGAAAGGTACAGGTTCAACAGAAGGAAGGCAAGGTTGTTGCTCTAGGCTCCCTGAGCCAAGCATTGCCGTGACTGTATTCATTTCTCAGATTAATTTAGTGACTTTTAGAACTCTAAACTTAAAGGAAGGTGAAGGGTCCAGAAGAAAAGCAGGCATGGGGATTCAAACCGCCTTTACCTTGAGCTGAATACCAGGTTCGGCTACTGCGCGGAATGGTGTAGCCTGCCAGTACGTCTGCTCTGTCTGCTTCCACATGACCACATAGAAGCTGGAGCTGTCTTGGTAACCAAAAATGAAGCCGGCGTAGTCATCATCTGTCTGGGTATTTACGTGGAAGGTCCCTTCAAAGTCAACTCCATTAAATGCCGTGTACCCTGTGGAGATGAGATGCAGTTAGAAAAGGCTACACTAACAGCTGGCAGAACGCTACACACATGGTCAGGGGCCCAGGACGTACCAACTGCTAGGCCAGGGTCACTGTTCATGGTCTGCACAATCTCCATGCCCTGTGGAGAGAGGGGAGGGAGTTCAGGACTTGAGGGGGCTGAGAGAACTTGGGGTAGCCCAGAACCTCAGGCACTGAGGTGAGTGTGTACAGTCCAGTACAGAACAAGCATTGTTCTGTTTGATATTGACCTAAAGGAGGTGCGTATATGACAAGATGTTTTAAAGAAAGCTCGGTGTTGTGAGGAGATGCTTTTGCTAATACTGTCACATAAGCTGACTTAATAAACCAGGCAGGATATGACATGTATTCCGATGGCCAGTGTGATGGCTAGTTTGTTTTGTCAGCTTAATCAGTGTATGATCACCTGGGAAGAGACGCCCGATGACGGACTGCCTAGGTTAGGTTGCTCCGTGCACACCCGTGGGGTAATTGTCTTGCTTGTGTTAGTTGATGTGGAAGGACCCTGCCCACTGTGGGTGGCACCGTTGCTGGGTTTGGTCTAGGACTGTATGAGCAGAGGGCGTGAGCAGTGGACTATAGGCTCGCACGCATGCGCTTCTCTCAGCTCTCAGCTACGGACGTGCTGTGACCAGCTACTTCAGGCTCCTGCCTTGACTTCCCCCAAACAGTGGACTGTAACTTGGAATTGTGAGCAGAAACAAACCCTTCCTCCTCTAAGTTTCTCTGGTCAGAGTTTTGTCACAGCAACAGCAATGAAATGAGGACTGAGGACTGCTGTAATGTGCTTTGTGACTCTGGAAACTACGAGCTTCTGTGCCTTCTTCTTCAGTGGCATACTTAGGGGCACACACGGGGCAGTCTACTGGAAAGATGAGAAGGGAGGCTCATGGGTCATATTGCCAGGGCTCTTATTCCAGCCGTCTTAGCCACCTTCCAAAGTGCCACCACGAGCCATCATAGAGACTTTGGGAAGGGTCAACTTCAACATCCATGAAAAGTGTAGTCCCTCAAGACCATGAGGTGAGTATGTGCTAAAAGAATAGAGCCACGTGGGAGCCAATGCCCTCCGTATGGGGCCCACCAATCCCAGGACGTCCATATGGGGCCCACCATTCCCAGGATTTCCTGGGCAGAGGGACTGAGTGGAACTGCTGCCGACATGTAATGTGTACCTGGTTCAGGACCACCCAGTTGGGGTCGATCTGGGCATCCCCTTCAGGGTCCAGGACCACAGTCTGGTAGGCCCTGAAGTCGGTCAGGGTGATTTCCGCATTCTCAGGACACACATCAATGCGATCGATGACCTGGTCCTGGTCGAAGTCAGCTTCACAGATATCTCCTACTCCATCATCTAAGGGTGAAGGGAGGAGGCAGGAGCTCAGGGATGCTGAGGTTCACGGGAGCTCAGGGATGCTGAGGCTCACTCCTCAGTAGAGAAGGGGACTGGGCAGTGACAGAAAAGGCCAGGCTCCCACCTTTAGGCCAGTTTTTTTCTTCTTTTTTTGAGTTAGGAGAGGTTTGTTGAGTTATCTGACTCACATTCTGGAGCCCTTTGACAGCCAATCAGGCCACCCAGAAACCACGTGGAATTTCTTGCAACACCAGTCTAAAAGGTTGCCCCTTGTAGTGGGTTGGCCTAATGCTGCTTGTATTCTAATGTTAATTTGGGGCCCAAGACTGGTTACCCCAAAGACAGAGAGAGTCCACACAACACTGAGTGACCCTCTCCCTCCCCCCAGTTAATTTTGATTGGTAAATAAAGATGCCAACATCCAATAGCTGGGCAGAAGAGACATAGGTGGGGATGAGGTTTTTGTGGGCTTGGGAAGAGAGGACCATGAGGAGGGGAGGAGGAGGAAGAAGAACATGCAGGAGGAGAAAAGAGAACGGCTATAGGATGAGAGAGAGGAGAACGTGGTCCTGATGCTGCCCAATTGGAGCTAAGAGCAGCCCAGGTGAAACAGAGTAAGTGATAACTCGGGGTTATCGATAGGAAAGTAGATCCTAACAGTATGGAGGGCAGACAGCTGTCCAGCTCTGGTACTGCTTGGGGCTCATTGTAAATATAAGGACTGTGAGTGTGTCTTTCTTCAGGGAACTCAATAGCCAAAGCCCAAGGCTCTGGGCTGGGATTTTTAATATTTTTTTCTACAGCCCCCCACTCTTTCCTAGAAAGTTCTTATGCACAGGTAAGCTCACTAGCTGGTACATCTTAGGCCTGAGACAAATATCTAACATACATGCATAACCAGAATTATTGTCAACAGAATATTGCTAAGACTAACTCTGGTGTCCCCTACAGGTGCCAACGGGTACATTCTGTTGGGCTGAGATGACACCTGAGACGCTGCATTAACTTTGCTGGGATGAGCCCTCACACCCGCGTCAGCTTGTATCTGACTCTGTGAACTTGGTTCCTTACCCACCCAGTCCCCACGGACGTGCTGGTTTGTGCATTTCTTTCTCTGTGGCTCCCTTCCCCATTCCCAGTAGCAGGAGCAAGGAAGACCAGAGCTGTGCTGAGGGCCTTTGAGGACCCAGCTCTAGCATGTAACTGGGTCATGTTCTATGTGATCTCATCCCAGACCAGCTCAGGAAGCAGCCAGGCTAAGCAGCTCCAGCCCAGTTGCAGACTGCTGTCTACGGATGTCTACTGTCTACGCAAGCTGGATATGAAGCAGAAGCTGGTGGGAAGCGGGAAAGCAGAGGATCCTCTAGGGAGGTATGCATCCCTTCGTGTGGCTTCGGGGAGTCTAGGGCTATGTGTCCCAGGCAGCCCTGGGCTGGGCATGCTTACTGTTGCTATCTTCCTGGGCTGGGTTGGGGACCAGCCTGCAGTTGTCCGGGCCAGGGGGCACCAAATCTGGGATGCCATCGTTGTCATCATCATCATCACATTCATCGCCGATCCCATCCTTGTCAGTGTCCAGCTGGGCACTGTTGATGACGGTGGGGCAGTTGTCTGTGCTGTCTTGGTGGCCGTCCCCGTCACTGCAGGGCAAAGATTAGTTTAGTACTGAACTTCTGGTCGCAGGCGGGAGTCTGGTGGACTGTCAGCAGGCTGGCTTTCAGCAGATCCTATCAGGCCTTTCTCTGATAAAGCGGCTTCAGAAACGACTACCCCACTTCCTCTGTGTCCTGAAAGAAGCCAGACGCTTCCAGTTTGGGAAGATAAGAGTCTATTTCTATAATCTGTGACTCTGGGTGGCTGTCATCTCTAAGGACTGCTCGATGATACCTCCTCGCTCCAAGGAAGTGTGAATGTGTAAGGCAAGAGGCATGGGGACATGTGTGAGTCCTGGCTCAGGCACTGGCTAGCAATGGCCTCAGGCATGATGCTGGGCCAGAGAGGTGCACATTCCTTGTCTATAAGATAGCGATAGAAACAAGGCCCACCTCAAAGGGCAGCCTGGACACTGAGCCAACTTTAAGGCCTGTAAAAAGCATCTTCTAAGCACCTGCCTCTAGTAGTTAAGTCCCCTGATGTTTTCTGTTACCTTGTTTTTCATGATTCCTACCTCATGACCCTGTGAGGGTCCTCAGGACCTGAAGATGGCCACTCTTCCCAGAAGTGGGTGGACTGGTTGTACCCCAGAGCTGACCCAAGGGACCTCCCAGGAAGCTCACTCTCTGTTCACCTGACTTTCTTCTTTCCAGGATGGAGGGCCAACTGTGGAGTACAACTGCTCTGTCTCTTTGAGGACCCTCTGAGTCTTCTGGGACCTTCTATGGCTACTAGGGATCAGAGTGGATCCTCTTCTCACTCTGCCTCACTCAAGACAGAAACTGGCCTAGAAACTGTCTATACCTTCTAGGGAGGACACAGAGGGAAGCCCTCTTTTTCATACTGGAGTCAGAGGGGCCCAGAGAGAGTGAGTTCAACATGGACACTGGAATACCATGGAAGCCGATTTTCTGCACTTCTCCTAGCACAAGAGTGAGCTCGTTGGGTTATCACTACTTGCAGAGAGAGCCCTGCCACTTCTGTGGAGAAACAAGTAGTTCCTAGCCCCCTCCTGGTGAGGCTCAAGTTCATGGGAATTAAAATGTGGCAGAATGAGTCATTTGTTTTAGGCAAATATCTAGAGGCTAGTGGGATAGGCTATTTTAGACATTTCTATAGATGGTAATCGGAGTACATGCTGACCGGTCACTGGGAACATTCTTGATGCACACCACACATCATTGGGGTAGCTGTCAGTGCTCCAGTCCTACCTTATGCTCTGGGACACAGAGAAGCAATGTCAGATGTGTCAGTGACAGTCTCTCCTGTGCTGCCATAACAACAACCACCATCTCCTGCCAAGGGACAGCCGTGTGCTGAAGCTCGCCCTATATTACTGTGAGTTTTCACCTAACCTGTGAGGTGTGGTAACTGTCCCTACTGTTCTGATGAAGTAACGAGCTTCTAAGAGATTGAGGAAATGTTTGCGTTCCCTTGACTGGGATGCACGCGGCAGTAAGGACAGAGCATGGAGAAGATGGGACCTCGGAGGAGCCGCCCTGAGCAACGCGGGCGTGAACTGACTCTGCTGTAGTTACTGGGAGAATAACTGCGTGCTGTCCTACTTTGCTTTGGGGATCCGTACCCTTTTAGATCTGCCCTGACCACCTTCCCACGAAGCACCCAAGGAGGGATGGGGATGAAGGGAGCTAGGAGGGATGAGCATGCAGACGCCTGGTGCTGAGGGCGAGGGTAGCTATTTCTTCCTTTCTCCTTCAGCACCAGCTCCACTCTCCATCCTGTTCTGGTTCTTTCCTGATGGTGCTGGCGATTGCACTCCTGACCTAGCAAGTGCTGGGTAAATGCTTTGTCGTTGAGCTGGGTCCCCAGCCCTCCCTTTTCCTCACGGAGGACTCCATGTTGGGCTAGGAAGATCATTGGAATGCTCTCACACAGAATAATTCCTCTCAATGAGACAGAAAAAGCATCAAGGACAATGAAAGACCGGTGATCTCCCAGCAAGCCCCTCTGTTAGGGGGTGGTGGACTTTTCCTCATATTATAGTAAAAGGGCTAACATCTAACAAATGCTAGCTATATGACAGAAACCACACAAGGCATGTTTCCTGGGCTAACTCAATTTCATAACGTCCATGATATATATATATGTGTGTGTGTGTGTGTGTGTGTGTGTGTGTGTGTGTATACATATATATACAGCCACTCCCACTTTACAGGTAAGGAAACTGAGGCACACAGAGATTAGGTCATGAATGACATCCGGCTATCTCACTCCAAAGCCCTCCTGCAAGGCTCCATGATCTGACTTCTCTTCCGAAATACTGTGTAAGTGCTGGGTGAAGCTGACATCGCTCTTCCTTGCGTAGCACTTTCAGGGGGGTACAGTGGCCCAGAGCAAAGGTGGGCCGACTATCTCCGTGGTACCTGATCTATCCACACATCCTGGAGCATCCTGGCAGCACAAAGCTCTGACAATCCCCACTGTCCCCAGACTCCCACCTGTTTCCATGCAGCTGGGAGGTGTGCCATACCTGTCTTGGTTGGTGTCACAGGAGTCCCCAACCAGATCGTTATCCACATCCGACTGCAAAGAGAGCAGAATGTGTTATTTACCACTGGGCCTGCACGTATGGACTGCTCCCAAGAAGGCAAGCCTGGCTTATCCTCACTGGGTTTCAGGGATTGTTTCTGGGGAACCAGGCTAGCACAAAACTGCAAAAGGACAACACCATATTGGTGTAGGCACAGTGCTGCATTTTCAAAAAAGCCCTTTAAAATATGAAGCTTCATGGAGGGGCTGCCCACACACCAGCTGAGCTGACTGGGAAGAGTTCTGGGTGGCACACTGGCAGGCAGAGACTGGGTACTCTGGCTGGATCAGAAGGGAGGCAGCCATAGGCGTGGGTCAAACACTCTATGTTGCTTCTGTACGTTGGAGTTGAGACAGGGCAGGGAGTGAGGCAGAGTAGGCCTCTCATCTGCTTCAGGGCTTAACAGACTGCTCACCACACCCAGGGATGCAAGCAGCAGGTGTATGGAGGGGAAACAACATACCACAGACTGAACTTACTCTGCAATGTCCACACATAGACTGAGGAACTAAAGGGCCATGTGACTAGGCTCGGGTCCATGATTCTGCTTTCTTTGACATTTGAAACTTGTTTGGGCGTCATTAAGCTCATGCTTTGAATGTCATCAGTGTTGTGTGCACGTGAGGTAATTCCCAAGGGTCTCCAGAGTCCCCACCCTAACTCATCAGTGTGGCTGTCAACGACCTCCACTGGATCCTTTTGGTCCCATCATCCTAAGGCCTAATGCATGTCATTTCCCTTGTAAGCCTTGATACAATAGCAAGGAACCAGGCAACAGCAGGGCTGGGTTTCTCTAGATGCCGGTCCATCTTTGTATCAGGGAGTTCAGTCTGCAGTGTGACCCCAGTCTTACCAACCTGGTTAGGGTTACTGACATCAGGACAGCTGTCACAAGCATCTCCGACACCATCACCATCCCGATCCTGCTGGTCACGGTTGGGAACTCTGGGACAGTTGTCCAAAATGTTTTTTATTCCTGCAAAAAAAGAATGGTACCTTGGGTCAGGAGAACATCATAGGAAAGGGTGGAAAACAGAGACTTGTAGCTGCTGAGAGGTCAGGCTGAGGTGTCGTATTCAGACTGCACCATTGCCACAGCACCATCTTTAGATGTAGAACATGGAGGTGTCCTCAAAATAGGGATTCTGGGAGAGTCACACTAGGCAGCTATCCAGTGAACTCTCATTTGTCTAAGGTGTTAAAGGTTGTGGCAGCATCCAGAGAAGGAGGCCATGATGATTGGGTAGGCTGACCCAGAGGGCCTTGTGGGTGTCTAAATTTTAATGGTGATACAAGACCTTTGGGCAGTGGTGTGCAGGAGTTGGGCCTGGGGCTATTGAATCCCTGTTTCCCATTTTCATTTTCAATGATTTTCGAAGTTAACAACAGTGAGAAGAGTAATATTGTAGAAATGGACAAATGCTACAAGTTAGGGTATTTAGTTAAACTGGTTTATCAGCGTACCACTGGAATGGAGTTATTACTTTAGCTCACCCAAGATAAGCCTGGCCTTTAGGGGTGGTGTGTATAAACTGGAGGAGTGGATGTGTGTGTTTTAGGTGGAAGCATTTTTAAAAGGAGGTTCTTCTGGTAATGTGGTATGTTTTCAGAAAATCAGTTTCTTTTCTTTTTTTTTTTGTTTTTGTTTTTCGAGGCAGGGTTTCTCTGTGTAGCTCTGGCTGTCCTGGAACTCACTCTGTAGACCAGGCTGGCCTCGAACTCAGAAATCCGCCTGGCTCTGCCTCCCAAGTGCTGGTATTAAAGGCGTGCGCCACCACCGCCCGGCTTAGAAAATCAGTTTCTAGGCTGCCTTTTTACAATAGTTGCCATATGCTATGGGCACCATATTGAATAAAATGTCCTTCCTCAAGCTCCATGAGGCTTTCAGAGCTGCTCCTGGCATGGACCTCTCAGAAAGACCCTGTGGTAGAGTCCCAGAGATGGGCAGTATAGCCACCATATGACATCCCAGACTTTCCCAGAGCAGGCAGGGGCTGGCCACATCTTCCTGGCCTGCTTTTAGGAGGAGCCGCGGTATAGTGTTTGACCCTACTGAAAACTCAATTCTCTATTCCCATGATGAGGGGTGGGGGTGTGGGAGGGGCCAGGAAGGCAGATGCCCCACAGACACAACTCCGACAAGACACTAGTAGACAGTCCTCTCACAGAGTTCCTGTTAGTGGTACAAAGTACCAGAAACATCTAGGGTTGTTAGATCACCAGACCTACGTCAGACTGAACGACAGGGAGGGAGGTGTCTATTCCTACTCACGGGAAGGTCAGAGGACAAAGGAATTCCAAATAAGAGACTGAGGAAAACAACCCTACCATCTCCATCCATGTCGTCGTCACAGGCATCTCCCTTCCCGTCCCCGTCAGTGTCCTTCTGGTCATTATTCAGGACGGTCCGGCAGTTGTCACAGGCATCCCCAAAGATGTCTTTATCACTGTTCCTCTGGTCTACATTGTGAGTCAGGACACAGTTGTCCTAAATGGCGAGAAGGTGGGAGACTTCCTCAGACTTATGGATACCTGTCTCACTGTTGTGGTTGGCCAGGGCTGCCTGTTTTATATTTTAAACACTCATGACAGATGTGTTTAGGACAGGACAGGACACAGGACATAGCTGCAGTGGTGTGGGGACGTGGGCATGGAGACTGAGGTTTGGGATGATTAGCGGCAGGGACTGGCTTCCACCATCCCTGGTGTGTTTCAGTGTGCATGCTGTCCCGACAAAGCCGGTACCTGCTCGTTCAAGATCCCGTCCCCATCTGCATCCTCATCACACGCGTCTCCAATGCCGTCTCTATCTGCATCTTCCTGGCCAGAGTTTGGTACATACTTGCAGTTATCCTGACGGGGGAAACAGTTCAGAATCATATCCTATCCGTCTGTTTCCTATCAACAAGTATTTCTGACCTCGAGATTGAGTTAGCCTTCCTGGCTTGGTTATGACTATTTTGTTTGCACCACTTGAGAGGCAGCTACTTTGATTTTTTTTTTTTTTTTACATAGAATAAGACCAACCTTCCCAAAGTCATTAAGACATGGCTTTGGAAGACCACAGGGTACTTCTTCCCAAAGCTTGCTTTTCTTACCTTCTTGCAGTTCTTGGCAGAGCACGGTAGTTCTTCATCGGGGTAACTGTCGATGTCCACATCCTTTCCACAGACATAGCCGTCACCGGCCCAACCAACACCACACTGCGAAGGGAGAGCCTGTTAGAGCCCTAGAAAAAACACTCCTTAAGGAAGCAGAGACCGACTGTGTCTCTGTTGCCCTGTGAGGGTCCCCAGGGGAAGGTTCAGGAGCCTCACATCCATCAGAGATGGGATTCAACAATTCAGTTGTGCTAAGCATGGTGGACCATGCCTGCAACATCGGGAGACCTAGGAGGTACAGGCAAGAGGATTAAAATCTGTTCAAGGTCATCCTCGGCTACACAGTGAGTTAAAAGCCAGCCTGGGCTACATGAGGTTCTGTTCTGCCCCAGAAACAAAACAAGGACTGGAAAGATGCCTCAGTCTTAATAAGGCGCTTGCTGCACAAGCGTGAGGCCCTGATTTGGGTCCCCAGCACCCACAGGAAAGGCTAGGCATAGCACTCATGTCCACGATTCCAGTGTTGTAGAGGTGGCGGCCGGAGCCTCCCTAGGGTCTGCTGGCCGGATAGTCAGATAGTGAGCTCCTCATTCAGTAGAGACTCTGCCTCAAAAAGACATGGGAGGGATGAAAGAAGACAGCTGGCCTCATATGTGTGGATGCAATCCCCCCCCGAAAACTAACAAACAAAGCAAGAAAAACCTGAAACAATACATAGTTACATGGGAATGGATTAATGATTCTAAAATCCAAAGGCTCAAAGGGAGATGGATAGGTGACATCTCCGCTGGCTCCTGGTCCTATGACTCAGACAAGCACTGACTGTGCCTTGACAGACTCAATGGGTCTTCTACTGGGATGTCAGGCTTCCAACAGCTTTGTTATGACTGACCATGTTACCTTAAATCATTTCAGTGCATTTGTCCCAAGCGAGTACTAGTTTAGCTCATGGGATACTGGGTTCATAGGTTCATTTATTAGTTTAATATGTACAGATGTGTGCCCAAGAGTATGTATGTGTACCATGTATGTACATGTGCCCTTAGAGGCTGAAGAAGGCATGGGGTCCTATGGAACTGTAGTTAGAGGGACTTGTTATCCACACAAGGGTGTTGAAATTTTAACTCAGGTATTCTGCAAGAGCAGCAGGTGCCCTTAACTGCTGAGCCATCTTTCTGGCTCCAAAGATATTGTGGGGGTCAATTTCCACCCAAAGAGGAAAACTTGAAGGTGCGTTATCTCTATCTATTCAAATCCTTTTTGTTGAACAGAGGTGGCTCCCACTGGTGTTGTCAGTGCAGGGCCTGTGTACCTCTCCCACCCTCCTTTGATGTGTCCCCTTGAGCATCCGTTGCCCAGAAAACCAACAGTAAGCATCACTGCCAACAGGTCAAGTGGGAAGTAACAATTTTTTGTCAGTTTAAAAAAACATTTACAGCATTGCAGGAAAGGACAGAAGGTTAAAAGTGTCTGTTGTGTGTGTGTGCATGTGTGTGTGCTGTGTATGTGGTGTGGTGTGTGTGTGGGGGTGTGTGCATATGTGTGTGTGGTGTGTGTGTGTGGGGGGTGCATATGTGTGTGTGGTGTGCGTGGTATGTGTGTGCGTGTGTGTGCATGTGTGTGTGTGGTGTGTGTGTGTATGTGTGCATGTATGTGTGTGGTGTGTGTGTGTGGTGTGTGTATGTGTGTGCATATGTGTGTGTGTCTGTGTGTGTGTGTGTGAACTTGGTGGCTGGTATCTTTACCTGCTGAGTCATTTCTCTGGTCTATCTGCCAATAGTTTTTCTAAAGCAGATTTTCCCAGCCTTTTCTTCAGTCCTTAAGAAGACACTGCAAGGTCATCATTGTCCCTTTTATACAAGAGTCACAGGAACTCAGCCTGGGTCAGCACCTTGCTCAGGCTCTCAGAATTGGGAGCATTAACCTCATCTGACCTCTTCCGACTTTTACCCCTTGCATTTAGCTAATGTGCACTTCTGAGTTCTCCCTTGCATAAAACCCATATCCCAAGGTGCCCGTCAGCTGGGATATCTGATCCACCAAGGAGAGAGGAAACCCTTCCTAAAAGCTGTTAGGTGTGAGGTGGGGCTTGAGACCCAACTCAGGTGCAAGGAGTGAGGGTTGGGGACTAGGGGTGTGGAGGTGGGAAGATGGTTGTAGAGGTTAGGAGGGAAGGACAGAAGGAGAAAGAGATGGAGACCTCACAGAAAGCCAGGGAGGTACCAATTGCAGGAGAGGGAGATCAGACTTGATTTTTGACTACAGCTGGAAGGAGGAAGAGGGAGGAAGCTGAGGAGACTCAGGACCACCAGGAGGGAACAAAGCTCTGAGAACATCCCTGGTGCTCCCTACCTGTCCCCCCTCTGTTCTCCCTGTGCAGAATCATCTCCACTACTCCTCCACCCCAGGCCAAAGGCTCCTCCCCAAAGCCCCATCCCTCTCAAGGACTTCCTCAGTTCGCCTTCGCAAGGCCTGGAAAGTTCAGCTGTGGGTCCGATTTGCTACTCATTTTAATGAGGAAAAAATTCCCTTTAGGAACAAATACATTTTTAATGAGCCATTTTCTGGCAGATTAAATTATTTTAGTAGTCACACCGAGTTTATTAATCCTTTACCATCTGTCGTGCCTTATTACAGATTCAAAAACACATTAAGAGCCCCGTCACCCACCATCCTGGAGGAACCATAGATTTGTTCACAGAAAATGAGAATTTAAGCACAGATACATCCTTGCTTTTCAATGACTTTCAAAAACAGCATATATGTGTAATGACATGCCCGATCATCAGGACAGGGGAAGCTTGGTTCTTTTTCTTCCTCTGACATAGCACATTCCCACCTCAGAGCCTTGCTCTAGGTTACTAGGACTGTTGTGGAGGGCTGGCTTTAATGTACTATTTATTTATTTAATTATTGATTGATTGATTGATTGAAGTTTTCAGTCTTATTTTCCGATTTGATAAAGATGAACAGGGGAAAGTTTCCAGCCGGAAAGATAAAGAAGTCTAAGTCTGAGGTGGAATGTGAAAGAGATTTTTTTTTCCTTTTTGAAAATTAGCATATTTGAATATGTTTTTTATTGGATATCTTATTTATATTTCAGATGTTATCCCCTTGCTCCACGGCCGGGCCGGCCCCAGGGACTTTTTTATTCATTCCCCCTCTTCCTGCTTCTATGAAGATGTGCCCTTCCGTCTTTTTTGGGATTGCCCCCCACCCCCCCCCCCAACCTCCCCACCCTCGAATTCCCCCACACTTGGCGTCCAGCCTTCATGAGACCAAGGATCTCCTCTCCCACCTATTCCTGACAAGGCCATCTTCCACTACATATACAGCTGGAGCCATTGATCCCTCCCTATGTGCTCCCAGGCTGGTGGTTTAGACCCTGGGAGCTCTGGTTGGTTGGTATTGTTGCTCTCCCCATGGGGCCACAAACCCTTTCAGCTCCTTCAGTCTTCTCTCTGACTCCTCCATTGGGGAACCCATGATCTGTGGGCATACGCCTCTGTATATGTCAGGCTCTAGTAGAGCCTCTCAGGAGACAGGTATATCAGGCTCCTGTCAGCATGCTCTTCCTGACATACACAACAGCATCTACCTTTGGTGACTGCACATGGGATGGATACCCAGGTGGAACAGTCTCCAGCCAGAAAGATAAAGAAGTCTAAGTTTGAGGTGGAATGTGAAAGAGATTTAAAAGAAAGAAAGAAAGAAAGAAAGAAAGAAAGAAAGAAAGAAAAAAACAAAAAAACAAAAAACAAAAAATGGGGTCTCCCCATGTAGCTCTGGACAGCCTGGAACTAACTCTTTAAATAGAACAGGCTGACCTTAAACTCACAGGGATGGGATTACAAGGGTGCACCACCACACCTTGCCCAGAAGAGGGGAGATTTTTTATGCTGCTCAGCTGCTCAGGGGGACTCACCATGGTCATGGCAGCATAGGCTGAGGCTCGCCTACTGTGCCCCTGGAGCCCGTAACAGAACGAAGCAAGCAACTGAAGTCAACTGAGATGTCAGGGCCTCAGACCCCTGAGGACTGTGATCCTGGGGTTTCGGAATGTGTTGTGGGAAGAAAGCTTCTTTATAAAGGGCTCAGCTAGGAGCCCAGACACTGGGGATGGGAATGGGTAGGAAGATTGACCATTCATTGAGCTGTGCCTACGTCAGGGTCAAACTTAAAAAGTTACAACTGAGACAGGTACAGAATATAACTGGCTCAGTTAGGTTTCTGAGGTGCAGCTGACCTTGCTCTCTCCTTTCTCATCTCCTGGCTGAGGAGTAACCAGCCACGTTGGCACCTGAATGGTGAAGCCCTTATGTGGCACCAACTCCCTATGACCTTCTGCAGAATTTTTGCCTAAAATGCCAGCAGCGGAGCGGTGGGAGAGCCTCCTGTCCTCTCTTCCCGCTCTGTCCCCTGCTTCTATACTTTCTGGCCCACCTATTGCTATTCATAACTGTCGTCACCTTTTGATGCCCAGTGTTAATCTAGTAGAAACTGGGAAGGGTTGTGCTTAGAAAGAAAGAGGGAAAGCCGTCAATCAAACCAGGAGCTTACCACACAAGTTACATCCCCTTGCCGCTCCTCAATGCACTGCGCATGCACACTGCATGGGTTCTGCTCTGGGTTGCGGCAGCTCCTTTCAGTCTTGCATCCTCTGGTCTGATCACCAGTGTACCCTGGTTTGCAAGGCCCACAGCGATAAGATCCCTACGGAGACAAAGATGAGATGATAAGGCGGAATCCAGCAAAGATCTTTGCTTGGTGGTACTGGGGCTGAGCATAACGACCCATAGCTCTGTGCTCACGGGTGTGTCTCACTCCCGGGCGTGACGGTGAACCTACCACCAGGCCGGAAGGTGCGATCGGCTACATAGCCACCAGAGAACGAGGACGGAAGGTGGAGAAGCTAGTAACCAGCGGTGCTCTGACTTACCAGCTTTACACTGGAGGGAAAGGGGAGAAAGGCTGCACTGAGGTCCTAGGAGGCAGAATGACAGTTTATACTGGGGATAGGGAAATGGCTTGATTAAAAAGTTAATTTAAAAATAACAGTTCCTTCGGTTTTTATACACACAGAGGCATGGTGATGGCTCGCACTGACACATTCTGATAAGGCGCATTACCTAGGAAGAGGCAAAGAGGCTGTTGGTTCCACAGAGCACTTCACAGGCTGGGGTGGGAGACCTCTAATTTTTTTCAAAGTTAAAATATATCAATACAGATAGCTTTTAGACTTGTTTTTAATATTCATTTAGTTATTTCATGCATATGAATATTCTGCCTGCGTCTTTGTAGGTGTACCATATGCATGCCTGGTGCCTCCAGAGACCAGAGGAGGGTGTCAGATCCTCTGAAACTGGAGTTACAGGTTGCTGTGAAGCCCCATGTGGATGTGGGAAGCGGAACTCTGGTCCTCTGCAGGAACAGCAGGGACTCTTAACCGCTGAGCCATTTGCAGCAGCTCCAAGTGGTTCTACTCATCACTTCAGCCTTAATGAGATTCGATTAGCAAATAAAATGATATACATTATAAATCATATTATACATAATACATACAATTATATATATTATATATGCTATATACAAATTTGTGCCTAGGTAACACAAACTAGTCTGGAACTTAGGGTTTGCTGCCTCAGCCCCCTGGGTGCTGGTGTTATCAGTGTGACCTTCCCCATTTTGGCTCAAATGTTTGTTTTACATACATAATACAGTGCTGTAAAATGCGTCACACTTTCATGACAGTGCCCTCAGAATGTATTCATCCACAAAGCTTAACTGATTAAATCATTTACATTGGATGCCATAACTTGCAATAGGATGATTTTAGTAACTTTGGGTTTGTCCACTGGCAAGGCCAAGTATTGTTCACAAATATTTTAAAAATAATCTCTCGGCTTCAACTTATTCTTTTCACGGCTTCCGCTTTTTGTCTTGCCTACTCCTTCATCTTGGGGTTCTCTGGAGTTCTACCCACTGCCCACTTTTTTCTTGGGGTTCTCTGGAGTTCTATCCACTGCCCACTTTTTCTTGGAGTTCTCTGGAGTTCTAGCCACTGCCCACTTTCTCTCTCTGGGTAGCTTCTGTTATAACTGCTATATCAAGGTTTCCCAAATCCATTTGTGCAGACAAGCTTTGACCCGGGCAAAGGATAAAATGTAAGTACCATCATGTTCCAATGCAGTAATAGTGTCAAGGGAGTGTCTCAGGCGCTGCAGCAAGACTGGAAACCCAAAGTGCTGTGAGGCCTTGGTGTAATTATACAACATCCATGCTATAGCCTTTAATCCACTGACTGGGCACCACACACTACTGCCTATGCAGAGGGCTGTCCTGGGAATGAGAGGATATGCTGATATCTATAAAGACTTTTACTTGCAAGGACATGAGGAAGTCAGGAATTAAACCGCTTTCCAAGAGAATTGTGGTGAGCTAGAAACAAGTCTTTTTGTAAAAGTTATAATGACTGAGAGGAATCAGAACTTCTTTTGTTGATATTCAGCTCTGTTCCATCTCTCATCTTCACAAAGTTGATAGAAGTGTCCAGAAATAAAGCCCACACCGGAGTATTTAAATCACAGAATCCCCTAAGTGCTAAGCATTCGAATTTAATGTAAATGCAGTTTGAAAAGTTTTCTTTTTGAAAAAATAAAAACTACTGTTTGATGATTCCGTTGTCACCAGTAAAATATGGAGCTATTATTGGAACCTGATAGGCTCTTCCTGTTGAGGAAGATGTTGATCTTTACTGCCAACTTAACTGGATTTGGAATCCCCTAAGAGACAGAGCTCTTGGTGCACAGCATGAAGCATTTCCAGAAAGGCTTTACTAAGGGAGGAACACCCAGTGTGAGCTTCAGTGGTCCCATCCAATAGGCGGCAAGAGGAGGGAGCTACTTGAGGACCAGTATTCATCTGTCTGCTTCCTGACTGTGGGCACACAGTGAGCCCTGCTCCACGCTCACCGCCCCTCCTTCCCGGCCACGTGGCCTATGAGCCAAACGCAGCTTTTCCTTCCTTAAGTTGGTTTTGACCAGTAACTTTTTTCACAATGATGGGATGGCAACATAATTACCAAAAATCAGACAACTTTGACAAAGGATAAAGAACCTGGTTTTAATATAAAAATTAATTATAAAATGAGTCTAACTGGAAACATGCTCTCACCATAGACTTCTGCCCTCATTCTGCCAATCAAGGTTACACGTGCATATAGTCCGTGTGTTTGGAGTTACGATCTGTACACAACTACCTGCTTCTGAGCCTGGCCCTGCTTTGATGGAAAAGCTATGAGAAATACTTACCAGAGTGTTAATGCAGATAGAGTTTGGAACACACGCTCCGTTCCGACACTCATCAATATCAGTGCACACCTAGGAATAAAAGTTCAGAGTCACCTCAGACCTGCCGCTTAAATAGAAAGGCAAAGGAATTGTCCTGTCTTGACGCATTTGGTGGAAGACACACAGTTCAGGTAGGATGGGGGGGGGTGAATGAGGAATGCTACAGCTCTCTGAGCATTGGTGCACTTAATCTAACTGCAGATGCTAATCGTCATCACAAAGGTTAAAGGTGTTCAGAGAAGACGATGTGTATAACTTACCTGTTCTGTAACCTTTAGTCAGGAAAGCCTTTTCCTCACCTTCCCACTCGCACCTCCGAGGATTCCTCTCACCTCTGAGGATTCCTCTCACCTCCGAGGATTCCTCTCACCTCTGAGGATTCTAGGCTCACCTCTGAGGATCCCTCTCTTTCTCCAGTTCTAGAAAATTCTCGGTGTCTCCCCAGTTTTGTTATTTCTAGTCCTTCTTGGATCCACCGTCAGATAAATCATGAATGTTTCACAGTTTCTTTCAGTCCTCCCTCTTGCTTGTGTATCATTGCTAAATTCCAAGAGGTGGGCTCCAAACGCCCTCTCATCTGGTGAATCTCCAGTTAGCTGTGTCTAATCTGTTTCACCCATTGACTGTGTGTTAAAAATGGGGTTTATTATCATATATTAATTACACACAGTGATGTGATCCATTGCAACATTCTCTTACTGAGTTATTAAGTTCAGTGATTATACTTTTAATTGAAAATACCCTTTTCCCTTCCTTTAAAAGGAGGATTTTATTGAGCTTTTGGTTTATTTTAAATATTTTAATTTAAATAGAATTACATCCCTCCTCCCCTCTTCCCACTCTTTAGCCCCCTACAGCACACTCTCTTGAGCCCGCCCCATGTTCCACTGCTCTCACGTTAATAGTCTCTTTTTCTTTATGATATTTGTTACATGCACATGTGTGTATGTGTGTGCACAAATATACATACATGACCCCTGCACGTGTGGCTCAGAGAACGTTTGAGAAGAGGGGTTGGAAAGATTACAAGAGCCAGAATACTAGGAAGTCTTCTGTGGAAACAGACTTTTCTAGAAATGGCTGCATAAACGAGACTAGAACAACAGTAACATAAATAGATATATTAACAAGGAAGGGGGAAAACTTCATGGTGTCCCACCCCCCAGACAAAGAACTACAGGCCGCTGTTGACTGCTAGGAAGGGGACTTAGCTTCTCCCAGGTATGAACCCATTGTTGGTTGTCCAGTGCAAAATGGTCAGCCTCGAAACCGTATGCACACACTGATCATAGTGTTATTTAGATACTTTTCACATTTGTCTATTTTTCCCTGACAGTATCCTTTTCTTTAACCACAGCACTGACCCTTTTACAGTCAGTTGATGCTTATCCAGTTTCCTTATCACAGTTTCTTCACAGTAGCCCTGATTTTTGTCTGTGGGCATCGAGGGCCCTGGCGTTGGGATTCTGCACACACTGGTATATCTTTGATTGCCTTGGGCTCTGCGATGTAACTCTTTCAGAAAGGTTTTATGCAAATAGGTATGTTTTGCCGATAACACAGACTTGGAGTTTATAAGTAAATGGTGCAAACTTGGTGCTGTGCCTTGTGGTAGATGCTTTTCACAGTTGTTAACCATGTCTCAAAGCCAAAGTCAAACTCTCTTGCCCCTTTGAACTACTGATATTCTTTCCATCTCTGTGTCATGGAGAGGGAAGTTCTCTGAGGATCCTGGCTTTACCTAAGATACATACACACATACAAGGTCTCCTAACTCTCATGGCTGCTGCCCTCATGTACACATTGAAAGCCCTCGCTCCTGATGTCCGTGACCTGGCGTGACTCTGACATTCCTTATAGCCCTAGAAATAATACTTTCTTTGATTTTTTACTGAACTTGGCAATTCATTAAAATTTATCATAAAGTTCTAGCAAAGTGACACCTTCATACACACATATATAACACAATAGGGTTTAGAATTCATATATATTCATATGTATACACACACACACACATATATAACATATATGGATTCACATATATAACATATATGAGCCCATATATGTTATATATGGGCTCACTAGGAAGTGTCCCATACTAGCTCATATCAAGAATTTTATATGGCATTTTGTCTATTTTCCTTGGTCTAGTCTGAGATATTTTGTCCTTACAAGAGAAGAAAAACTTAACTCGTTATCCTAGTGGCGCCTTGTCAATCCTGGGTCCAGTTTGCTTTCTTTTTTCTAGCCTGAAAAATGATGCCCTCCAGAATCCTTTGATAAGCAGCAAGGAAATAATGACCCCCCTTGCCCTTCTTCAAAGCTAATCATTTCCCTAAGGTAGTAAAATATATTTATAGACGAACCATTTTTAAGGGCCGAAAACATCAAAAAGCATTTCACAGTCAGTCAGTTAAATAATGACCAGCTATTGTAGAGCATTTGGAGATAAATGGACACTGTCATGCTGTACTGAGGTGCTTTCTGGAAGTTTATAGCTTCTGTAAGAGAGGGTAGGCTTCCTTGGGGGGATTATCTCGCCTCTTCAAACCCTCTCTTCTTAAAGCGGCTTCTGATTGGCAGCAACAGCTCTATAAAGTGATCTCATTCCCCCGGCTTTTATTTGCCTCTCAGATTCTCAATTTATTCTGCAGGACAAGATGTCCAAAGGCTATCAACCAGGCTGGTCTACAATCATTCTGCAACCCTCTATTCTGCATTTATTGCTGTCCCAGAAATACTTCATTACCCACACTTTAACAACTTCTTTCTAGACTTTATGGACATATGCCCTCAGAAAGGAGTCAAAAAACAAAACAAAATAACACAACCCTTTCCTGTTGGCTCACTGTACACCACGATATTCCACAAGGCACCGGCTGCTCACAGTGGTGGAGGCTATGCTGAGAAGCTGGGGAATTGTCTGATAAAGAAAAATGAATGAGAAACGACCATTTCTGCTCACCTGCTTATTTGTTTTAGCAAAGTTGATCCCAACACCCTGCACCATGGGCCCCGTGAAGCCCACTGGACAGGCGTCACATCTGAAACCCGGAGCCAAATTCACGCAGCGCACACCTGGATAGCAGGGATGGTATTTGCACTGGGGAAAGAAAATATTCAGTCTTTAGCTCTTTGGGGGAAATAACTTGGAACTTTCCATAGTCTTATTTACACACACTTACTTATTCCTTTATATTCTGTGGTAAAACTGACAAAAGGAAATTAAAATGTCCAATTTCCCAGTTACCTGTTGAGCCCCCGATTCACCCATTTTGGGTTACCCTGTATGAGCCCCTGATTCACCCATTTTTTGGGTTACCCTGGAGTTGTTCACTATGTTACACATGATGTTGTGTCAACATTAAATTGATCTTTAACATAAACCAGGCTCAATCTAGGTACGGCAAGCTCCCCAGCATGCTACCATTCCCTGGGAAAGGCCTGTGTCACTGCACCAATCACCAGAGGGCTTTTAGATGACACCCAGAGATCTGTGAACTTCCATGGAAACTGAGGTAGGGCAGGAGTTCTACAGTTAGACAGGGTCTTTCAGGGAAAGCCTGCCTCTTTGCTCTGTCCAGTCCATGACTATTCCAAGGCCACCTAAAAGAGCCTACAAGCTGGTTCTGTTATCTATTTTAAGAAAATAAACTTTAGCTAATGTAAAAAACATGAGCATTTCCTGCCCTCTCAAAAAGGAGGAAAATTCCAGCTCATAGATAAAAACCAGATACAATTCTGTGGAACGTGTGCAGGATCTGATCTCTAATCGAGAGATTCCTAGAGACCAGCCTAACTTCATATTGGCAGGAGTTGGGGGTTGCGGGTGTTGAGGGGTCAGTTGAGCAGCCGTTAGCCTTCAGGGTCCTGTGAGAGGCATCATCTCTCCTCTTCTCCTTTCAGCTGCCTTCTTGTTGGTACAGGGAAAGGCACGTTTTGGAGGCAGCTTTGCTACCAGCTATGGGCACTGTTGTGTGACCAGACTTGGAACAGATGAAGGTCTTGCTTGTTCCATCTGAAGCTCTGCCTGCTGGCCGTACAGCCGACATGCTGTCATGGGCTTCTGCTAATCTCAGGCCTCCCTAACAGTGTGAGATGCTCTCTGCTCTTTTGTTTTACAAAGCCCAGAAGAAGCTACCACAACTTCTGGAACAAGGACTCTAACCCTTACATTCCATACGTGCAAGTCTCTAATATATGTTGCTTCAGAGAAATAACCAACACGGATATTGGAGTGGAAAGTAGAAACTATAGCAACATAGTGATATAGTCAAGTAAAAAAGCTGGGAACACAGAAAAAGTGACAATCAAGGCTGCAGCTGTATGTTAGGCTTTCCTGCTGCTACTCAGTGTGTCTCAGGGACTCTATACATCATTAAGGAAGCAGTTCTCTGGAGCCTGGAGAACAACTCAGGGGGCCCCTAACACACAGTAGGGCTTCTTGGTCCAGAGTGACAAGGAAGAGACCCAGAGGGCCCCCACTGTGTCCAGCTGAGCATTACCTCATCCACGTCAGAACAGGTGATTCCGTTTCCCGTGTAACCATCTGGGCAGGGTCCACATTGGAAGCCATCCCTGGTATCTGTGCATCGGACACCTCGGAAACAAGGGCTGGAGTCACAGCGGCGTGTCGGGCGAGTTGGGGGTGCGGGAGGAGCTATGGGCACCAGTGTGTTTGGGGTTGGTGACTGAAAGCTGAGAGGACCTAGGAAACAAGACCAGTTCAGTCCACAGGTCATTAACTCGTGTGGAATATGTAGGATGCAAAATGAAATGTGGCTTCCCCATGAATCTCCCCCTTCTCATCAGCTCTTGTGCAGAACTACCAGTGGCTGCAGTCATGTGACCTCACTTCAGATCTTAAGTTAGCCTGCACTGCCCCAATCAGAATGAGCCGGTCACCACAGAAGAACTTACCACAAGCTTGGCACTCAGCAATAGTGTTCCGCAAAAATGATGTTTCCTTGACCTTTAGAAATAGAAGGAAGACATTGCAAAGGAATACTTGATACAACCCAGAAAGTACCCCTGTAAGGCTGCTCAAGAAAGCTTTCTACAGTACTCAAGGAGCCTGTGATGGCTCTCCCAATACCTTGGCCACCGAGGCTTACTACAAGCATGATCCCCTGTTCTTCTGATGGGGCTCTGGGGCTGGTGGGCTTTGTGGGACAATATAAAGTGTGGCTCGGGGCTAAGTCCTTCCCTGCCTGTGTGAGCCAGCCACTCCACCCACCAGCACAGAAAGCTACTATCATAAGGCTCAGGCTTGTCCCAGGATAGCCTCTGTTCCTCACCTGCTGCCTCAGAAGATCTTTCACCTCTCCAAGGAGCTGGTTTAATTGTGTCATTTGACCCAAGAACTGTCGATTAAAGTCTCCTGTAGGAACAGCCAAAGGTAAGGAATGTTCAGCCAGTGTCAATTGGCTCTATAGGCCTAGGGATCAAGGGCCTTATGCATGCTCTGCAAAGTACTCTATCATCTCTAGCCTGTGGGCTTTCCTGAGACAGGGTCTTAGTATATAGTCCAGGCTGGTATCAAACTGGTAATCGTCCTGCCTCGGCCTCCCGAGTCCTAGGAATAGAGGCATGCACCTCTCTATCTGGTTGATGACAGTCATTTCTAAGTGATTTAAAATCAGACTCCCCAAATAATTACTATGACAACATTACTCGAAACCTAGGGTGTGTGAATTCAATTTAGGCAATTTATTTAATTATCTAACAAAATGATGCTACTGATGCTGTTGGTTAGTTGGTCCATATTTGTGAGTTATAAAAATAAAAGGGCAGTGAAAAGACGACTTGGCCTGGACTTTGTCCAAGAGCCTGATTTCTACAGACACATTCTCAGAGGCTGCTATGCTCCCAGGACTTGTCTGGAGACCAGCCTTGAGGAGACTTGACACGTGTCCATATTGATGAGAGTGTCCACACTGCCCAGGAGCTCACACCTGTGCTGGTGGCAGCCAGTGGCTCACTCTGCTGCAGGAAGCAGTCTTGTAGGCTGGCCACCTGGAACAGCGAGCCCCGCACTACCAGTTTTAGCTCTTCCAAAAAGTCCTGAGAGGAAAAAAAAATTGCATGAATAAGTTTGCTGAGAGGACAATTAAAAATCTCACCAACATGGCATGGAAGGAAGACAAGAGTTTCTTTTGAGGCTGCATTGAACAAAGCTATTATTAAGCTCATCTTTGTTAGTGAATGGTTTGCCAATATCTGTGAAGAAAGATATTGTTTCTTGTGCTTCTCAACCAATGGCAGCTCTATGCTCTTTGACATTCTTTGTTATTTGCATGAAAATCATAACTAATAACATTATAAAAGGAGAGAACATACATGATCCTGTCAGACAAAGATATGCTGGTTAATTTTAGCTACTCCTTTAAAACTGAACAAACGTTTGAAAAGTCACCTCCAAAGAGTTTACTTATTTCACCTGAAACAGAAGTCCTCAATTTTGACTTCATATTAAGTGTGAATTTTTTTTTTAAAAAATTGATGCCTAGGCACCAGGTCCTGAGATTCTGATTTAGTTTGTCTTGAGGGGAGCTATCTAATACATGTTTGGCAATTCCCCAAGTAACTCGAAGCGCAGGACCAACATGGATGAGCTGATACACTTCCCTCAGGATAGGCCTTTGAACATCATGGAAGCACATTTTCTACCTTGCAGAATTGTTCACAGGTTCCTACCTGGGGCTTCCTCTGGAATGTCCTCAATTCAACAGACTCTGGGTTCTGGGTAAGACCAGAAAAGGCTCTGGGCAGGTTGTGCACTGAATCCACCTGAGCACAGTCCAGGTAGAGCTCTACAGAGCCAGACCCTCTCTGCAAATTGCTCAGTCTCAAGAGAATCCTGTGGCGCCTCCCATCAGCCAGTTGCAAGTTGTTGAAAACCACCAGATGGATCCTCCCATCAGTCTTCAGGTAACGGAGGATGGCTGCAGCCAAATGCAGAGCAAAGACACGGTGAGAGGAAAGTACACAGTCCTGGGCTAAGCGACCTTCTACTCACAGGGCTGAAAATAATGTAGGTCGTGACCACAAATATTGATTTACCAATTTTCGTGTGCCAGGTCCTTGGTGTGGTATGAGGTGACCTACATTTCTCCTGAGGACATTTTGTGAGACTAGCAAAACACAGAAAGCTAGCAAGTCCAAAAATAAACAGTAAACTTTAATGAATAAAGAGAGTCTTCCCCCATCAGAAAGTCAGATAATCTTCATGTACATTGCTAAAGGCATATATTCATTAACTCACCAAGCACAAATACCCCCGAGGACTTCAGGTCAGTCCCCAGTGTGCTGTGTTCCAGGGCATGGCTAGGTCTTTGTAAGCATATTTCACATCATGTTTTAGATGTAGCGTCCTTCAGCAACCCATCCCTGACAGTCTAGCAAGCAGACTATGAGCAGGACCTTATTGTCTGTTCCCAAATCCAAAGCCCTCTATCTTATTCTTACTCTTTATGCACCAACTAAAGACTCGTGGGAACCAGCCTTGCCTTTCTCTCCATCATTGTCCTAAGTATATCAGGGCGTGAGTTAGAACTTGGTCCTGAAAGACGTTTGGTGGGTGGAACCCTTTGGCTAAGTTTTGCTAGAAAGACTAAAATGATTTGTTTCCAAGGTTTTGATGAACCTGACAAGACACTTTCAGACACACACACACACACACACCACACACAAGAGACAGAGACAGACAGAGACATATAGAGATAGAGAGTGTGCTAGATTGAATATGCTTGGCCCAGGGAGTGGTACTGTTAAGATGTGTGGCCTTGTTGGAGTAGGTGTGTCACTGTGGGTGTGGGCTTTAAGACCCTCATCCTAGCTGCCTGGAGGCCAGTATTCTCCTAGCTTGCTTCAGAACAAGAGGTGGAACTCTCAGCTCCTCCAGAACCATATCTGCCTGGATGCTGCCTTGCTCCCACCTTGATGATAATGGACTGAACTTCTGAAACTGTAAGCCAGCCTGAATTAAATGTTGTCCTTATAAGAGTTGCCTTGATCATGGTGTCTGTTCATAGGAATAAACACCTAACTAAGACAGAGAGACAGAAAGACAGAGAGACAGAGAGAGACAAAGACACAGAGAGACAGAGACAGAAAGACACAGAGAGAGACACACACAGAGAGCTAAAATTAAAGTAAAACTTTTTTATTAGATATTTTATTTATTTACAATACAGATGTCATCCTCTTTCTGCATTTCCCCTCCCTAGAACCCCCTATCATATACCCCCTCTTCCTTTATTCTTTTATACCATTTTGATTACATGCATGTATTAAGATCAGTTCTAGGTTGAGGGTCTAGCAATACAATAGATGCAAATAGTTGAGGAACAAGCAATACAATAAACACAAATAATCAAAGAAAAAGCAAGGCATTAAACCCAGTTACATGAACACTCCCATGATCACTGTTTCTAAAGGCTTATCAGGATGACCAAAGTATTTGAGTCTATTTTCCTATCCTAGCCCAAGGTCATTTTCATGTCTGAAGCCTACTTCCTTGTTCTAGCCTAAAATTTAGATTTCTGTCTGAAATTACTCTTTGTTCTAGCCTAATATTTAGATTCCTGCCTGAGATTACTTCTTTATTGTAGCCTATGATTTAGATTCCTACCTGAAATTATTTCTTTGTTCTGAAGAACAAAGAATTATTTCTTTTGTCTGAAGCCTACTTCCTTGTCCTTGGCCAATGTCATATTCCTGTCAAGCATCCCATTTCCTTGTCCTTGGCCCATGTCAGCTTCTTGCTAAGGAGCCCCAAAGGCTCTCCACTTCTTCCCCTTCTTTATTTCGTTAACAAGACTGAGGCCGTCTTAGGTCATTCTGACAAGAATGCCTTCCTTACCTGTCATGGAATATGCATTATCAAAGGCAATGCAGTTTTCTCTTAGATTGGTAAGGCTTTGTGCAGAATCTTACCCGTCCTTGACTTGCCAGCCTGTTAATTTAATAACTCTGTCTGGGGTCCATTTTCAGGTTTAAGCCATGTACTTTGACTGCCAACATGTTGATTTTGTTAAAAATAAGCTTTAACACGATGGGCAGGAATGAAAGTATTCCCAGGACAAGAAGAACTAGCCTGATCAAGCTATATATGCCATTCCTGAGGTTTGATCAAAATGGAAATACTGACCTCAGGCCATAGATAATTTTATTGGCATTATCTGCATCATCAAAGCTCAACAGAGCAGCATTCTTTAAATTCATAATTTCACTATTGAAAGTTAACACACCTAGAGGGTTATTAGGATTTTGCCAAATATCCTACAGATGTCTTTAAATGTTTTTCTAATTATAATGGCAATCATTGTGAATTTCAAAAGTAACACTACTCCAATGATATTTGTCATGACACTTGGGATGGCTCCTGACTCTTGAACCCTGAACCTTCTTCAGATAATTTGAATGGATTATAGAGCATGATTCATTGTTCCAGAAAGTAAAACTTTTTAAAAGAAAAGAATGTTCATTTCAGTGCCATAGAGTGGCTCAGTGGATATACATTCTTTTTTATTATTAATTTATTCTCTCATATATTAGATTCCTCCTAGTCCTTCCCCCCTCACCTCCCCAACCCCTATCCACTACTCTTCCATTTCCCTTCAGAACAGGGCAGACCTCTCATGGATATCAACCAAGCATGACATATCAAGTTGTAACAAGACTGGACACATCTCTTTACATTAAGGCTGGACGAGGCAACCCAGTAGGAGAATGGGGTCTCCAAAACAGACAAAAGCATCAGAAACAGCTCCTGCTCCCACTGAGGGTTTCTCACAAAACCACCAAGCTAAACAACCATAACATAGGATGTACATTCTTGTTGCCAAGACTAATGGCCCACGTGGTCAAAGCCGAGAACCAACTGTTGAAATTATTTTCTAGTTTTCATAAGCACAGCTGATCTGCATGTCTGAGCACACATGACAAATGATGAAGTGTAGTAAAAATGTTAAAAATGCTCATTTAAAGATTTTTTTGTTAGTAAATACTCTGTACAGCGTGTATGTTTGAAAAAGTTGGGCTCCTTAAATAAAAGTACAACTATAAGAGAAGTCCTTGTGATATAGATCTGGGGATAGACAGGTGGCCCAGCAGTTAGGAGTATCTAGTTTCAGTTCCCAGCACCCACATGACAATTCACAACTCTCTGTAACTCTAGTTCAGGAATTCAATACCCTTTTCTTGACTTTGTGGTCACCAGACATGCATATAGCATGCATATACACACAGATAAACACTCACCTACACAAAATAAAAATAAATCTTTTTAAAAAATACAGCAGTTTCATATAAAAAGTATAGAAAAAGTTCTTGGTATTCTATTCAATGAAAATCAAAAAGAAGCTGTAAGAATATCCTCATTCAGGAAATTTGTATATGTACGTGTGCATGCATATATGTATAATATATACACACTCACATGCATATATATGCATTGTAGAGAAAGTTGTCAAACCTAGTTGAATAATTTCTGAGTATTTATTTCATGAGTATTTTTTCCCTTTTGCTCATCTTTGGTGCCTAAACTTTCAACATGAAATGTCTATTACTTATATATGAAAAAATAATATGGAGCCAGCAGTATGGTTCAGCTGAAAAAGGCTCACGCTGTCAAGCCTGCCAGCCTGAATTCAATCCTCAGGACCCATGCTGTGGTGTGTGCACGTGCATACAGGCACATGCACACACATAAGCACACCCATGCACCCATGCATATGCACAAACACACACACATGCACATGCACGTGCGTGCACACACACAAATCCAACAGACTTATATTAAAAACCAGAAAATGGAAGCTAGTATATACATTTAAGTCTCTGATGCTGTGATCTGTGTGATTTGCAGCAAGTAACTTGAAGTGTCGTTCCTTAGGCCTCTTCAGCAGACTGGAAGTGCCAAGCCAGAGCTGCCCCAGTGGCCAGCTAGCCAACCAACTAGCATGTTGCAGTGTGGCCAAAGAAAACGATATATTTTAAGGCTCTGTCCAAATGACACTTTCTAGGTTCATTTTCTCACCCCTCTCAAGTCTTCTGGCTTGGCTTTTCCATTTGGCATCTGTGTGCGGAGAGGGACAGAACTGGCATCGAGTTCTGTGACATACACATGCCAGGAGGGGGTCTGACAGAACTTTTCTTATGTCTGTGTGGTCACTACCATGTGCTTCCTGCCAGAACAGAACTTGTAAGATGTGGACCTTCTACGGTAGCTCACTGCTAAGTTTCCTGAAGCACGGGAAAGACTTAATACAAAGAATAAACATGGCAGGAAAAGACAGAAGATGGCTGCAGAGTACATGTAAGAAGAAACCCCCCTCCGTTCTCTCTTCCTTCTCTCTCTCCTCCTGAGTTTGGAAGATTATAGATATTGAGTCACTTCCTCTGAGAAGAGAATGAAGATTTATTTCTAGTCTTGGATGCAACAGAACCTTCGCCCTTTTATTTACTACTAACTGAATAACGAATTCATTTAAAATAATGGCTCTAGGGTTTAGGAACAGAGACGTCCAATAACTAAGAGAAGGAGAAATTCAAAGCAGACCTAAGTGCCGCTTTACTGTTTGAAATGTCAATTACTTCACTACTCAGAACAGTTTGCAAATACCTGGCGTTTTATGAGCCAATAAAAATACCACTTGTCTATTAAACTTGAATTAGGTCATGCGCACTTTTAGCCACTGCACCATCATTCTAGTGAGAGCCACAATTTCCTCTTCCTGGCTTAACAGTGGAAGAAGATAGACATGCATCTGAGACACGTAGTTAAAACAAACACTCGAGATTTTCCTCCCCAAACTAAGTTTTCTGTGGATTTCAAAGGAAACATCTTCTAGGCACAATGCCACTTTTAACAGATCTTTGCAGAGCACATGGGTCATGGTTTATTTTCATAACTAGAGAACTGAGGTGAGTTTTATAAACAGTATCCAGTGAAGTAGATGCTGTATGAACTTTCAAAGAACTAAAAGACTGCCTTTAAAACTTTCCACATGAATAAAAGCTGACAGAGCGGCATGTCTCCATCCTAGGCCACGCAACAAACCCTGCCTGTGTGCCCAGACTCTCCTCAAGGAGAGCTGTATTTCTGCCTTGTGTTTTTTGTGCATACACAGCAAAATCTCCCAGATGACACATTCCCTCAAGCACCTAGGACTTGTTACAAGGGGGAGCAGCGAGGATCATGGAAACTTTCGCAGTGTCTGTTAGAAAAATCATCAAGTGCTTTGACATTTGCTCTTCATTCTGATCCAATGATTTTCAATTCTCTTATGGCTTTCATTGTTCATTTTTTTTCTCTTTTATGGCAAATTCCGTACCTCACTGCCTCCACACTTTTATATTATCTCCTCTAAGTCCTTAGCCCATCCCAGAAGGCAGCCTCGGAAGTCACAGTCCTCATCAGTCAGAGACCCTCAAGCAGCCGTGAGTTCAGTCTCTGGAGACCTTGTAGCCTGCTGGGTGGGCTTGGCCTCCCCTGACCTCCCCAGAAGCAGAGAACACACATGCCCCTCCTTTAGAGCGCCCAAGATCCGGAAGCCAGCCCCTGACCCTGGAACACCACACCTCTGCCAGGTCAGCACTCGGAGGAAGTTCCCTGGGTACAGTTCTGATTGTCCAGCTGCAGCACTGTCAGTTCCCAGGTCAGCTTGGTGGTCCACTAGTCCTGCCGGCTCATGCCTACAGATGCCTCTGTGGCAACTGACTCGACCTCTATCTGCTGCATCTCCGGGCTCCTCTGCCTGACCTCGGGCTCACCCTCCTAGCATGGATCCTCAAGTACAGCTTGAGACTGGAGGACTGAGTGTCCTATAGGATTGTTCTGATTCAATTCCTGCCTGTTTTTTTTACCAGCTAGGGCTTACTTACGGTTGTATAAATGTTTTGCGTGGATGTATGCTATATGGGATACAATTGCACTTGGTACAGGCAGAGGTCTGAAGAGGGTGTCCTCCAACTTGAGCTATAGTCAGTTGTGAGCTGCCAGTTGGGAAATGGATCCAGGACCTCTGCAAAACCAAGTGCTCTTAACCTCTGAGCCATGTCTCCAGCCCAGTTCTTGCCTTTTTAAAAGCAAGCACACTAATAAGATGAATTCGTCCAATAGTTCCCTAGTGGCTTCTGATTGATTCTAAACTCCTTATCCCAGGACAGGCCCCAACCTGACCATCACCTCAATTTCTCTCCATTCTGCCAAGTCTATTTCTTCCTCATTTTTTTGGTATCTGAAGAGAACTGTACAGCTGTTTAACGTTGTCACCTACAATCACACCGCTTTTTTTTTTTAGAAATGTGAAGGACTTTTCTCTCTAAGCTTAGCCTGTTTGTGTTCCTGACAGTCTGGGGATCTGATGGCCCAGAGCTGTTTGCTCACCTGAGTACCAGGTGACACAGGACCCAAACTGCTGAACCCTATTGGATGCCATTTTGGTGGCTGATAGGAAAACAGAAGCACCTAACCAAACCCTATGGAGGAGGATTTGAAGTTCTGCTGTACTGGGAAGGAATTTTTAAAAAAGTGCTTTTGAAGAAATGGACCTTGGAATAAGACTGTTACGCATGCTGACTTTTGAAGTAATGAGGCAGGGTGTCAGCTTTAAAAACCTACAAATGATAGTATTTTGTCTGCTCTGGAAGCGGAGTCGAAACTGAGTGGCCTGCAGGCGCGCAGAGAGGCGGCACAACGGCAAGCGACTTTACTCTCAGTACTTTAAGGTCTCAGATGAAAACAATCACTGTGAACTTGGGTCATCTTTTAGGTCATTACACATTTTTAAAATGCCTTCTTGATATCAGTGTCCCCCAAGGTCGAACTCTGGTTTGTCTTCGCTGATTCATTTTTATGGGCTATGTACTGGGCCATGGTAATGTCTGCGCTCTGGAGCTCCATACAAAAGGAAATCACAAAATAGCTTTTCACTAATAACTCTCTGCGTGACGGTGGTAAACGTAGCCTGGTTCAAAATGTTCTTCTAACAGTTTTCACGTAAGTAAGGTTTCCAGAGGCTGGGCGGAGGGCGAAGACAGAGGAACAGTGAAAGGGAGGCAGTCAATTATACACAGCATCTGAGGAGGGAGTTATGTTAAATGGTTACGAGAGTCATCACAGTATGCACCATGTTGTCAGTGTGGAAGCTGTGAGGCCGTGCTCTAAGGACAGTCGCAAAGCCATTTCTTCAGCACCCCGGGCTTTCCTAGCTTTTACACAATCTCAGAATATCAGCAGGACAAGCCATCAGCTTAATACTGCTCTTCACAAATCCCTTCGATAAACGTGCAGATGCCACCAGCGTGGTCCGGCCACAGGGAGCTCATTAACTCTTGAAAAGAACATGCGTAGCTTTGGGATAGCTTGCCACAGTTTTCCTCGTACAGGGCGAGTATCTGTCTCCTTTGAGTCCCACCGATGGGCTCCAATCTTGCTTTTCAGAGCTGGAACAGATCTAGCCTGATCTCCATGTCAAACTGTTTCCTTCAAACACTTTCACACCTCTCCTGTCTTCTGCCTGGCTCCTTATTTTGTTATTTCCTTTAACTTCTCAACTCGGATGTAATTTAATAGTGTGTGTGTGTGTGTGTGTGTGTGTCCATGTCCCAAACGGATCCTTCTCTTCTTGAGATATGCTCTGGCTTCACAGCATCCAAGATGAGGAGCAGTAGTGTGGATGTGGCTTGGACAGTGGGTACAGTGGGACTATGAATTCAAGTAGCCCTACCACAAATATGCATTCGTGGTACTCAAGACTTAAAGACCTTTTAAAAGCAGAGGACTAGATGGCTCAGAGCACCAACACTGATGGCTCAGCTACTCTTCCAGAGACCTGGCTCAATTTCCAGCTCCCGCATGGCAGGTCCTAAACATCTATAACTCTAGTCCTAGAGAATTCATCTCCTTCTGGCCTCCATGGGTACCAGACATGCACGTTGCGCACATATGGTGCATAGGCATCCATGCAAACAAAACACCCATATGCATAAATAATAAAGAAAATTAAATTAAAGTGGATCTTTCATCCAGGAAATAGTTTTGCACCTCTACTATGCATCCAGCATGGTGTTCAACACTGGTTCTCAGTGCTATTAACAAGGACTCCTTGGTCAGCTTTCCCATATCCTGCACTGGCAATTCACTTTTCTCTCCTATAGAAAGGATTTACATTTGGGTTTGATTTAGTATGAGTGCCTGTGGCCCACTGTGCTACCTTGCAAACGTTGATGACATTCAGTGTGTCCAATTCCGCTCCCTTGCTTTGTGTGAACTGTAAATACAATACTACTGTCACTTAAGGCGCTACGTTGATTATCAGCTTATCCTAGTTGTCCTCTGGCATATTCATTTTTATATCATTTGGAAAGGCAAATGAGATACTTGATGAAATTTTTCTGAAGTCAAGGTACGTTATTCACATAGTGCCTACTTGAGCTTTCACCTTGGAAATTGTAAATAGAGAAAGCTTGCTGTGTCATGTTCTCATTAGTCCTGTTTTGTGCTTAGAAATCCCAGATTTCTTTTCCAGGCGATCCTAAAATACATGAATGAATGAATGATTGAATGAATGAATGAATGAATGAATGTTGATGATGCAAGCTTCATGGGTTTGATCTAAAGGCTTTTGGAATTACTTTTCTTCTCTGTAGAAAGAAGACTATGTGCCAGTCTGTTCCCTGTGACTTCCCAATGTTGCATCAGTGGCTACGCTATCATTTCCTTTACTGAATTCCCCAGTCCATAATCCACCCAGGCACGGACAACCAAGTCCACTCAAGGAAGCATTTCTCTGGTTTGGACGAAGCGGACACACATATTCTGAGCCCCGCCTCTTCTTACCTCCATTAGCAGCCCTCATACTTCTAGTCTCTTCCCAGATTCATGAATTTTACTTCTGCTTTTCAATTCATTTAGTTTAAACAGGGCTGATTTGTGTGACATCAGATTAGAACTATGTATTGGATAGCAGTGGGGCCATCAGTGGTACACAACTAAGGCAGTGGTCCCCCATTTCCTTGAGCCTTTTGTTTGTCGGTTGGTGGGTGGTGCTGGGACTGAGCCCAGGCTGTTTGAATAGGCTAGTAAACCATCCACCACAGAGCTTCTTCTCCAGCCCTCTTTTTCACTTTTTATTTTGAGACAGAGTTTCACTAAATTGCCCAGGCTAGCCTTGGGCTCACTATAGCCCATACTGGCTTGCAATGTTTGATCCTCCTGTCTCAGCTTACAGAATAGCTGGTATTGTTGGTATGCACCAGCATGTCCAGTTTGATATTATGTTGTGTTATTTTTTGTTTGCTTTTAACCTTTCTTGACCATTTGAAGAACATTTCTTTTGCTGGGTAAGATAGAAGCAAAAGAGCCAAACTTCAGCTAACCTCAGACATCTGTTAATCTTGCATGATCTGTTCCTGACAGTGGGCTTATTTATTCCTTCTCCTTCTTTATTCCAAACACAGCACAAATATTCCCTTTATTATCCAGCGTGCAAATCAAGAACATCAACTCGATTTTATTTTAGCCTTTTCTGTTCTAATTTTTATAGTTTTGGAAAGGTTTTTTAAAATCTTTCACCTTTTGCGTGTGAGCATGCTAAGACTGAGCTCGGGCGTGTTTTGAAATGTAAAAGGGAAAGCAAAGCGTTAGGCCTTTTCCATTCGGCATACTGTGACAAGTCCACGGCATTGATCCTGAGAGTCTGAGACCGCCCACTTCCCCCTACTCATTACTGGGTCTAACGCTCCTACTCCTCCCTCAAGCTGTACTGGTCTTTAGCCTGTAGGATTCAGAAATGTTATCCTGAGCTACTGAATACTTTCGATCCTCAGGCTGAAAAGTATGGCTGACTCTAGTCATGGTAGCAACTTCCTGGAGTACCCTTCATTTTAACACCACCAAGTTGGTCTTGGTGACAACCAAATAAAGACCAAGGGAACAATTCTTTCCATTGTCTTTATCTCACAGGCAAAGTTACCAGCAAAACAGATTTGGCTAAATAAAAGACATCTGTCCCATGCATCTATCCATCCATCCATCCATCCTATAATATACTATTTAATAACCTGAGGTTTTTGTTTGAACCCCATAGGCTAATGTGATCTTGGGATCACTGTGAGAAACTATTATCATCCTTACTGTAGAAGTGATAACTGTGCTGACAGATTCACAGATATATTCGTGGTGGTGACCAGTTGGCAGGATTTTTAACTGGGACTCAAATCTGGGATGCTAACAAGAAAGTTGTCTCCATGCCAGATACTAGAATGGCTTCAAATATATCCCACCACACAAATTTTGCAAAATATTTATTTATATAAAGATTGTACCACCTGTGTTACTAAGAATTTGACAGGTCATTTGTATCAGAAACACTGCCCATATCCTCTTGCCTGCAAAAGTTCTCCAACATGGAGTCAAAAAAAAAAAAAACCCTCCTTTCAAACAATTTACATTACCAGACACTATTATTCCATAGTTTCCACTAAATGGTGTGTCACTGTTTATATTATTCAACTCATACATATGGAATCCATTTCTTTTGGGGCCCTGCTGGAGTCCCTACAAAGTGTTGTGGTCCTACAAAAACATGATGAGGGGTGTCTTGTTTCTGCTCAGAAAGAGCTCATAACCTACTAGAGGGACTTGTAAGCAATTAAAGTACTAAGCAAAGTACAATTGGTACCTCTCTTGGTTAGAAAGTATAAAACCATTTAAAGAAAACAGATGGAGATTAGCTGGCTCTTCAGGGTGCAGGGCTTTGGTATTAGGAGATGGTGCAGGAGATGTCCTGGGGAGAACAGCAGGCAGGTACAAAGAGGCAGAGAAAGAAAGATGACATGAGTGGGCCCAGAGAGGACTGCTCTCTGTAGAGGCTGCAGAGAAGTACAGGTTGCAGAGAAGGCCACATGGGGTACGATTTGGGAAGCATAGTTGAGGGTTCTGCTGTAGAACCTGAGAAGGTAAGACACCTGATACAGTTTGGAATGGGGGACACTCCGGATCTCTGGTTGTGTGCACCCTGACTGAGACTGTATTGTGAGCAGTAATGAAATGGCAGAGGGTGGGGTGACTTAGAGATGGGGAGCAGAAGCAGAGAGCTCGCTGGCAGGCTCTTCTGTGGTCGTCAGGGTCACACTTGAGTTTATTCCAGGAGCTCTTCTTCTAGGACCAGAGGGCCTGATTCTGTTCTCCAATGTCATCTTTACCGTTACTTTCCATTCCCGTCTAAATGCTCGCTGAGGTCTATTAACGGGGGAGGTGGGCTTTACTTCCTACTCAGGTTCGATTAGTCAGTAGAAGTGCATTTGGATTGCTTCTGAGTACAGTATTGTTTTTTTTCTGCAAACTAACTAAAAGAAGACCAGTTGAGCTTTGGTCAGTTGAGGGATGCCTGGAAACTCCTCTGCAGGGAGATAACTCTCTCATGGCTCTGTAAACTAAGTCAGTAAGACTACCACTAAATGCTTCAACAAGAAATCAACCTCATGTCACCTCTTCTTCGTGGACCCAGAAACTCACTCCTTCACTGCACAGATCATCATGGCCGCTGCTCCTTCCTATAGCTCTGGGTGCAGCAGTGATGGCAAGTGTGTATGCTTTCCCTGTTTATCTAGAGAAAGACTCAACATGAATTATTCAGCTTTCCAAGTTTTAATAGTCATATAACTTCTCCTTACTTCTGAGCACTCTCATTTCTGGAACCTCCCAGAACTCTTTTTGATGCTCATATTTTTCTAAGAATCACATCGTTTCTAACAGGCTGGAGGGTGAGGAGGTGTGTTGGTTAGCGCTGTGGTGAACAGCTTAAAAGAAGGAAGTTTATTATGGCTCATATCTGCAGAGGTGCATGGGCAGAGTGCCATGATGTGGAATATGAGGTGGAAAATGATCACTTTATGCCAGCCGAGAGAGAGAGAGAGAGAGAGAGAGAGAGAGAGAGAGAGAGAGAGAG
>NW_021621185.1:15388434-15395934 GCF_004785775.1 Grammomys surdaster
GAGAGAGAGAGAGAGAGAGAGAGAGAGAGAGAGAGAGAGAGAGAGAGAGAGAGAGAGAGAGAAACAGGAGAAGTCCAGAGTCCCCCATGTCTCTTCAAGGGTAAACCCTCAGTGAGCCAACTTCCTTAGCCCCATGTAATACTCTTCCAGTGTCCCAAAGCCTTAGCACATGCGCTTTAAGGAACATTTAACATCTAAGAGGAGGGTTGGGATGGAGTTTATTGGTATAGTGTTTGCCTATCATACATGAAACCCCAGGTTCTATCTCCAGTACTGGAAAACAAGTAAGTGAAGGTTTCAATCAGCTATCTCTTCTCTCCCCTACAAGGTTGATCATCCAGAACATGGTGTAGCTAGCTTCTCTTCGGGGAAAACAGTAACGAGCCCTTCGCTCATTTCTAGACACGCCATGGCTCTAGTGTTACTTTGGCTTTGAGAGTAAATGGGATGTCAGTTCGGGAGAGATTGCGCCTGTGTTCACGGGCCCACACAGAAGCAGAGGGTGAGACACAGTGAGAGAAGCTAGGAGCAGCTTCTCATTCTCGCTGTTATGCTGAATTGAGCAGGAACAAAAGTCTTTCCGATGCATCTGACATCTCAGCAGCTAACTCAAGAGACATGAGGAAAATGGGGCTCCCGTCTCATGGGAGGCAGAGGCGGAGGTAAGTCACCCCTCAGCATGGAAGGGAAGTGGGAAAAGGAGCAGGAAGAGCTGACCTATCTGCTCAGTATGTCCCAGACTCCGTTACCTGAGACTCACCAGGGGACAGACCAAGAAAGCCCATAGGAGACGAGTAAGAGCCAAGAAGAGGGGATACGGAAAAGGGTTATAGCCCACTCTTCCCTGGTTTTCAACTCTACTGTTCTGTGCAAGCAAAAGCTCTCCTCTCTCAGCCTGCAGATCTAAGGGTTCTATGAGTACATCTAAGAGGCAGAAACACGAGGACAGTTCTACTTTATAAAGCCGGTTGAACTAGATATAAAACCCAGGCAGAAGCCCTGGCTCTCCTGTCTTAGAAATGCATGAAGCAGAAAAATATGTATCTGTCACATTCCTTAATAAACAGGAACAGGTGTTGTCCCCAGGGCATGAGTGGGAGGGAAGAGGATGAAAACCCATGACCTTTCTCATTGGAAGCCATTTCTCAGTGCAGATACTAACTCCCTTTGACAGTAAAACAGACGGCAGATAGCAGTAAGAGTCTATGTGCTCAAGTGAGTCAGGCTGAGGGCTGTGTGGTCTCCTGCAAGGCCTGCAAAGAACTCGCCAAGCTCTGAGCCACATCAGCTCAGCCATGGCATCCGGGGGAGAGGGAAGCGGCCTCATATTCATCCACTGAAGTCTTCGTCCCCGGTGTGATAGCCTTTGGAGGTGAGACTTTGGGGTTAGTGAGTTGAACCTGGGTCCTGAGGGTGGCACCCCCTTTATAGGATTCGTGCGTTTACGAGAGGAGACACAAGAGAGCATATCCTGCTGCCACGTTGTGGAGATACAATGAGGAGATGACTGTGTAAGACAAGCACCACACCTGCCAGGAACTTAGACACAGTCTATAGTCTTGCCGTCTCTAGAACTATGAGAAATAAATGTCCGTTGTTTGAACTACGTCATCCACACACTGATTATAACTGAGGATCATAAAGGCAGCGTGTAATCATCCTGGTCTCATCCTTTCTGAACTGGTTTCAGAATTCAGACTAACATGAGGATGGAACCATGTCAGAAGGCACCTTGTAGTGAAAGAGGGGACAGAAACAATGCAAGAGTCAAAGGAAGGAAGGGATGGAGGGCTGTGAATGCTATCACATCACTGTATTTTCACACTCTCAGTAGCTGTGATTGTGATCACTAGACTAAGGTCTGTACAAGACTGGGCCTGTCAGTATTCTGCCATAAGAGCAGAAGAACCCAATGCTTCCTATGGATCGACATGGTCCGATCTAGTGGCGGCTTCTCCAATGCTATAGCCACTGGTGTTACATGCTCCTCTCCCAACACCTGTGCTGCTGTAACTGATTCCAATGAAATGCATTGGCCTACAACAAACAAACAAACCCCTCAAATCATGGAAGCAGAAGGAGGACTGGCTGGGACAAGAACGAGAACCAGTGGGACAAAAACGGGCAATGCTGCAGTGGTACATTCAATGAAAACACATTCCATGAAGGTACATTAATGCCACAGTGAAACCTCCTGTTCATGCAATATGGTAATGAAAGACATATTGGCCATAAGCAAGTTTTCATTTTTCTCTCTCAACTAAATTCATACAGGTAAGTGTCCAGTAAGAAGAACACGGCATCCAAAGGGAAGCAAGCAATGGAAAGCATACCCTGAATCCCGGCTCTGGAGGAGCCCTCCAAGGAAACCCTGCAAGCCGGCTTACCTTTGTTCAGCCGTCCCATCACAGTGAATTCCAAGTATTTACTGTTATCACTTGAGGCGTAGAGGCCAAAGATGGTGGCTGAGCTTTTACTCTGCAGCTTGAAGGTAGAGATGATGTAGAACTCGTGCAGGGTGGGATCTGTCAGGACTGGTTGCAGGGCGCTTGGGTTCAGCCTCTGGCTGGAGGACGGCAGAAGATCAAAGACTAGAGAGAGCAGACGGAAGCGTGTGGTCACTGAAGACTAACCCAGGGCAAACGCTTTTTGTTGTTGTTGTTAATTGGTGGGAGAGCATTTGACAGTAAGCTACAGTGTGAGCTGATCTTGCTGCTCCCTGTCTCCCCATCCCCCCGAACCCCCCCACTGACAAACTCACCAGTTCTTCCTGTCGTTAATAGTGGCTGGACATTTGAAGCAGAGGAAATACAGCACAACATTTATGACTTGCTATAGCCCTAAAGAGAAGTCTAGATTTGCAAACACAAAATTGGATTTGGCTGAACAAGTGGCTCTGAAAGTATCTGCTAGGAAGACTACTAAAGGTTAGAGCACAAGGAGGGATGGGTGAGGGCAATCAGCTCAGTGTTCCCCTCATGACCTCAAGCAGCGAACTGCACTGATGGGGTCCTTTAGGTGCCTGTTGGGTCAGAGCCAAATGCATCTTCCGGTTCCATGACATGACAGGGAAAGAGGCAGAGTGCATGCATATATATAGGAGGACAAAATATAGCAGAACGCCTTGCCACTTCTGAGAGCCTGTACGATTCTCCAGTATTTCTGTTAAAAACAACAACAAACAAAACCCATTCCATCTAGGAAACAAAACAAAGTGAGGCTCCTGGTTTATTTGATTCAAATGTATCCAGCGGGATGGAGCCAGTTACGGATTGTGCAACACTTTCTGGTGAAAGCTTCCTGAGACCCATTGAAATGAGAAGGCTGGGTCCAGGGCCACTGAATGTCCACATGTAGACACTGACACTGACAGCAAGTGCTTATGGAGGCACACAGATACTGCTTGAACACTTCCCTGGCTGGCTAGGAACTTCAGCACCTACGGCTATCTCTTGTCTATAGTAGTCTGATTGCTACAAGGGTGACACTGATGACTGACAGAGGGCTCTAACAATCCAGCATCCTAACAGAAAAATCGGCAATTACAGAAAAAGAACCACAAATGCCTAGCAGGTATATAAGTGACAGAACTGCTAATTTAAATAACAGTATTTTTGCTATCAAATTGGGAAATGTTAAGAATACAGTTATACCTAACACTGTATGTGCGAGTTCAAGGTGTTCTTTCATGTTCTGCTCAGTAAGATTTAAATTAGTAAAAATTCTTTTTTTTCCAGTAGTGGCGGTTGAACCCAGCGCCTCAGGCTCACTGTCACTGCGCCATGTCTTCAGGTCAAATCAGTATAAACATTCCGAAGGTAGTTTAAATAACAGTATCTAAGACTCTGAAACACAGTGCCTCTTGGCCTAGCAAATCTACTTAAAGAAATGTATTGGAAGGAAATGATAGATAACGGACTTAGGTACAATATTTACCATCATTTTGGCTCCTATAGATTCTCTATGGTTGTGGAAGGAACTAGCTGAAGCTAGAAACTGGAAATACAGAAGCTCTCAGGGCTGAGTGCTTTGCTGTGAAAATGTCAAGAGAAGAAAGACTTCACAGCTAAAACAACGGCTGATGCCAGTCTAAGTCATCCACCACTTCAGTTGTCCAATAAGATGTTAAGTATGATATCAAAATACCAGTGACAAATTTAGTGTCCTACACTACAAAACAGACCAAATTCATTTTGTCCCATGTTTTTGAAATGTAGTTAAATTCATACTGATATAGATAAAGGAGAAAAAGTTGCAAAATTACATATATGTACAACATGCTATCTTTAGTGATTTATTTGTTTAGACAAAGATTTGAAACAAAAGTTGATTCAATGGCATCTTTACATTAATAGTAGCTATTTCTAGGTTGTATAAGGTTTTTTTGTTTATTTTCTGGCAATTCTGGTTAATTTTTGTTTTTGCAGTGAACAAGGATTGGTTTATACTAAAAAATGAGTAATTTTTTAAGGCACACAGGAAAAACCATAGTTACTTGAGAATTTCTACTTTTAAAAAACAGATAATTTATTTCCAAGCTGGATCTCTGCTGTTTCTTTCCCCTAAAAGCCCTTACACAATAGAGATTTTAATACTAGACAAATCAAAAAGCAAAATATCTCACCTATCCTTCTAGTACCCTGCATCCTCAAGCTACAAAAATAGGTTGTTAATTTCTAAAGAATTGAGGAGTTATCATTCCCACCAATGGGGGTTAAGGTTGAATAAAGTGTTGAGCTTGAAAACTCTGTTCTAGATAAGACACCTTCAAGAGACAGACATAAATTCAGAGTTTGAGAACTGTCTTCCAAACTGAACCCCTGATGTTTCATGCCGGCTCCAACTTTGATCAGACCTGTGATCTAGCTGGCTGGCTCTACATGAGAACTTCGGTCTGCCTGGCTCCCCTTCTGATTCATTTGCTGTTCTCCAGAGGCTGAGCTGGGCTTAGCGAGTAGTGAGTTTAGAGAGTGTTTTAGGGAGGAAATAAGATGCCACTATCCCCTCTTAATGCTATTACAGTTCAGTAAACGTACTAGGATCCGAGCAATGAGCATCCAGTGTTAAAGGTGAAATTACTGCTACCGATGAGCACGGGAATTCAATACCTGCTAATTTAGGTCTAGCAGCTTGGCTCAGAGGGAGTCTGAGATAAGTGAATTAAATCAGTTGAGCTGCTGATTGCCGACTTGATAACTCTATAAAAGAATCTAGCAGACACCTGACTTAATCATATTGTCTACAGAAACTAAGTTAACGGGCTAAGTTAGGTAATATCACCTGAGCTCAAGTCTGCACAGAAATGTCAGGTCTAAGAAACAGAATCCAAACCTAACCTACACCATAAAGTTGTGTGCTCCAATGTCAAGAGTTTATATAACAGAAAATATTATATAACAGAAAATAACCTCTGGACTATTCCGTGCAATGGGTAGCCAGTGGCATGAAGGGAACACAGACTTCCTGCCCCAGCATGCTTTGCTCAGCTTCGGGAAGGAAACATTTTACTCCTCCTGTGCTTCTTCTAGCTTTCCTCATTCTCGGCCCATAGTAAAACAACCCGGGTGCCCAGTGTCAAGAGGAAGGCCAGTGCGCACAGCCTGTCAGAGCCTGAGAGCCGTCCTGGCTGTGGTAATTGCTTCCTTGTGGTCTTTACACGAAATTTTGCTTAACCTTAAGTGCTTTATTTTAACTCCCTGTCAAATATTGATTTTTTTTTCTTAACCTCTTCACAGAAAAAGATCAATTTCTGAAGAGACTCAAGTAATCAAACTAAGTCCGGGGGAGGGGGGAGTTAGCCTTTGAGTATAAGGAGAAGCACAGGAAGGCGGGCAGAGTAAAGCAGCGTTGCTCAGGGGTAAATTCAGAGTTTGAGAACTGTCTTCCAAACTGAACTTGGTGCCAGGGCTTCCCAGAGAGAAGGGACTGGAGGGGACAGACGCTGGTCTCCAGAAAACAAGGATTTCATCCCCTGCCAGAGGACAAAAGACCCTGTGACACATTCTGCAGTGAATGACGAAAATAAGTTTGCACCCCCTCTAAACTATAGTTCAAGGAATTCGTCCTGTGGTTGGGTAATGGTATTGGAGAAAATTCTAGACTTTCATCATCACTTTCTATAAAGATGTACTTCCATTCAGGTCCCAGAGAAACGCAGAGGTGCATGGCGAGGCCGCAGGAGCCCAGGCAGAGCAGCGAGCGCAAAACTGGCCCCTCTAGGTGATCTCAGGACAGCAGCAGCGGGCTGGGTGTAGAGGGGACCAGGAGAGGCCACTTACCCTGGGGTGTGGCCTGCGCGCCCGTCCGCTGCCACGGCTGCAGGACCAGGTGCAGCAGGAGGAAGGCGGCTGCGCGTGGGGCCAGCATGATGACTCTTCTGCTCCCGAGGGCTGTGCAGGCAACAGCGTCCGCGTGGCTCTGCCGGGGTAGGACTCTGTCTGATGGCCTCGGGCGGTGAGCGGCACAGGTGGCGGGCAGGGCAGTGCGCAGCCGTCGGAGGGGCGCTGGCTGCTGGGCTCCGCGGCCGCAGTCCGCATTTTATGGTCCAGCCGCCCGGCGGGGAGGGTGGGGGCGGAGGAGGACCGAATCGGGGCGGCCCCCTTGGCCAGGATCCCCCATTTGCCAGGAAGAGCGGGGGCGGCGGGAACCGGGAGCGTGGGCCACCGAGAGAAACGCTGGTGCAGAGACCAGACGGAATGGAATGAGGTGGACAGTGGGACGGCGTGGGTGGACAGAGAGGAGTGTACCGAGGAAGGGAGGAATTCGAAAGAGAGGATAGGGCGCAGAGGATGGGCAGAGAGGGCCACAGCAGAGGAGGCCAGTATCCTGGTCCCCAGCCTTGGGCTTCGCTATTCTTTCCTCTCTTACTTCTTGTGTTTTCTAGAGAAACACCACTTGGACGTGTTTCTAAAGTCTCCGATTACTTTCCCAACTGGTCTTGCTCTGCTTCCTGTGGTCCAGAGGGTAGTAGGATTTGTGTATTTCTACAAGTTTTTCTTGAAAATTTGAAATGATGATTTTTTTTTAAGACACCAAGTTTTGAGACACAAAGAGTGTTAAGTGGAAAGTTTTTTTGGGGGGGGGGGAGTGGAAATAAAAACATCTCAAGGCAGACAGGCAGAGATGGAGATGCCGAGTCTCATGGATGGTTTACTTCAGGCCAGTTTGCAAAAGGGCTATGCACCTACCTTGGGCAGCTCAACACTCTGTAAAGGTTCTGTTTGAAGGTATGGGGGTAGGGACACCGGAGGGGCCCCTCTTCCTCCCAGGCAGAGCTCTCAGAGGATGGCGTGGATTAACTAAGAGAAAAACATTTGAAAAGCTGCAGTAAAAAACATTCCCCGTGTAACAATCTCCACCAAGGCAGAGGGGCCTTCAGAAGATTTCTAGACCTATCTCATTCGTCTCAAAGAATTCCATTTGTAGAAGCTATCTACCACCAGCTGGGTGGTTAACCCTCCTTTCTATCTCCAAATTTGCCAGAGCAATCCCTCTCCACTT
>NW_021621185.1:15400934-15419142 GCF_004785775.1 Grammomys surdaster
GAGGAAGGTTTTGTCAATTCCCTTGGGTCTGAGACACTGGGGTCCTTGTCAATAACATACATCACTCAGGACTCCCTCTGCCCCGCACACATCTCAACCAAAGCTATGTGGCATCAGTATTGACCTTAATATCCACACTCAGGATGAGAGCATCCAGGCTCTTCCTACAGGGTAGCTACAGTGCTTCTTCAGCAGTGGGAAAACTACTATGCACCACTATTTGACACAGCTAAGTAGATGCTTTATACATATTTGTTTATTAATATATGTTACTGCTACTTATGCCAGATTTCTACTTGGATTCTTGAATGGATTACAAATGGGAATTATTAACACAAAATGGAAAAGCTAATATGGTTTACATTCTGGTATGTGCTGACATTTATACCAGAGTACTGGGAGTATGTGGATGCCAAACTCTTATTTAGTTGAATTTTAATAATAAAGGAGGGGACTTGATGAAGTGACGAGAAAATAGCTTTTCTAGAAACTATTTAGCACAAATAATGGTCCAGGAAATGAAGAAGGGGGCTTTTGATTAGTACACAATTAAACATAGATTTTTTTTTATTCCAAAATTTTGCAAATGCTTTGCTATAGCAATTAAGCACGGAAGATTAGGGAAACATGGGAAGAAGAGTGTAAAAATCACTCATTTTCATCCTCGCTGGGGGTCTCAGTGGACTCTGCACAAAAGCCTGTCATTAAGTCTCTTTAATATGCTTTACTAAATTGTGTGTAAAATGCCTTAGAGAAAGAGCCCAAGATGCCACCGAGAGCACATCTACTCCGCTAATAAATACGCTCACTGAACACTCGAAGCCCAGGGAGTTTTGACAACCAGCATTTCTTAAATTAGTTTTCTCTTTCATTAGCCCACCTTTAATCCATCCACATCTGAATTCTGCAGTATGGGTGACAATGATAACAGTGGTGTCAGGAAAACAAAGTCCAGTGCCAGGTTTCTGAATTCTTTGTTAAGAAACGTGGCGGAGAGTGTCAGCAGGAGCTGCCTCAAAGTTTTGAAGCCGCATCATGTACCTCAGGATGGTCTCGGGGTTGCTAGGTAGCTAAGAATGCTCCTAAACTCCAGACCCTCTTGCCTTGTCTCTCGTGTTGGGATGACAAGTGTGCATCACCACGCTCAGCTATAATAAGCATTAATTAAAGGAGTCCAGGATTTGGGATAATTTCTTCTGGTCTATGTTGAGGTTCAACAGTGGTTGTAGGCAAACATAACAATATCGCGTGAGTTTTTAAGAATATATATATTTAACCTAACTAAAGTACTAGTACCCAAGAGATTTTATTAGTCAGCAGGAAGATTGCTGCTGCTAACTACAAATGACCTTTCAGTAGCTCTAAAGGACTTAACTATTTTTCCAACTCTACATTCAAAAGTTATATGAGTTTTGCTACCCGATAATTGATGAAAGTATTGTATCCAAATGAATGTTTGCCAATTGAGCATAGAATGCTAGTTTATTTTCATGAATATTGACACAATAGATTACCCTGCAAATTAATTACTATGCATCTATTCACTCGATTTCTGTTGACATTCTTCAAGAATGTGCCAAATGCTGCTAGGCATCAGACACACAACAGTGAACGGAGCACAATTCTCATTCTGCAGCTCATGGCTTAGTCAAGCAAACAGGTGACACAGGAGTACACAGGTGTCAGGGAAGGCATGTCATAGAAAACAAGTTGGGGATCCAGGAGAAGGCGAACTATAGCTGGAGAGAGTTGGGAAGGTATTCCCAAAAGAGGTGACTCTTTTTCTTTGAAGAATGCATCTTCCAGGTGACAAAGTAGAGGAGACCCTTGTAAGCCAAAGGGATGCTTGTCACATAAAGACCATGGAGGGAGATGTATAAAACCTATCTGGGTTTCTGACCTGGGTCCTTTCACTGAGTTAGGGGGTAGACTGGGCTTTGCCATGTTGAGTTTAGGGGGCTCCTATGATCCTCATGAGGAGTAGTCGATGGGGGTGCTCAGTGGCATGAGTCTGTGTCTAAGGAGGGGGATCATAAGTTTGGGCATCAGTAATTTACAGATAGTAATTAAAGCTGTAAGTACAGATGAGACAACTTAAAATCAGTGTGCAAAACAAGAAGACAGTAATGGGGGATGCTGAGATCCTCTGACACTGTGAGAGCAAGGAAAGAAGCAGCGAGTGGAAGAGAAACTGCACACACACGCACACACACACACACACACACAAAATCTGGAAAGTGGTGTCGGAGACACTGTAAAGTAGACATTTCTGGATGCGCCCAGATTAAAGGTAGGCAGCAAAGTGCATGCTTCGTATGCACGACCCTGAGCTCCATCCCTGGCACCAAACAACAAATAAAAACAAAAATCCATCGTGCGTTAAACAAAACAGAGGTCATTGATGACCTGATGAAGGAAGTGGTTTGGTGGAACTCTGGGGCGGAGGCAGAGTCTGCTGTGAGCAGTGAGGGTGAAGTCTTGGGAGTGGGAACAGCGAGGGCCACTGACTGTCAACAGGCTTGCCTTTGGGGTGGAAGGAGGATGTTGGGCAGTGGCTGAGGCAGACAGATGATGTCCATTGAGATGGAGTAGACCTTCTGGATGGGGTAGTTCACACGGGATGTCTATGGATCAACGGTGCTAACAGAGCAATCGGCAGCATTTGGTGGCCTATGAAATTTGATATTTTATTTATTTCTTTGGTATAAAATTTTTTTCATGGTGCCTGCCATCCCTCTAACAACATAAACTTCACATGGATGAGGGTGGTCAGTAACAGACAGCAGCAATCCCCACCTGGAAGTTCATTATCTCCTTTCTCGTGAAGCCCAGAGACAGTGTTCTAGGTCAGGGTCAGCTACTGAACTTTCTTCATGGCTGCAGACAAAGGGCTGCGGCTCCTCTCTCTCTCTCTCTCTCTCTCTCTTTCTCTCTCTCTCTCTCTCTCTCTCTCTCTCTCTCTCTCTCATTTCTCAGAACCATTGCAACAGACTCCAAAGGCCTCATTGTCTAGCAGTGATTCATAGTCACATTCATGCCTCTTCTGTCACAAAAGGAGAAAGTGACTTTCCCGAGTTTATGTTCTCTGCTGTACGAGGTGGATCCCATCAGAAAGGGAGAAGGGATACACTGTCAGCCAGAGGCTCCATGTCCTCCGTGGCCACTGTACTCACTGGGTAATTCCAGGCAGATCTCTGGTGAATGGTTTTTATTTTCCTGGGAGGTTTATAGTGCCATAAAACATAAATGTGAGGTTTGAGAGAAAAAATGTTCTGGACAGTCAGGTACAAGTGAGAGCACGGGGAGGAAATAAGACAGGGAAAATAGAAGTCAGAAAGAGAGAAAATGGCTTCGCCATTTCTGTCATTTAATTAAAGAGGATTTAATGCGGCCCATAGGCCAAATATAGTCATCACCTCTCTTTCTAGGGCTAAGAAGCCAAGAATGGGTTTTATAGCTTTAAATGGTTGGTGGAAGAGTAATATTTCTGACACGTGAAAATTATGTGAATCCCAATAAAATTTTGATTGGACCAAGTCATGCAATTCTGTACGAAGCTGTTTGTGTGACCTAGTGACGAAGATGAGCGGCTGCAGGAGAGTCTGCAGGCCTGCAAAAAGCCGACAGAGCTCCTCCGTCCTCCGCTGTGGGAAAAGTTGCCTGACACAGCAATCCTTATCAATCAATACGACAGTGGATTTCTAAGCAGAATGCTTGGGAAGGAAGGGGAACCGGAAGCTAGTGGGCCCGTTGTTGGTATTCTACCAGCTCCCTTCCTAAGTTCTCCTTGAGTCAAAGGCACAAGGCGGACATCACCATCTGACTTCTTGGTTCCACAGATGATGAATCATTAACTCTGCAATTCTTCACTTTTCTCTCTCTAACTACAATATTAAATAGTAAAATGGGCCAGCTTCAGATCAACAGAGAAGTGGAAGGAGCTGGCCGTGTTCTTCTGATCTGTCTGATGGGGGACGATTTCGCTACGGAATCGTGGTGTATGTGAAGTGCAAACAGACTTCATTCCTTCACTTGAACATTATGGTTCTTTGAGATCCATTTTATCATGCACATTAGCTAAAAAGGAGCTTCTGATTTGAAAGATGGAGGAGGAGAGGAGAGGAGGGGAGGGGAGGGGAGGGGAGGGAGGAAGGGAGAGAGAGAGAGAGAGAGAGAGAGAGAGAGAGAGAGAGAGAGAGAGAGAGAGAGAGAGATATCTTTGTGGAAATCTGATATGCTCCTTCCCCAAATAGTTTTGCATGTGGGTATCATGAGGAGTCATGGTGATATTTTAGCTGATACCTTTAAAAGTTGACTGACAGAGAAGAAAGCACATGTTTTCTAATGAAATCTAATGAGTTTTAGCAGGAAAAACAGGGTCTAGGGTATCCATTCATTAATTACCTCATTCATTTGTTGTTTATTTATTTATATATTCATTCACTCATTATTTTCTCATACGATACAACCCAACCACAGTCTTCCCTCCCTCCTCTCCTTTTAGTCCCTCCCACACACCTTCCCTCTCCCCCAGATCCACTGCTTCTCCTTTCCCTTCACAGAAGAGCAGGCCTCTTCTCTGAGCAGGGATATGATTGAATCTGAATTGCATAACAAGATGCAATACGACTAGCCACAAACTCAAGTCAAGGCTGCATGAGGCACCCCAATAGGAGGAAAGGGTCCCAAGAGCAGGTGAAAGAGTCAGAGCCACCCCCACTTTCATTGTTAGGAGTCCTACAAAAACTCCAAGCTAAACAACCACAAAACCTGCAGGGGACCCAGGGCAGGCACTAACCTATGAGTATGGCAGAATATCACTAGGGATCATAAAACTGACTTTTTTTTTTTCTTTAAACCAGTCGTGTTTGGTTCTATCCCAGGTCTCTGGAAGGACAGATTTTCTTAAACTGTCTTTCTGAAAGTGCTTCCCCCTGCCCACTTATACATTCTACCCAGAGGTGGTCAGCCTCATTTCCTGGGTCTTCTGGATGGAAGGGACTGTTCCTCCTAGCACAGCTTCCTGAGTTCGCTCACGGGCCTCAGCTTTGGACTGGCTTCCTTGAGGGCTAAGACTCACTCCTTGGCCGTTGCCAAACGTTCTGACAGTGTGATCGATCCTCTGAGGCATAAGGAGCCTGCAGACATTGCTTTATGACAAAACGTGACAAAACTGCTGTCATATTGAAATAACTGTAGCTCCCTGCAAGTTTGGATTTGTTAACACTCCCCATGGAAGGAGTGCTTTGAAGTATGCGTATGATATTGGACCCCCATCTGTGACTTCAGTCACTCCCTCCTGGCTTCACCCCACTCCAAGGTGGATGCAATCCTGTCCCAGATAGTTCCTGAGGTACTGGTGTTTCTAGGAGTTGGATAGTGGTTAAGGAAAGGGTTTTGTCTATGCCACTTTGGAGAGGTTGTCATGCAGGCTGGGGTGGAACGTCTCAAAGACAGCTGTGTTGGAGTCACTTCTGTGCCTTTAAGTCACCTGGAACTCATTGGTTCACCAAGCTGGGCTGGAATGGAACTGCTTCTTTTTCTGTAGTTGGTGCCTGATCCAGGGTGAGTAGTTATTTGTTTATTTCTCCCCAGGAGAAGTCATGCAGGGGTCTGAGATTGCCAGTGTGGTTTTCATGTTTATATGTATTTGTGCTCACACTTATACGTGCATTGTGCAAACATAAGCACATCTCTTTCTCTCTTCTGTAGAAGAATGCTATAAGGTTTCACCTCTGAGTAACCCACATCATGATCCCAGCCAAATTCATCCCATTCCGATCTGGAGCTCAGTCCTACGTGGTTTCACTTAGCCTTTAGAACAACAAGGCTAAATACACAGAAGCTTTAACTTCCACCAGGCAGACTAGAAAACTCAGAAGTTGTGGCGTGGCGGTTGAACAACCTTTCCCCCAATGCCATAGTCTGACTCACATTTAGGCCTTCAGTCCCAGGTGGAGCACCCTTCTATTCTGCTGTTCTGCCTTTTGTGAAGGCCATGAACAAACCTGGGTTCTGGCTTGACTAATCGTGAGAATGAATTTCTTATAGCTAACATAACATTTCTTCTTTCTAAGTGAAAGCCCACATTCTATTTTTGGCATTTGTTTTTTTTTTTTTTGCATTTTCTATGCTTTAAAAAATCGCAATGGTTTGTAACCCCATAGGAAGAACAACAGTATCAACCAACCAGACCCCCCAGAGCTCCCAGGGACTAAACCACCAACCAAAGAGTACACATGGAGAGACCCATGGCTCCAGCCCCATGTGTAGCAAAGGATGATCTTATTGGGCATCAGTGGGAGGAGAGACCCTTGGTCCTGTGAAGGCTTGATGCCCCAGTGTAGGGGAATGCCAGGGCTGGGAGGTGGGAGTGGATGGGTGGGTGAAGGAGCACCCTCATAGAAGCAGGGGGAGGGAGGATGGGATAGGGGGGTTCTGGAGAGGAAACTAGGAAAGAGGATAACATTTGAAATATAAATAAATAAAATATCTAATTAAAAAAAAAACCCATGAGCCAAGGAACCTTCTGAACCTCCTGAAAAGGCTATTTCTGTCGTGACTACAGTACATGACAGCCTCACCCTGGCCTGGGAAGGACCGCTCATGCTACCAGTTGCCTGGAGAAGCAGTTCTCAGAGAGACTCCTGGTGTAAAAGGCCCCCAACCCCAGTTCTCACTAGGGGTGTAGCCTTAGGGAGTTGCTTCAGTTCCTTGTGGGGAAGGAGTATCAGTATCTGTTTCTTCATTGGAAAAGTGCAAAATCTACTTTGGAATTATGTCACTGTGGTGGTTTAAATAAGAATGTCCCCTCCCCGCCCCCTCCCTCCCATAGGGTCATCATCAGGGAGTGGCACTATTTGAAACAGTTAGAAGGATTAAAAGGTGTGGCTTTTTTTGGAGGAAGTGTGTCATTAGGGTTGTCCTTCTCTCTCTCCTTCCCTCTATCCCTCCCTTTTCCCCCATCCCTTCCTCTCCCTGTTCCCACACACTGGAATGTAGCTCTCGGCTATTTTTCCAGCACCATGTCTGCCAGCTTCTATGATCTCAACCATCATGCTCCCCACCATGATGATAATGGACTAAGCCTCTGAACTGTAAGAAATCCCCCATTTAAGTACGTTCTTTATAAGAGTTGCTATAGTCATGGTATCTATCTTTAAATAGAACAGTGACTAGGACACGTGATAACCAAGTCTGGGATAATATTGACATATTATGCTCCCAATTAAGTGATGATTTGTTCCTAGAGTGGCTTCCTTTGACATCAGGGACCTAGGGCTGATTCCTGAGATGTAGAATTCTGAAACACTTTTGAGGACACCTTGTTAAGCAAGTAGAAGTAATGTCCTCATTAGGATTCCCTGTGGCTCATTACTGCATGACCTTGGGAAGCCTTAATGGCTTTACTCCCTAGCCTGATGCATCCTTCAGAGGATGGTGCTATTACTGCCCATAAATGTTGTGAGTGGAGATGTTTTTGGTCAAAGATTGAATAAAAATAAGTAGGCCTAGTATAAAAAAAAATCATTGTTGGTTAACTCAGTAGAATTCAGATGTTTTGTTTGTGATTAAATGTACTAATCTAGCATACATCCTATTTATCTAGCATCATTCTTCTACAGTGAGAGGAAATGGAGAAGCTATGGGTTCCCGTGTCAACCTTCAAACTCGTGAAGGTGTTCACTGAGGGGAGGGACATCCAACCCTCTTGTAAAACACAGGGACTTGGGCAATCTTTGACCTCATAGAATGTGTTCTCTTAGGGAAGGGACACCCAACCCTCTTGTAAAAAGTAGGGAAGGTCGTGGTCTTAGAGTGACTGTTACTGCTCTGTGTACAGCACCTTCAGCTACCATGGTAGAACAGAAACTGAGAAACTGAGCTCCACACTCAGCAGAGGCTGTTACTACAGATAGGAGCATACCAGTCTCACCCCAAGGTTACCCTGTAGACATTCACATCCAGACGTATCATCTACAGATAGGAACATACCAGTCTCACCCCAAGGTTACCCTGTAGACATGCACAACCTGAGGCTGTTACTACAGATAGGAACATACCGGTCTCACCCCAAGGTTACCCTGTAGACATGCACATCCAGACGTATCATCTGATACTCAGAGGAGCAACACAGAGACTGGGCGTTGGTTTAGGTCATGGCCATTTACAGCTTATGACTGACATTATAGGAAAATTAGTCTGTGATGATCAGGAGCTGTGTGGGACTTCACGGACAGTTATGGTTCTGATGTTTGGTGGTTTTGAATATGTAGTTTCCTTTTCTACTTATTTATTTCTCTTTGAGGTACTGACAATGAGTTCCAGAGTCTTGCCTACGCTAGGTAAGTACCCCACTGCTGGGTTACACCCTAGCCCTATTCTTATTTACCACATATTCCTACTCGTCAGTAGGGTATAATGGAAACTTCTGGTAATAGCTGTCCAAGAGAAGGCTCTACCCTAGATGTTTGGCTAAGGGAAGTGTGACAGCCTTCTGGATAGCCAAAGCATCCAAGCGTATGACAATTAAAAACATATGACAATAAAAAAAGCATGACAATCATAAAAGTTATGGGCTTCAGTAATCTGTCCTGACAAATGTAAACCCTAAAGAGAAGGAATGTGCTGTGCTTCTCAGCACTGTTGTCCACTGCTCTTGTGAAAGGTGTTTATAGTGCTTACAGAGATCGGGCTCTGTGACCATCCCCATCTTTATAGATTTCTGCTAGGGAATATTCAATTATAAATATATAGTAATTTGAATAACTAAGCTTAATAAGTTTGGCATGCTGGAACATTTTTTTGATATTGAGACAACTGTATTTTGAAGAGAGCATTTTAAAGGTAACTATGTGGAATTTCTTCTTTCTTTAAAAGTCATGTAGTAATGAATATTTCTCCTAATGTTGCTTCTTGTTGTAACTAGTTAGTTTAATCTCTGAAAGAACTGGGAGAAAAATAAATGTAATTTAACTTCCATTTAAAACGCTGTTGCTTGGGCTTGTGAGATGGCTCAGCACACAAGTATGTCTACTGCCTAGCCCAAGGACCAGAGTTTGATCCCAAGGACCAACAGGGTAGAAGGTGAGAAACAACTGCCACAAGTGGTCATCTGACCTCCATTTGCACACCATAGCATACACAGATACATATGTACACATACATATGTGCACACACACTCTAAAATGTAATAAAAAGCCAAAATGCTACTAGTTAGGATCATAGAGATACTATGAATAGTCTTTAGAAAGTGATGAAACACCTAGGGTAGAAAATGCTCTTGAAATTCAATGAACTATTGAGCCAGTGAGAAAGCAGGGGGCTTCTAGAGGTCAAGGAAAAATTGAAATCACAAACCTGAGGTGAGTGAACGTGAAGGTGGCCAGGAAAACTCCGGGCCTTCTGCTTCTCCAGTAGCAGCCCAGGGATGATGGGGTTTAAGCAAAAGCCCAAGGCTTCCTTCAGGTGAAGAGTCTGGTAGGAAAGTGTGAAAGCTGGCGCCCCGGGAGCCTCACTTTGGATGTGAGTAGACAAGAGAGAGTAGTAGATGAGAACTCTGCTTGTCGCCATGCCATCTTGGTTGTGGTGTGGAGGAGGGAATTCCTCTGGGATTGAAACTAGAATTCTCCCTGGTGTTGGCTTTGTGTATCTGCTTTTATAGGGCCCCCCCAAACAAACCTTTATAATTTGAACATTTTCAAACCTATAAAATGGGTGAATGAAAAGTACAAGGCACAGTTGTCTCAGAGTCGCAATTTTCCAATACCCTTCCCAGCCCCATCTCAGTACATTTCTAGGACTTTTGTTATTGTTGTTGTTTCTTGCTTAGAGGAAGATTCTAAACACAAGATGCTTAACTCTTCAGTACTCCAGTAGGTATCTCCAGGAGTAAAGCTATCTATACAATGCAATATCATTATCCCACTTGCAATAAATAATTCTGTAATGATGTTTAATGTAGCCCACACTCTAAATTCCCAGTTATCCTCCCAAACAACCATAACCCAATAAAATATGTTATCTGCATTTGATTGGTTGTTCTGTCTTTTTAGCTTCTTTTAATTTAAAAGAGTATCTTCCATTGTGTGTGTGTATGTATATGTGTGTATGCATGTGTGTGTATGTGTATGTATGTGTGTGTATATGTGTGTGTATATGTGTGTGTATGTGTGTGTATGTGTGTGTATACGTGTGTGTATGTGTATGTATGTATATGTGTGTATATGTGTGTGTATGTGTGTGTATACGTGTGTGTATGTGTATGTATGTGTGTGTATACGTGTGTATATGTGTGTGTATGTATGTGTGTATATGTGTGTATGTGTGTGTATACGTGTGTGTATGTGTATGAATGTGTGTGTATATGTGTGTGTATGTATGTGCATGTGTGTATATGTGTACTTGTTTTTGTTTGTGCACATCTGTGTTCAGGTGCTTAAGCATATGTGTGTCCCTCTGTGGCTGGGCCGGAGGCTGACTTTTGGTACTGTCCCCTTCCCCTTATTCTTTTGAAGCAGGGTCTGTTTGCACCTTGAGCTCATTGATTTGGGTAGGCTGGCTGGTCAAAGAATTTCGGGGGTTTTCCTGTCTCCACTTCCCTCAGTCCTGGGGGTGCCTGATTTCTATTGAGTCCTGGAGATCTAAGGATATAAAATTATATGTAGATCAAAAAACTATTTTTAAATAATTGTATAGTTTTAAAAATCAACAAATGCTTGATTTACATACCAATTAAAAACATATAAATATGAGAATACACACAATTATCTTGGGTGAAATGGGGTTCCAAGTGGGAAAAGCTTTTTCCTTATCAATCTGTCGTCTCTAAAGTCCATCCAGGTTGAAATAACAACCAGCTTGTCTGAGCTTGGGCATTTTAGTCACTGTGAAATGAAAACCTTTAACAAGAAGGTATTAATATCTCACCGGACCACCTTTCAACCCCAGCAGTAATTCAAACACAATAATATATGCAAACTCTTCATCTTTTATGATGAACATACTTATGTCTCTCATATAGGAATTGTAACTGATAAAGAACCTTCCCTTCTTTGACATAATGAATTTGTTATAAGATTTCATCTCACTTGAATCAATTTATTTTAAAAATAATACCTCTTCTCAGAACAATCCCACTCAAGAAGCCAGCTGAGACAGTCAAAAGAACATAGAAAATAAATGTGAAGAGAAATAAACCAGAATGAGCACTTTTAGGCTCCTGGGTAGGTGTTGGCTGTAGGAAGAGAACACTGGAGTAACCCCAAAACATCAGGCTATGGGAAGAAATGGCCTTTTGGCAGTGGGGCACACGTTGTGACCTAAAACAGTATGGAACCCTACCTTATCTAGCTTGGCACTGCCACTTAACATGTATGGATTTAAAATCAACACATTTCAGGAAATACCTTTAGAATCAGAGAGGGAATTTATCAGTCTAAACTTTGGAAATGTGTGGTTTAGGTCTGTGAGGCAAAGCTCAGCAATGATTCTGTGTGGTCTGTCCAGGGAAGGGTTGTTTCCTGACCCTAAACATAGGTCTTTTGGGCTGAGAGGCAGTCAGGGTCACATTGTGAGGTTGAGTGTCCCGGTAAGTTACAGGCCCACCCCAGGAAACATCCTCACTTGCTGTTTGCCAAGCAGTTTCTCTTAGATTGATGTCCTTGTCATTTGTCTGAGAATGAACTTGTAGCTTGGGGCCGATGTTCACCTTGCAATAGATACCTTATATTTCAATGACAGACTGTCAGCCAGCTTACTGTTCTCCTGCCTCCGTCAGACACTGATAGGAAAGGCTGCTTTCTATTTCTCCAAGACAGATGCTCTGACCTTAGTCTCTAGCACTATCACATTAGAACAAAACACTGTCCACTAGAAGCCATCCTGCCAGTCGTCCTGTGACAACTGACCTCCCCTTCGGACCTTCTCCATGAGAGTTGACAACCAGCAATCATTTTACTAATGATGAGGATGCTGTGTTTCAGAGAAACACATTATCAAGAGGTCCTTTATTGAGGGATGGAGAATATTCATGAAGGTATAGAATGGACCCCAAACCATGGATTCTGATCTCTGATATTTCACATTTCCTCTTCACTGGAACAAGTCAAGCAGCCTTCAGCACCTGAGATTGTGGCTTCCAATCACCCCAGATACCCATAAGCCTTTAGAGAGAGTTTTCTGTGACCTACAGATCTCCACTCAGCAGGGCATGCTTCCCTTGGGTAATCCTGATTCCTGAATCCTTTAGCTGAGAAGTCCCTGTCTGAGATGACAAACTCCTACTTAGCGCCTGCTTCCACCAGCTCTGTACCAAAGAAACCAAAAGTTCCCCTTCCTATGACGAGGTCTTTATTTTAGTGCCCAGAAGGGAAGTGCAGCCGAGTAATACCTTCTTACAATGTCTCTTATCTAAATTTGGATAATGTTCTAGGTTGAGAACTGAATGTTAATTATTTTAGAAGACGTAGACTTCCTATTAAAAGATTACTACAGGAGTGGTAAACTTCAAGTTGGAGTATTATCATGTTTCAGTGGGGAAGGAATGTTAAGGAGACCTAGCCTATCTGAATCTGGAGATGATGAAATGCATGCACCACAGAAGAAGTGATACTTCAGCCTGCACACTCCTTTCTATGCACGGGAAGGACGAAGCTCAGAGAAGCTGTTACCCAATTAGCTTTAACCCAGTTCTTCAGGCCCCAGGTCCATGTTCTTGCTTCCTCATTGAGGTGTAGGCTAAAGATGAGGCTCCTAAGTTTCACTCTTATGATCCCTGATAACAGACATGAACTCCAGCAATGATGGCTAGATGCTAGACCACTGCATAGTGCCAGATATTTTCCTCTTTTCTCCCAAGTATGGGGCAGTCCTACCTCCTTTGGCTTGAGGACCACTCCTGTTGTGACTCAGAGATCCTTGAACTCCCTAAAAAGTCTGTGAACCTAGGACTCTGGATGCTTCCAAGGGTCCTGCTATATCCATAGAGCATTACATAACTTCTGGAGATGATGCTGTATCTATGATGGTCCACTACAGACCCTGCTGGAAATTCTCAGTCCTTTTGTTAGAAGTCACAGATGCATAGTGTGTAGATGTCGTAGTCATATTAGCTACAGGTCCCACCCATGTCCACTGGGGACCACGTCTGATACCTTGGCTCCTGTAAGATTCCAAAGCTATGCTTCATGTGCCACAAGATTGGAGAGATTGCTTCCCCTCCAGACAGATACAACAGACCTGCTGTGGGAGGCTATGGTGATACTGGAGTACCACCACCTTGTACCTCCTAGTCATCAGCAGTTCCTAGCGGAACATGTCTTTCTATAATTTATTAAAATTCCCATCATTCTATGGGGCTGAGTAGTGAGTTAGTGGAAAGTTGGGCTCTGAGCTGTGTCTGGAATCTTTCCTGAGGTTTTACTTCTGGATCAAGTTGACTTCTTTCTCCTTACATGAGCCTAAATCTCCTCCTAGGAGGCTTATTTATGGGACAGCTACTGTAACATCTGTCATTTGTCAATGCATACGACATTCCAGAGCCTGTGCCAAGAGCTCATTTTATACTAGTTAATTCTCACGACAGCCCTGTGGAGCGGACATTATGTTATCTCCCTATTTTACAAATAAGGAGGTAAAAGTTTGCTAAGGATAAAGGACTCTTCCATAGCCACAGAGCTAATAAAGGGAACAGGGATTTGACCCCAGACCTGTGGGAATTGGTTCCTGCTCTCTTATCCCACGCCATGCTGCTTGATACGAATGAATGTGCTTGGGGTAGGTTGGCACTACCAGCTATCACCTATGCTGGGTACTGCTAAATTCCAGAAGTGGGTTCAGTTAGGGCTCAAAGGAGGGCCCTTCATGGTAATACAACTTTCTTCTTAAAATATGAGAATACAGAGCTCTCAAGACTCTTCTGAGATTTAAGAAATGAAACCTGGGAAGGACAGAACTTGCCTCATTTTGAGCACCTGTAAGGATCTGTCTGTGTACACTGAGAAGCCTCTGTGTTCTATTATTTGTGTCTAGGAGAGGATGAAGACGAGGGCAGAGAATGAGGGTGAAGGGCAGAGGAAGAGAAGAGAGGTGCTCTCTGGCAGAAGAATGTCAGATATGAGAGACGCTGTGTTGACATGCCTACTCCTCAGGGGTGGAGACTTTCTGAAGATGCTTTAATCTGAAGAGAGTCTACCCAATACCCAAGGAGGAGAGTGAGGTGTCTGTGCCATGAATCTGGATAACGAAGCTCGATCATACCTTGTTGAAGGGGATGGAGGCCGACTTGGTGAGTCTTCTACTGCAGCAATAAGACAGCATAACTGAAATAGCTTGCAGAAGAGTTTATTGTGGGGCTTCTGATTTCAGAGGGTGACCACCATGGTGGGGGGTGTGACAACAGTGGAGCACTAGCTGAGAGCTCACCTCGAGAGAGAACTGAATTGGAGTGTCATGGGCATTTTGAAACCTTAACGCTGGTGACACAACTCCAATGAAGCCAGCTCTCTGTATCCTTCCCAAACACTTCCACTAAATAGGACCAAATAATCAACTATATGAGCCTCGTAAAGGGGCCATTATCATCTAAACCACCACAAAGCCTCTCAGTAAGCTTGTTGAACACTAGCTATGGGACAACGAGTTTGCCTCAAGCGGTAGATGCTGGGACAAAGGTGAGACCAGACAACGAATTGAGGGAACCACTTGTATGGCACAAAGCTCTGAGACTTGATAACCTTTTCAGCTTCAACTTCTGGTTATAATTTACCTCTGGAGAAGAGACCAGGGCATCTATGGTCCCAGAATACTGCTGTTTGGATTTCCTTAGCTTCACTTTTTTCCCCAATTGCTTATTGACTTTTTAATTCCTTTATTCAACCTATACAAATCATTAAATCTTTCCTCATTGAGAAAAAATACCTGGCATGAATGACTTGCAAAGAAGAAAAATTTGTCTGGGCTTGCAGACTCAGAGATTTCCATCCATATTTGGCAGACTCTAACACTTGTGGTACAAAGAGAATTGTGGTAGCAGGAGGCAGAGGAGATTGCTTTCCTCATAGCAACCAAGATTCAGAGGTCAACAGGGCCTGGTGACAATATATACCTCCTGAAGCCATGCCTAGAGTGACTTACTTCCTACAAACAGGCCCCACATACCAATAGTTCTCTCAGCAATGAACAAATGAATCCACTTATGAAATCCAATCTATTTTTGGTTGTGACTCCAGCTTGGGATCATGCCTTCAATACATGAACCTTTTGTGGGGGCCACTTCAAAGTCACCATATAAACAGAGACCAGGGTCATGTGGTTGGTCAGGCCACACTGTTTCTGAGTACTATCATCTAGTCAGAACTTGACTGTCAAGCCTTCTGCAGGCTGCTGATCTCCTCATGTTTACCCCAGAAGTGGAGACTTTTCCAATGTCTGTGCAAATCAGTGCAGGAACTGGCCTTGCTCCTTTGTTTAAAAAGAGATATGTAGACCCTTGAACACTTCTCAGTCTCCTCTTCTCACCATCATTATGTGAAACTCCAAGTAACGTTCATGGAAAATGGTACCTTTGCACCTTTGCTAGTTTGGGTCAATATAACAAATGTTTTCTTTGTAGAAACAGAATCATATTTCAGTTCATTTACTTCCCCTTCAGTTTAAATTTTGTTTTGAAACAGGGTCTTGTTATAGAGCCAGGCTAGCCACATACTTACTGTGTAGCCCTGAGTAGTCCCGGACTTGAAACCCTCTTCCCCAAGCTTCCCACATTGTCATGCCTGACCTGTATTTTAGTAGACATCACCCTTTACACAAAGTCCCTTGTCCTAATGTGCATCAGAGAACTATCTAAATACTTGCTCTTTATGTGACTTGGGGTTTGGGAGAACAGCCAGGGAGTGTACTACGAATCTATTTCTGCAGAGCTCTGGAAACTCAGCTCTGGTCCATCATGAAATCTAGCGGAATTTGAGACAGGCATCTACTCAAGGCTCATCACTGGATGTCAGCAACCTCTCTTTTAGTTTTTGCCCAGTTTTTAGCTCTTTCTGACTCTGAAAGATGTAGGTAGCCTACGTCAATGAAACGAGTTTTGCTGTAGTCCATTTGTTAAACAAACTCAACAGTGCTTTTCCATTCCATTTCCTCACTATTTATTCCTCTGTTGAGTTGGTTTTACTACCCCACCTAAGCTCCAGGACGGGGTCATGCTACCAGCCCCGCATCCAGCTTCCCACGGAAAACACACACACACACACACACAGCTCATTTTGAACTTACCTTCTGACACAATTACTGGGCACTACTATCGCCCACCTGGGAAAGTGTGCCCTGATCAATACTCTTATCTCTGCACCTGCCCTAAACTTCTGTCCACCTGTAGGAGTGGCCACAGGCCACCTCTTCACCCAAGCCCTCACATGACTGGTCACCTTTTCTCCCTCAGAAATGTGGCAAACTCTCCCTTTCTCCCTTGCATCTGTGTCTTTTTCTTCAGGAACCTAGAAGTTCTACCTATTCCTTCTGCCTAGCAATTGGCCCATGGCTTTTTTTACTGATAGATCAAGAACCAATTGGGGAACAGGACAGCATCAGAACCACTCTTACAGTCCTCTATTGCTAAAAAAGACCAACCTTCCTAGTTAGAGGCACACACCCAAAACTCCCTTGCAGCCATGGTGGCCATTCTAGATATTCCCATGAAAACAATATAAATAGACTGGCTTATTCAACTTCCCGCTCTCATCCCCTCAAGGATGCTGTGATTAACTTCCATCTTTCCACCTGGAAGGTTGATACATGATGACCCTCCTGGAAAATTGTCTTAATAAAAAAGAGCTGTGTCATCTAAAGTTATGCCCCTCTTCTGGGACAGTTCAGTACCAATTTCTGGTCAAGGAACTGAAAGGGCCAACATCTAAATCGAGCTCTGCAGGATCATCTGAGCTCCAGGGCAATCTGTGCTGGTTGAGAGGAGACTCAGCTGTGCTGTCCACCAACCAAACTCCCCTGCCTCCTCACTGCCTCTTCCTTTTCTCTCCCACAAGCCTTGGTCCAAGGGTACCCCGTAATGAACTTACCACACATGTCTCCATCACAGAATGTCTCCTGGGAACACCACTCTGTAAACTTTCCTTAACAGAAAGCTATCTTTTGCTTCTGGCCACCTCTCTACCACCTTTCCTGCAATTTGAGACAAAGATAGGCTAACAGTGTGCCAGCTTTGACCAGTGAGTGGATAAGGAGTATGGGTGTCAGGATGTAACAAGCTAGGACATTCTGCTGTATTCTGCTTAAATCAAGCTCCTCACAAACCTGGGACAACCGTGCATCTGTGCACTTTCATCTGCTATGTAAGAAAACAGCCAGCTCTGATTTTATTAGAGGCAGCCTATTGAGGGGGACCCACACTGGAGCAACTTACTCTATTTTCTAGGAGGAATGTGTTTCTGCCTTATCAGATCATTTGGGACCTAAGACACTGTGTTAAGAACTTTGGACTTGACCATAAAGACAATAGATTTTTCCTTGCCATCACCCTTTGTAAAGTTGCTTTAACATACAGAAGGAGGAGGAGGAGGAGGAGGAGGAGGAGGAGGAGGAGGAGGAGGAGGAAGTGGAAACATACTGTTGAGAGATTTGTCCTCTAGATTTACTTAGAATGACTTAGTTAAAAGAATTTTGTTGAACTAGCCCCACAAAACAGAGAATTGTAAATTATAAATGAATAAAGGTAGAGTAAGATGTTCACATATTGTCTTTGGAACCCGTGTGAACATTTGTCCTTTTGTGCTACTCCCTTTTGGAAGCAGATTTGAATTTTCATTCCAACCTGGCAACTGTGTAGAATTTCGGTGGAGAATAGGATTATGCTGGACATTCCTGGGAGGACAGGGTGATGAATGGTTCTCAACACAGGACCAGGGAACAACTTAGAGGCACACCGTCTTGAAAGGTTAATTCTTTAAAGATTTTTTTTTAATATGGTAACCGTGCTACTTTTTTTTTTTTTGTTAAATAGCAAACTAAATCCACATGCTTTCTTGGGAAAAATAGGAATAATACATTTGCAAAATTTCCTGTCAAATTAGTGTGTGAGAAATCAAATAGTAAACGGCTTCCTTAGGTGGGTTTTGACTGTATCTTTTGGCCATGGCCTTTTGGGGACACACACACACACACACACACACACACACACACACACACACACACA
>NW_021621185.1:15419152-15487960 GCF_004785775.1 Grammomys surdaster
ACACACACACACACACACACACACACACACACACACACACACACACACAGGGCTGGGAATCTAGGTGGTCTAAGGTGGAATTTCAGTTATTACTATCCAAACACAACATGCCTTTCCCCAGAAATCTGTACTCACTGTTCTCTCAGAGCCTGGATGCGATGCTGGGACACTAAATTAGTCACGAGTTCTCTCTGCTGCCTGCTTCTCTCCAGACTTGATCAAGCAGAACTTTCAGATAGAGCCTCTGACTACAAAACCTTTCCACATGCACCAGCTAGCTCATCCATTTCCCAGCAACCCTCCATTGATGTCTCTCCCAAAATACTGTAAAATGAGTGCTGCATAAAAAAAAATAGGTTTCCCCTTTTTTTCTCAAGATCAGGGCAAGCAAGGTTTCTACCAATGTATCACACACTGAGCTTACAGGCATCTTGCTTCCCTCAGAACAGCAGACCTTAACCAGGAGAGAGTTTACCACCCATAACCTCTCCACGGAGTATTTAGGAACATCTGGAGGTGTGTGTGTGTGTGTGGTGCTATGGTGTGTGTATGTGCATGTGGATATGTGTGTGTATATATGTGTGTGTGTGTGTGCATGTGTTTGTATATATGTGTATATGTGGTGTATATGTTGTGCATGTATGTATATGTGTGTGTATGTGCATGTACACATGTATGGATGTGCATGTGGAGGCAAGGGGTCCATCTTGGTATTTATCTTATTTATTATTTTCTGAGACAGGGTCTCCTATTGGCCTGGAGATCACCGTGTAGACTAAGTTGCCCAGTAAGTTGCAGGGTTCCAACTGTCTCTACCTCTCCAGTGCTAGAACTCCCAGTGTGCATCACCAGGTTCTAGGGATTGAACTCAGATCCCATACTTCCCAGCCAAGCACTTTACCTACAGAGAGATATTAACCCTGACCTTTAGACATAGTTCTTGTTGTTATAACAAGGGGTTGCTTCTGGCATTTAGCTGGGGAGAGTCCAGGGGGACTTAAAAACATCTGACAGAATGTTTCAAACATGTTGAGACAGATCCTCAACAAAGAAGTATCCAGTCCAATGTCAGTAGTGCTAATATTGAGAAGCCCCAGCTCTGTGAGATTTGAAACTATATCGACCTATTTTCCAAAAGAATTGTCCATCATTTGGTTTGGATTTTATTCAGCAACAATGTCTGGAAACAAAACTAATCCCTTACATTATGATAGCCATATTCAGTTAATACAAATATAGGAAGCCCAGATAACTTTGAAGGTTTTATGTATATGTAATATTATCAATTATTCATATAAAATTAAAATTTAACTGAGACTCCTGGTGTTTTATCTAGTAACTGCTGGAGATGAAGAACATTTTTTAGCTTCTCACTTTGACATCTTAGTTTTTCATCTTAAATCTTATGGAAATGATTAGTTTTGAATTTTAAGTGAGAACCACTTTATACTGTGATATAAACCAATGATTGTAGTTGAAAGATGCCCATTAATTGCCTTCCAATGCTAATATGTACATTAAACAAACTAATTGTCCCTCGTACATACCATATAACCATGAACACAGAGACTAAAATTAGTCTCTTTCATAAAATTGTACTAATTTGATTTTCTTGGTCACCATTAATGTGTTGTGCTAATAAAGTCTATACTGTTCTTCTGTTGTGCCATGGATTGTTCACATTTATTCCGAATGCAGACCATATTTTCCTCAGATCTCATCCTAAATAGAAGAGTCAGTCTCTCATTTGTGTTTCTTGCAAGAATTTCTATTCCTTTTTGACTTTTAAAATATAAAAGTCATTACTATTCCAGAAGAGTATAAGTAATGTCTCCGACAAAATCCAACATACCAGGACAGGAGAGATGGTTCAGTAGGCAAAGTGCTTGCCACCCAAGTGTGAGGTCCAGAATAAACTCGGAAGCAGGAGCACACAACCAGAATCCTGGAGCTCCTGGGAGGGTGAGAAGTGAAGACAGGAGAATCCCAAAGATTGCGTGCCAGTTAGCTTCACAGACAGAAGAGCAAACAAGAGACCCTGACTCAAACAAGGTAGAAGGTTAGGGTGGGGCCAAGGATGTTCTCTTGCTTCTACACTCTTCACATGCATGCACACATGCATACACGCACCACACCATACTGCCCAAATCACCAAAAGAAAAGAAAAACAAGGCCAGCCTGGTCTACAGAGTGAGTTCCAGGAGAGCCAGGGCTATACAGAGAAATCCTGTCTCAAGGAAACCGGGGAAGGAAGGGGAAAGAAAAGAAGAACATTAAAATCCCAAACAGTAATATATGCTAACAGCATGTAGTGTGTGCTTGGATCAGAACCTCTATCTACTGTGGTTCAGAACTGGCTTATGTTGGGCTGCTCACTGGTTTACAAGTTTTGATTTCATTCACAATTTGGGTTGTTGAGCTCAATGGACACTAAGAGCTGCATCAATTGACAGGGACACAAGCCTTGGGTTAGAGTCTGAATGAGAAGCAGGAGCTGAGCAGTAGCCAGGTCTGGTAGACAGGTCACACACATTGCACAGGAGAAGGTGTGGCTGCTTCTCCAGGGCCTAGCCAGACACCAACCACCTGGCTTCATGGTATGGTCTAAGTCCAGACAGCACAGAGATGCCTCTGCACTCAACTCCATTTGTGGTAGTTCCAGACAGCACAAGCATTGTCCCTTTAAGGCCAGTAGATCACTACTGGCCATGACTGATATATAGGAAATGTTTGGTAACTGTCAGTTAGTCTATTTCTCCCATGCTGTTATGCATGTCTGTGTAATTCAAAGGAAAAGAGACGGTAACTGCTCCAGGCTTTATGATTGCCAAGTCTGGATCTACACACATGTGTGGATGGGGAGTTAGAGACAAAAATGAGATTTCTTGGCCATTATCTTCAATAGGTCATCTACTTAAGCTTTCTATCTTATCTATTTGGGACTTTCTGGACATATATTCTCAAGTTTAGATTGCACAGGGGAAGGAATTCTTATGCAATTTTCTTACTTATATACCCAAGACACTCAGGGGGTTGCCTGGCTCACAGCTGGAACTCAGTAGTATTTGCTGAATGAGTGAGAAAGTGGCATGCCCGTTTGTCTCAAGGAAAGTTCTTTCAATAGAGGTGAGCCTCATTCCCATCTAGACACTTTGAGCTCTGAAGGATGGAGCCAGAGCAACAGTGAAATCTCCTGGCAGGAAGCGCCGCTCCTGGCTGAGTGGCAGGGTCCAGAGGAAGAGATGGGGTCCAAAGACAGCAAAGGAGAACTGAGTGATCTGGGAAAATGAAACCTCTAGGATTATGGCAGACATGTTTCCTATGCATCTTTTTCTCTGAAGACATACAAGGCCACAATACAGTTATCAGTGTTCCTCTTTTGTCCTAGTTAGGGTTTTATTGCTGTGAAGAAACACCATGATCATGGTGGTTCTTATAAAGGAAAACATTTATTTAATATTGCTGGCTTATATTTTCAGAGATTTAGTCCATTATCATCATGTTGGAAAGCATGACAGCATCCAGGCAGATATGGCGCTGGAGTAGGAGCTGGGAGTTCTACATCTTATCTGCAAGCAGCAGAAGGAGAATGCTGTGTGCCACAGGAGATTGTGTGCCACAATGGGTATAGACTGAGCATCTATCACTTCAAATCCCATCCCCAAAGTGACACGTTTTCTTCAACTAGGCCACACCCACTTCAAGAAGGCCACATCTCCTAATATGACACTCACTATGGGCCAAGCATTCACACACATGAGTCGTTTGGGCCATCCCTATTCAAACCATCATGGCCTTTATACAAAGGAAGCCAGGACATTTAGCTTCCCTGAAGGTAGGTGAACTGCTCAAGCCCATAAATCATGGTTGACCTTTATTTATGAAGTTTAAGGTGATTTGGGGCTTAAGTTTATTCAAATATATTAGAATGATTTAATTCATTCACATGATTGTCAAATCCAGGAAATTTAAGCTAAAGGATAGTTAATTGTGATCACTGCAAATGTACAAATAAAGCTAACCTTTAGCTACTTATTTTTATTACACAAAGAGCTAGAAACATCTACATTTTAAGAAATCTAGAATCTATTACTTTTGGCCAGTATGGAAACCTGGGGATTGTTACTACAAAAAATGAAAATGTTTCAGACTTCTTTTCTATTGTTCGGTTGCATGGAAGCACTGTAACAAACACTCACCGAGGAGCTAGGAAATACGCACGGAAACTACACCTCAGCCTCAATCCATGATGCCCAACTTTCTTTTTTCTTTTTTTTTAATAATTTATTTTTTCTCAAATCATAATTCATTCACACAGGGGTTATAAACACAGAAAGGTAGGATGTGGGGAAGGGAATGACACCGGAGTGTGGGTGTTCAGGGGGAATACAGATATCTTCAGGACCGGAACTGGGTATCAGCTGGGTGAAGGTTCAGGGGACAAGTCACTATGACTCTGCCTATGACTCACTTGACCTTATCTAAGTTGATAATGTCTGCCCAGGCTACCTATTTACAAGGTCTATGACTACTCAGGCTTGTAGATTTCCACAAAAGCTGCCTGTTTACATTAGCTTATAGCCATCTGTTTCAATGTTTTTCCACTGAGACCCAAGACTTGGTGTAAGTATACATATATGACAAGCCTATTGCTGATTTTAGGCCTATGGTTGATTTTAGGCCTTCAGTGTGTAAGCAGGGCTTCCCCTGACATCTTCTCCCTTCTCTAAGTATAGAAGGGCTGTGGCAATTCTAATCTTGCGAAGGCGGGGATAGAGGCCTGACCTCCAGTAATTGAAGGGAACTTTGTAGTGGCTCCGGTCCCCCTGTCGTTGTCCAGTGAGGCATGAGGGCCATACCCATCCCAATGTCTTTTTCCTGGAGAGGGGATACTTTTGACATCAACCTCTATGCAGTCAGGCTTGTCCCTCAGAGAACCCAGAGAGATATTTTTATCTTTTATTTATATTCCCTTGCAGTGCTTAGCCTTGCAGCCTAAGCAAGAATTCAGATCGCCTGTCAGAGGGGGTTCTAGGTGGCCCCTCTCTGCTTGGTCTAGGGGCAGAAGTCCCCCCTTTTAGGTTGGGTGGAGATGGGTTTTGGAAACACCCTGTATAAAGTAACAACCTCATCTTGAGTCTCGTGGTCCTCCATAGCTAACTTATGATAATGTATCTGAGTAGGTTTTGCTAACAAATTATTTATCTGTTGTTTCACAGAGTTAGTCCTCCTATTTGAGGCCCAGGGACCAGCAGAGATAAGCAAAAAGAAACCAAATAATGGTCCCAAGATGGGAGGAAGTAGGGTTGACAACCTTGGAGAGGCTGAAAACCAATTTTTGTACCAGCATTCATCTGTCTCTTTCTCTCTCTGATTTTTCTCAGGGCCTTCACTGACCTATTTCATGCTCTCTTTAACCCTCCTTGTCTTGTCTATGTAAAGACAACATTCTTCTTTAAGGGCTATACACAATCAAGAGCTGCACACAGCCTTTTCTATTGTGATAGAGTAAATCGAGTCCCATAAGGATCTTTGCGATTTTAGGAGGTCTCTTCAGACAGTGAAACAAGGGATTTCTTCAGATTAGTGATGTCAGTCTCTAGCTGTTTGATGTTCTTGTCAGTGGCTCTTCAAAGGTCTGAGTAGTATAATTTCGGAGGCCAGCATCTGGATTAGAACTTCTAACAGCAGACATCACGGGTGATTCATTTTTACCTGGAAAGAAAAAGAAGGGGATTCTCAGGGAGATTTCTCTTCCCTGGATGTAAATTGTTATTCATCTTATTTATGGTTGAGGCCCAACTTTCTGCATGGAGTTTGTGCAGTAGGTGCCATCTTCTGAGCTCTCACTATAATTCTCTCTTTATCTTTCCCCTTTTATTGATTTGTTTCTCACACAATATACTGTGATTACAGTTTCCCCTCCCTCTACTCCTCCCAGCTCCTCCCCTCCTCCCCTCCCATCCAGATCTACTTTCTTTCTGTCTGCCATTAGAAAAGAATAAAGCTTCTATAAGGTAAGAATAAAACAGAAAACAGAAAATATAATAAGATGGAACAAAGACCATCACATCAAAGTTGGGCAAACCAATAGAAGGGAAAGAGCCCAAGAGAAGGCCCAAGAGTCAGAGACCTGCTCACTGGCACATTCGGTTGTCCTAGAGACCAAGGGTTAAACCAGACACTTGAGGTCTTAAAACAAAAAAAAAAGGAGTGATAAAATGCTGTCTAATGACATTCTGCTGAATTCATAGATCAGTGTCTTATTCAGTTGTCATCAGAGAAGCTCCCTCCTGCAGCAGATGCAGAGACCCGCAGCCAGACATTACTCAGAGAGGGTCTTCGGGACACACAGCTCTGAATGGGATATCTCCAGCAAATCCTTCCCTTCAGAGCTCAGGGAAGAGGAGGCGCCAGGTTGTCTGTGTATATATTATGGCTTCCAGTTTAGTGTTTTTATAATTATCTATTGTAATTAATTAATTAATTAATTAATTGGGACAGAGGCTCCCTACACAGCGCTGGCTGGCCATAAACTCACCCAGAACTCTGGCTTGCCTTTGCCTCCCAGCAGCTTGGATTAAAAGCCTGTACCACAATGCCCAGCTCTCTAGAATTCTAATTTATCATTCATTCTTTACTTGCCATAGGTACAGAATGCTGAAAGTTGCAGCATTGTCTTAATGGACAACCAGTTCATCTAACTTTTTATTTCTACACTTTTCTAGAATTTTTGTAGACCATAGCAGAGGGACAACTGACTATAGTGAATGAGAAGCAACAAAGTTCAACCCACTATCCTGAAGAATGAATATGAAGCGAGCATTTAGCTCTGCGCTGAAAGCTCTCATGTTCAGTGGCAAGTGGGAGCATCCTGTGAGGGTCTGTGTGTTGTGTCACAGGTAAAGGAGGCAAAATATGAGCAGTAGATTTGATGTGTTGCCTCCAAATCTCTAAATTAAAAACCTACCCATGAGAAATGACATCATCCCACTTATGAGAGTTCCACCCCCAGGGCCCAAGCTCCTTCCTACGAACCCTGATGCATTGTGAATTGAGTTTCCAATGCATAGGTTTGGGGACGAAACCCAAACTACAACAAATTTCTGTGAAATGAATAATCTGTTTTTTTTCCATCTGGGGGAAAAATTAAATGTTAACCCAATTCTGAATGATGTCATAGAACAGACAGCTTCAACTTAGCCATCAAGGCTCAGGGTCCCTGTGAAAGCTGCCTGCCACATGTAGAAACTGAGGCAGCCAACCAGATTTTAAGAACTGCATTGGCTGTAAAACTTAGCATTCTTTATTTTTCCCTGTCTGGCCCTAACTCATTTGGATGACATCAGGATCCCCACACCTGCTGTCCCAGAATTCCCTGAACTCATCTTCACTTTCCACGTTTAAAGAAACAGACCTGGAATGTTCTAAATCTACAATATATGAAGAGTCTCTCTGGAATGTCTCACCAGGCTGTTCCTGAAGACAAATACCAGATGTGAAAGAGGAAGATTAACTATGCAGACAACGAGCTTGTAAATTACAGTAAATTATACAGTGACGGCAGAAGAGGGGTCTGGAGGGAAAGGCAATTTCATTTTGGACTTGGCTAAGGCATCTGTTTCTGTCCCCACAGGGAAGGAGGCTCATTCAGACACGCATGCTCACTGCTTTTCCTGCTCTTTGGGGCAGCTGTGGTTGCTGGCCTCTTCTCTCCTCTTTCCTGTCTGTTGTGGGAGTTGCTTTAAATTGGATGAAGTTATTTGTGGGTAAGTTTTAGAAACTCATATGCTACTGGCAGTTGAGTGAGGCTTTCCATGGGTGGGAGATGATTACAGAGTTATCTATCAGAAAGTTGATTGATAGGACCCTTATCCTAGCAAAGTGCATGGTGGCCTCTAGCCCTGTTCACCGCTATCTTTCTCCTCTTCTTTTCTCTCTTCCTACTTATTTCTTCTCCTTAGCCTCTACCCCTCTGGCCTTGTTCTTATTCCCTTTCCCTTTCCCATCCTCTAAATATGCCTTGAGCCTCCTTTGAAGAGCAATGGAAGGCTTGTAACATTTAAGCAATTAAAAAACATATATGGAATAATAAACATTTGCTCCGACTAGATTTCTCAGCTAACAGGTTCACTATAGGAAACCACTGAGGCCGCTTCCATAACCCTCCACTCATGGTCTTCAACTCATCTCTCCCACCTCAGGAGCCAAGCACAGTGCTTCACAATGGGCAACTAAACAAAAGCTCAAGGTGACCTTATTACCCATGCCAATAACCAAGTGAAAAGGCATCTAAGCTGTGCTTAGTCACGTAGCAGTCTGGTTGACACTTATAACAGAATCAGAGGAAGGGAAGGTAATGGCGGAAGGCAAGTGCTTCGTATTGGGAATCCAGTGAAATGGGAATCTAGTGCTTCAACTCAGGATAGGGCTATAGAAGAAAAAAGACAGGGTGAAAAGAGAAAGCAGGCAACACAGAGAAAGAGGGGGGAGGGGGAGGGGGAGGGAGAGGGGGAGGGAGAGGGAGAGGGAGAGGGAGAGAGAGCGCTGTTGGAGAAAGGGCTGGGTTTTGTGCTAAAAAGCAAAGAGGGCTTTGGGGCATTGGCTGTTGAATAATCCGTAAGCATCTAATATGTGCTTACTGGATGTTGTAAATCATATAAGAAACTTGCATAGAAAATCAGGGTGAAAACTTCACAGGCAGGCAACCATATACAATTTGAACAAATAGAATAAGAATGAGTAATGGCTCATAAGTGTTTACATTCAGAACTGTTTTGTTAAGAAGCTGACACACATGCCACCCTCTCTGATGGCACCCCTCTTCTATACACCTCTTTACCTTTCAGTGTCATTACTCTGGGACCCAGATGAACATAGACATCAAGGTATCCAGAACTGTGAACCATCTCATAGGTATAAACCATGTCACAGCCTACAGACTTGCTGGGTTCTGTTGTCTCTTCTTCCAGAGATTTTTCTATTACCCAAAATGCACACTGATTTCTTTCAGGGTGCTAGGTCATATTTAAAGTATTAATGCAAGTAATGTGCAGATCATAAGATGTCAAATTTTACAAGGCAAGATTTGTTTTTCGTGGTTACTGATAAACAACCTCGAAGAGTATGTCAGCTCCCTGAAAGCTAAGTTCTGGAAATAACTAAGACTGTTTTGTGTCTTCAATTTTATATAAACTAGAAAGTGAAATCATAACTATAATTTTTGGTCATCACTATAAAAATTCAAGTTATGTGAATTTATTGTCTCCTCCTAACTCAGTGGAGGAAATAGAAGGCAGTGCATATAGTATAATTTTACATGTTTGTGCACTGTTTTTTTCCTTAAAGGAAATTTTGAAATGTGTCTTCAGTAATGTAATGAGGAGTCCAGTGATTCCAAGGATGATTGAATCCCCGTGGCGTAAGGAGGCATACTAGTGCCAAGACTGTGCCCTGGGAGCAGCCTCCCTCCAGAGACCTGTCTTTAATCATTGTTATTGATTCTGGAGAGTCATGTGGTCAGCAGAACATTCAGGCATCACTCTGGGGAGACATTTAAATGGCACAGTCTTGCTGATGAAAAGTTATAAGTCTTCAAATCAGTTGGGCAAACACCCAGGAGCACAACTGCTATACTGTGCGGTGCGTTAGCTTTCTGGGGCTGTTGTAATAAATTATCGTGAACTGGGTGGCTTAAAGGAATAGAAATTCACTCTCGTTGTTCTGGAGGCTAGAAAACAAGGTGTCAGCAGGTCTGTGCTCCCAGTCAAGGCTGTAGGAAAGAATCCTTCAGCTCTCTTCCCAGCTTCCTGGGGTTCCCAGCAATCCTCGGCACTCCTTGGTTCATGGTTACATTCTCCGGGCATTTGCCTCCATGTTTATGTGGCCTTCGTTAATTTCTTCTTTGTGTTCTAATTTGCTTTCTGTTGCTGTGATGAAAACACTAAACAAAAGCAACATGGGAAGGAAAAGGAGTTAAGAGCTTATCATCAAGGGATGTAGGAATGTACGAACTCAAGGCAGGAACCCCAAGGCAGGAACTGAAGCAGACACCATGGAGGAACACTGCTCACTGACTTGCTTCCGCCGCTTTGCTCAGCTACCGTCTTATACAACCCCTCCACCTGTGGAGGAATACCACTGCCCGTGGTGGGTTCACACATCAATTTGCAAGCAAGAGAATGTCCCATAGACATGCCCACAGGACAATCTGATGGAGACAATTGTTCAATAGAGACTCCCTCTTCCCAGATATGTCTGGGTTTGTGTGAAGTTTGGGAAAGCCAGCATGTCTGTGTCTATTTCAGATTCTTTTTTCTTCTTTCCTATAACTAGACATTAGACTTCAGATGCATCCTAGTCCAGCATGTCCTCCCCTCAATTTGACTGTATCCTCAAAGACCCTTTTTCCATATAAGGTCACACTCACAGGTATTGGAATTTGAGGGCCAATATATCTTTTTAGTTTGCCCTGTTTTTGTTTTTTGAGACAGGGTCTCGTGTATCTAGGGTCTTATGTATCCAGGCTGGCTTTCAACTCTCCATGTAGTACAAAAGACCTTAAAACTACCATCATCTTGCTTCTGGAATTATGGGTAGGATGGTGTATGCTTGTGTGGTGCTTGGTATTAAACACTGGACTTTGTGTGTGCTAAGCAAGTTTTTGACCTAATTACATCCCTAGCCCCTCTGTATACCTTTTTGAAGGGAACACTTTAACTCACAACATACAGTAAAATAATGTTTATTTAATGTTGTCTTTCAGAGTTTTGCATTCCCAGCAACAATGACTGACAGTTCCTTCATGCTCTGTGGACTTGCAAACTATTTGGTGATGTCAAGTTTGGATTTTAGCCATTCCACTCTAAGAGATGTGTAGTGATTTATCATAGTTGTTTTAATGTTCAGTTCTCACATGGCAGTAAAATTTGCCATTTCCATATACTCATTCCCTTTCATATAGCATTTTTTGGAAGATGTCTGCCTATAACTTTTCCCCATTTTTAAGTTGGGTTGTTTGCTTCCTTGTTGTTTTGATTTGGCTAAATGCACCCAAAGGCCCATGTCTAAACTCTTTTTGCCAGTTTTGGCGCTATTGGAGGGTTCTCAAATGCCTTTAAGAGGCGGGCCTTGATGGAGTCTTCCAGTCAGTCCTGTGGACATGTGCCCTGGAAGGGGGTTTTGGCATCCTGCCTCCTCCTTCACCTTTGGCTTTCCAGCAGCCATGAGACATGAGGTGACATCACCACACACTCTCTAGTGTTACATGCAGTCTTGCCATGGCCCAAAGCAATGCATTTAATTGATCATAAGCTGGCACTTCCAAAACTATCAGCCAACGCAAACTTTACCCTTTTTAAGTTGAGTATCTCAGGTTTCGGACACGATAACTGAAAGCTGACAATGACTCTTCTGTTTCTTAGGATTTGGGGTTGGGGTAGATGTCTTTTAACACACGTGCATCTTGCACATTTTCCTCCTAGTATGTAATTGCCTTCTCATTCCCCAGCTTGTTTTGCTGTATTTATAACCATTTAGGTGTAGGATTTTCTTTTCCTTTGTGACTTCCTGTTTGATTATGTGATTATTTGGGTTTATATTACTTTCCGTGCTTGAAAATTTTATTTGTGTCTTTCTAATATTCATTTCTAGTATGTTTAAGGCGTATGCTACAGATGTTTTATTAGCTCACTTAGTTGGTGTCTGCTATATGACTCAGGATAGCCTGCCTTGAAGAATGGTCCATTCTTTTCTGGAAAGAATGAGTTGGTGTTCTGGAATTACCAAGTAGAGCTTACTATTGGTACTGACTAGATCCAGTTGTTTAGTTCGTGGACAGCTTTATTTGCATTCTGTCTGGTACTAGTGCCAGGTACAGGGGTAGGAGGTAACTGGATTATAATTTTGCATTTGCCCATTTCTTCCTTAACACTTAGTAGTTTACTGCACATACTTGAAAAGCTTATGTTTGGCATTTATGACGGTTAATCTTAGTTGTCAACTTGGCTGGATTTAGAATCACCATGGTAACACAACTGTGTCTGTGAGGTTGCTTCCAGGAAAGTTTCAGGAAAAGAGGCCCATTCTTAATGTGGGCAGCACCATCCCATGACCCTCAGTCACGGGCTGAATAAGGAGGAGGATGTGAGCTGAGCTTACACCGCTCCCTCTGCCTCCTGACCACGCCCAGCTCCTCACACCTGCCACCGCGCTTTCCACTGTAATGGACTGTGTCGTCCCATCCCCAAACTGTAAGCTAAAATAGACCTTCCCTCCCTAAGTTATTTTTTAAAGATTTTATTTATTTTGATTTATGATGTGTATCTACAAATTCTTCTGAGACCAGAAGAGGATAATGGATTTCTTGGAATTGCCATTACATGAATTGTGAACCTCCTACTGTGGATGCTGGGAACAGAACTCAAGTCCTCTGAAAGAGCAGCACACACTCTTAAACCTGTAACTACTGAGGGACCCTCCTCTAATCATTAAGCTGTTTAACATTAAGAGTTTGATCTCAGTAACAGGAAAAATAACTAAAACAATGCTCACATTTAAAATTGCTATGAGTTTTTGATGAGTTGGTTCATTTATCATCCCATAAGACATTTTTTCCCAATATTAATTTTATCTGAAGTCTATTTGACCCATTATTATCATATTCACTTCTGGGTTTACTCCTGATCAATGTTTGTATCCTGAAACTTTCCCACCTTTTTATGCATGTTTAAAGCTTACCTACCTATATCACCATGTTTGAAGTAAATTCGTCATAAGGTAGAACACATTTGACTTACAATTTTTACCCATCTGATAACCAACTCTTAACTGGTGTGTTTAGACCACTTACATTTAGAGAAATCACCAAGAGTTTAGAGTTTAAGTCTATATTGTTCTTTGTGTCCTGATTCTCCCCGTTCACCCCTACACACTCACACTTGTATCACCTTGTGGGTTCTTGAAGTCTTTAAAATTCCATTTTGATTCTTCGGGCACTTACGACCACATGCCTTCTATCATTTCCTTCAGTGTTACAATGGTATGTGTTTATCTTATCACAGTTACCAGTAACTGTTTCACTACTTTCATTGAGATGTAGAAACTTTATTTTTGTTTAGGTCCTATTACCTTCATCACTTTAAAAATATAATTATAATTTAAAACACAATTATCATTTTATTCTTTAAGCATACATTGAATACTATATTAGATACTTTTAAAATAATTTTAAAATTATAATTAATATATATCTATTTATATTATATAGTTATATGTTATATTTATTTAACATACACATTATAATAGATAATTTTTAAAAATAATTATTGTTGCATTTAATTTGTTTTAATGCAAAACATTAAAGCTTACTATGCTGGAAGGGCACAGTGAAGCCCTTACAGTATGTAGCACCTCCTGACAGCCTCCACAAGGCTACTAAATGAATGCTTATGGGTAACAAGGTGTCTTTGGAGTAGCCATAAGCCTGTACAGACTAAGCTAGACTTAGCAATGGCTGAGTTTCCACCACACTGAAGCTACCAATGCTGTCTTCTGTGAATCCTTAAATGGCCTTTTCCTTTGCTTACTATCATTTTTTAAGCACATTTCCCTGTATAAAGCTTAACATACTGGTAAAATGTGAATTGATCTGTTTACATTTTGAAGTCAATATCATTGTCATTAAAAGGGTTGCAAATTTAAATAATACCTGTTTAAGGTAGCCTCGTGATCAGCCTATCTTTGGCATTATACATCTTCATGCTGAAGTACATTTGATTTTTAGCACTGTCAGCGATGTTTCTAGTCACTATGGACCAATTCCCTGGAAAAACTCTGTCTATCTCTGTCTTTCTGTCTATCTGTCTCTCTCACTCTGTCTCTCCATCTCTCCCCACCTCCCTCCCCCTCCATTCACCATCCATTATGTCCCTTTGCTTTCTATAATGATAGAAATGTGTGAAGCTTACTCAGCATCCTGTGTTCCTGCTTCAAGCTTCCCCAGTGTCCAGGAGAGAGCAAGCCTATCTATCATTCTAGCGCTAGCCTCACAGATCAAGCTCCCAACGTCGGCCTCTCAAATCTCAGGATCCCATCCTTCTTTTCAGTATTTCAGGCTTTTGCTCACAACAGCCATTTCTGTCTTCACTTGTATATAAATCCATCTTGACGTCTCTTTCAAAAGCTTTATCTTCGATGCTGATAAATCTTATGATTTTTCTCTTTCTTTTATGTCTTCAAGATCTTTGCCATCCCGATGCCTCTTGCTGCTCTTCCAGCGAGTTCGGGCAGTTTGAATTCTAACACAGCTGTGAAAAATGCTCGTGCAGGTGTGCCAAGTAGTTTTCTTTCATGATATTCTGCAATATTTTCTTGTTTCACTTTCCAGCACATTTTTGCTTCATCTGATGTTATTTATGGATTCATAAAACTTCTTCCATTATATTCATGAAATAACTCTATTATTCCTGTTGCCCTTGACTGAGAAATCTATTGGTTTTGTTCAGATGGTTTATTCTTCCTTCACATTCTTCATAACTACACATTTCCACAATATCCTATCCTGGTAACCATTAGTTAATCATCACTCCTCTGATCAATTATATTATAATTCCTTGCCATAGACACCCTCATGTCCATGTCACAGCTTCACCCATCTACTTTACCTCATGTGACCTTTCCTTCTTTGTGCTAAACTAAACCCAGTAGCCTTATGATTCGAGGTCAGCAGTGCTCTGGTCCTTTCCTGATGCCTTTGCCAAGCATGGAAAGATGTTTAAAGCCTTTGTCTAAAAACCACCCTAGGGTGTGGTCTTCTTGACAAAATGGTACATAGTGTTAGTATCTAGTTATCTCAATCATAGAGTTCTTAACTTCACAATTTATTCATCTGAAAGTATGACAGTCAGGATTTATTTACTCATTCTCTTACAATGTGTTAGGTACATAGAAGTTGATCAACTGACTTGATTAATGGCTTAATGTTAAACATTATTTAAAGAAGTAATATGTGCATTGTGTCACAAGAGAGACTTTTTAAAAAATCTTAACAAAGCCTCTTCAAACAGATGAATGAGAAATAGACTTTTAAACCGATTTCTCATAGGAATGGACTGTGGTGTTGGCTAAAAAGGCATCTCAGCTTTAAAGCAGATTGCCTGGGTTCAATCCTTGCTCTCCCACCCAGCTCGAGGTTTGGGGAGTCAACTAACATCTTTGTATGTTAATATCTCTCCATGAAAACAGGAGGAGATAACATGAGATCAAATGAGTTATGTCACATAGTAAAAACAAGCCTGGTATTTATTGTTACACAAATGTCAGCTATTGCTAAATGCTCATTACACACATAATGATAACGCCTCAGAGTTGAAAGAACCTTCACTTTATAATTGAAGAATCGAGGACTGAAAGTAACTAACCGCCTCACAAACACATAGCAAACCTAGAAACTAAAAACAAACAAAACAACAACAACAACAACAACAAATAACCAGCTTTATTGACATATTTTCAATGGGATTTTTCTCCTCAAGGATTTCTAAATCTGATCAGGAGCTAAGGGAACTCAAGGCTCTTCAGTTTAACTCCCCCACACTGCATGGTTATTTATCACAAACATCGAATCTTTGCCGGGAACGCCATTTCATAGATTCTCAGTCACAGGAATGGAGCATGTGGGGATTCTAACAGAACTTGTATTATGACCTCAAGTAAAGCTAAGAAACACATGAGCAACAGGACTAGATGCCAAGGTCAGGTCCTCTGAGTTCAGATGAAGCCACTGAATGAGCATATTCTGAAAAACAAAAACGTTCCGGGGAAAACGTGGTCTGGCAGAGTCATTATAAAGCCACAATCCAGGCCTTCCTGCCCATACACAGAGGCTTTGCAGGCAGTGAGAATGCTTTGCCTGGGAAGAATCCTAAATGACGATTTTGATGAACTCTGAACAACCTATTTAACAGCCAGGAGAGACACAGGAGCCAAGTACCCATAGCAGGCATGATTTCGGATGGTTTCAGCTTTCTCTTTCATTGTCTGGAACAATATTCAGCCTGGTACACCAGAGTTTTAAAATTCAAGCTAGCAGATATAGAATCTCAAAAAGAATTACAGCAACACAAAAATTGCTATTAAGTAGGCACACATAAACCTGTAAGAAAGAATTCTCTTATCAGATTGGGGGACATGCTGTTCTCTGCCTAAACTTAAAAGGGGAATAGATTTAATTTCTCTCTAATGAAAATAAAATCAGTATAAAAAAAAAACAGGAGCTATGTCGAGAAGGTCACACTAAGTAATCACCCATTCGTCCACAAAGAATGATCACCCACCAGCTTAACAGCCAACAAGACACAGAGAACCACATTCTCACTGTAGGATTATTTAAAATGCCTCGTTGTAGGATGCAGACTCTGAGCTTTATTTTTATTGCTAGAATTTTATTTCTTGAGTATGAATTTTCCTTTACATTGAGTCAGAAAGTTATGTTACCTTCCTTATATTGAAGATGGCTCAGACTCCTCCAATGATCCTACAGTGACGCATGGTTCCTCCTTCGTGTTTATAATATTTTTTATAAATCTCTAAATTTACTTGTGACAATGGCTTTTTATAGCTTTGATTGTAACCTAGCCTTTAACCGCTGAGCCATGTGTTTAGCCCAACGATGATTTTTTTGTATTTATCTATGTGTAATGTCTGATTTGTAGACTATTCTTTCCTGAGGAGAGACTACACATCCTATCTATCTCTGTATTCTTCCAGAGCCTCCTCGTACCTCAGATGTACTATTTGTTCAGTAAATGTGTTGTTTAGTTTCAACTATACATTTACTAAGCATTTCCCACTTAAAAAGTGTGACTAATGGAGTTTTAGGGTTGGAATGTCTTTTCTTTCCATTTTTGAGATATCCTATTTTTTGAAGCAAAATATTTAAAAAAAAAAGACTTTAGCAAATCAGCATATTGGAGTGTTGCTTCCTTACTATGCAAAACGTGCCTAGCAAATTTTGCTGAATATTACTGTTATGTCAATAGGTTTTGATTGAAGGGGACCCTAGCATCTTCTTGTGATAGAGGAAAACAGAAGACCCAGAGGTGTATCAAGAGGGCTGTTCCAGAAAGACCATTGTGCTGCCTATAAAAACCACACTGCACCCAGGTCCTGATTCTGAGATCCAGTAAATAAGTCCAAATCTCCACACTGCCAAGTTTTCTCTCTAATGGGTTTTCTGAGAAATTAATACTTAGTACATGCCCATTAGGCCCATAGACAAGCTGGCTGAATGATTTACAATTTTAGTCTAAAATAAAAATGCAGAACCCTTTGAGCCAAGATTATGACTTCAAGAGAGTGACAGGAGAACATGAGGTGAATAAAGAGCCTTTCTAAGCACAAGACCTTCTGTGTCTTCACTGGTCCCACACCTAGGAAGCCAGACCTGTCCTTCCTCAAAGAGCTTCTGTACAGTGAGTGGCAAACAGCCTGTGACTATGGACAGAAGCAAAATTCAAGTGCATACACGGAGCTTCAGGAAGCTGGAAGAAGTTCGTAATTTTGAAAAAGGTAAGTTTAACTTTAAAAAAGTATTTTATGGGTATGCTTTGCCTGCATGTACGGATATGTACCACGTGAAGGACTAGTGCCTGTATAGGCCAGAGGAGGGCCTCCCATCTCCTAGAACTGGAGCTACAATGACTGTGAGCATTGTGTGCGTTCTAGGAACCAAGCCAAGTCTTCAGAAGCTGTTCCTTAACTGAGCCACCTCTCCAGCACCACTAAACTTAGTTTGGGGAGAGCCGCTAGAGAAGAAAGCCATGGATTAAAGGAGTGAGCAAGCAGGAGTCGCCTGTTAAAAACTTTAGAACAGGGTTGATTTTTAATGAGGTCGAATCACATTAACATAAGAATGGCAACTGAAATTGTAGACTGGAAAGGCAGGCAAAGGACAATCATAAAGACTGAACATCACAAAGGCCCACCGTGTACCGACTAATTCCATGTCATTTTAAACTACGTTTGTGTGAATAATCATTTTACAGATTCATGTAAACCATAGTGATGCTTGCAGGCTTTGCTATATATTAATACTGAATGCAATATTTGAGGACGCCTAGCAGGTCTGTTTCCCTCATGGCACAGCTCCTAGTCTGGTTACTAAACGCATTTCAAAGGCCTGCTGCTGTTCTTTCTGACTCTGTCCAGAGCCCCAAGGAGTCAGCCCCTGCTCCTCCTCCCGCCCCCTTCATTCCACGTGCCGGAGAGTGGGCGGTAGGATTACTTCCGGGTGACGGAGGTCAGCCCCGGCAAGATGGCGGCCCCCATGGAGCTCAGCTGCTGGGGAGGAGGCTGGGGGCTCCCTTCAGTCCACAGCGAGTCCCTGGTGGTGCTGGTGAGGCCGCCTTGCGGGCCGTGGCGCGGGAGGACTGGGCTGGCTAGCCGCGGGCTCCTCTGGGGACGGGGGTCCGCCTGCAAGCGTCAGGTCCTGTCGACCTGGCAGCGCTGTCCCGGCAGTGGGAGAAGGCACGCCGGCCCCGCGTCGGCAGGCCCTCCCTCCTGCAGACCGAGGTCCCCCGAAGCGGGAAGCCTGCGCGTCCCCGACGGCAGACGGGGGAGGGGCGCGGGCAGCCGTCGCCTGCCTTTGCGGATGCAGCTGTCAGAGCCGCGCTGCAGACCTGCATGACTGCTCTAAATGTCTAAAATGTCTTATTGCAAACTCTGTTTCAGGCTTATGCCAAATTTTCTGGCGCACCCTTGAAAGTCAATATTATAGATAACACCTGGAGAGGTTCAAGAGGTACAGTATAAGCTTTCACACGCCCCTCTCTGCCCTTTTTAACAGTTGCATCCCTTCTTGCATTAAAGCCATATAGCCCGAGAGTACTTTGGGCATCTGAGCTTCTTAGAATGACCTTGGCTGTGCGTTGGCTGTGTATGGTCATTCTGAGTGAGTAATAACTCAAAGTACAAATCTGAAAAATAGGAGAAACGAAAATGTTTTCTAGAACTTCCCTTTGTAAAACCCACAAACGATTGTACCCACACTCTCCTATATGCCAACTGGTATAGTTTTTAAGACATTGTAATCTTAAGACTAAATCACGGTGTTTGCTTGTGTGTAAACTGTTTTTGATTATAGGTGATGTACCAATTTTGACAACTGAAGACAGTATTGTTTCTAAGCCTGCAAAAATTCTAAACTTTTTAAGAAAACAGGTGGGTGGCTCCTTTAGAAGAAGTAGATCGTTTTTGGCATGTTACTGTTGTTATTATTACTATTATTATTTCAGACTGGGTTATACACTAATCTATGCTGGCCTGCCACTATGCAGCACAAACTGGCTTCAAATGCTAGAATTGTGGCTGTGACCCATTCCACTGGCATCCTGTATGGCTTGTTTTTAATTCATTATAAGGTGGTTTTAATTCTTTGAACCACTGGGAATGCCTGGATCTTGGCAACAGAGAGACAAAGACTTGCTTACCAGAGCCAAAGGCGTGCATTTTCCTGTGATTTGGAAGTATAGTGAAGTATATGTAATGTATTTACTGTGAATTTATTGAAAAAGATATAAAATTCAATTTAGTTATCCAGACTTATTCTTGTTGATAACGTTATCACTTTAGTCCTGTTGTTACTGTCCATTTCCTGCTAAGTGTGTCACCTGAGCTCCCACTGTATAGCAACTATTTTATTTGATAATTTTTGTTATTATTTGATTTGGAATAGCCTTGCGACTGGTCGGCAAGCATTCTGCTACTGAATTTATCCTGAGCTTTGTATTTCTACTTTTAAAAAGCACGTATCTGATAGTTACACGCTTTATGAAATCATGTATCTAAAATGTGTGAAAGTATAAATATTTATGTAGCGAGTCATGATGTTTAAGCATGCAAAGATTCATATAAGCACGAAGGTTATAATTGATTTGTCAGTACTTTAAGAAAAAATTCTGTACCATTAAAATTTGAACCTTTTCTAAATTGAGAAGTTTCCTTTTTTATGGAAAAAAAAACATTATAATGAACTGAAAGTTTTTTCCTTCCCTGTGAAAAATAATTGCTTTTATTCATTAACTTTGTACGGCGTGCCATACTCTGAACAAAGGTCACGAGTAAGCATGGAAACAAAACAATAGAAGTTAGTTGACAAGCTGTAGGCAACATTTGGGGTTGTTTGTGTGTGTATGTGTGTATGGTGCTTTAAGGAACAGTTTTCACTGGGTTAGTATTCCTCCCTCTTAATGTCAGGTTTGACATTTGTGAGGGAGAATAGAAGTTTTAATTTGTTTATCTCCCTTGTTCTAAGAATGTCCCTTGACCTCTGAGACACTTTTTTTTTTTTTAATAGAAATACAATGCTGATTGTGAGCTCTCAGCAAAACAAGGGGCAGATACGCTGGCTTACATTGCTCTCCTGGAAGAGAAGCTGCTCCCTGCGGTGGTGAGCATTTCTGAATATGACAGTATTTTAGTGACATAGTTGAAAATGTTGTAGTCTGTTTAGAAAGAACAAAAAGGATGGGGGGTTTTAAAGAGGAAATTTCTTGTATTAGTCTTGATCTTTTATATTATGACAAAATTGGATTCTATTAGACATTTAACTTCCCATTGAAGTAGATAGGCTGCTTTGTTTGTTTGCTTGTTTGGCTAAGAAAACATTCTACTACTGTCCAGTACAATTGTTTTGGAAATAAACCCCATTGGTGGAAGATGAAGCTTTGCTCCATGTATAGAATTGGTTATATTGTAGTCCATTCAATCTATGAATACTTGCTCAGCACTTACTGTCTGGAAGGCTTTATGCTGGTACTGAGATAGAGCAGTGAACAAAAGAATCTCATTTTACCTTGAGTCGTTTCATCTGAAAAATTTAAGTGAAGTTATTTTATGTGAAAGCACTGTCACATTGATTGGGCGGTCCTGGTTTATGTGAAAGCACTGTCACGTTGACTGGGTGGTGTCGGCTTTGGCAGAACATCCCTGTAATTGGTCACCTTCCTTTGGCAGCTTCACACCTTCTGGGTTGAGAATGAGAATTACTTTACTGTGACAAAGCCGTGGTTTGCCTCTCGAATCCCTTTTCCTCTCAATTTAATCCTGCCCGGAAGGATGTCTAGGGGAGCCCTGAACAGGATTCTTTTGACAAGGGGAGAACCTCCCCTCTACCACGTCCAAGAAGTGGAGGCGCAGGTACAGGCTGGATTCTCCCAGCAGGCACTCTGTCGGCAAGGGAGAGGTGGCTGCACCTACAGATACTACCTCCAAGGCGTGTTTCCTTCTTTTTAGATATACAGAGATGCCAAGGAGTGCCTAAATCTCCTATCAAACAGATTGGGAACATCTCAGTTTTTCTTTGGTGACACGTGAGTAAATTCCCTTTAAAAGTCATTTTGCCACTAAACCACTGTTTTGATATGTCTACCAGTGTACTTCAAAAATGTTTGACTTATGGCTTTCTTTGTACTGTTACTATGAAAAAGTCATAAAATCACTGCCACATTGAAAACCTACATGGAGTAGCCCAAGTCTGTGTTCCTGGGCCATGGCTACTCATATTTAAGTCAAGAATAAGCTATCTCTTATCTCTTAACAACAAAAAGTCAGGCCAGTGATTCTGCTGTGGAAGACGAGAGCCCTTCTGACTGAGGCCCCATGCCAGTAGCCACAGGGCCCCTCCTCCCACAGGCCATCCAGAGCACGTGCCTGTTGCCCTCTGCACTGATGCCCCTGGACACTGCACACGTGCCACCATTCCCTTCCTGATGAGCACCCTGGAGGAAATCACCCAGCTGTTTCTCAGTCCCAGGGCTGGTGGGTGGTTCTGGATTTGTGTTGATACTTACTGTATAAATATACTCTGTCATTTGTATCATGGGAAAAAAAACCCTAATTTTGACACATTCAGTTGTTTTCAGTGATATGTGAGTTAAAGCCAGTTCTCCCATTGCCCAAAAAAAAAGATCAATTTTCCATTTCAAAGGGGGTTCTGGGTGTTTAGCTGAGTGGCAGAGTTCTCAAATAGCTTACACAAGGCCCTGGGTTCTATTTGTAGCCCAGGATTGACTGAGTTTTTATAGGGTTTTTTGTTGTTGTTGTTGTTGGCATTAGTCTAACATTAGTTTAACGTACGTAGCTATAAAAGTATCAAACATTATTCTACCCCTGCTTCTTGTCCATAATATTTGTAGTTCACAACTTCAGTGTCTTCTGAATAAAATAAATGGTTAGAGTATTTTAAAAAGTACTTAGAAGGTAAGACTTCGACTACCTCACTTTTGGAAACAAAAATGGTAGTAAACTGTTTAAAATGTGATATTGTCTATTAGACTTGACAGATAGTTTGAATCCTAAAAGTGCCTTTAAGTGTCCTTGAAGTGCCCCTGAAGGAGAACTTTTTGTTTCCAGGCCTTCTACCTTGGACGCCTATGTGTTCGGTTTCCTTGCACCTCTTTATAAAGTGTGTTTTCCCAGAGTTCACTTACAAAAGCATCTGAAACAGCTCTCCAACCTGTGCCGCCTATGTGATGACATCCTGGACAGCTACTTCAGGCACGGCCCTGGAGGTAAGTCAGCATTTCTTCAGCTAATGTTTGTTCATATTAGGTATTTTAATAGTCTCCTGACAGTGCACAAGTAGAACAAGTCTGTGGATTGTCTTAGATTCTGGTTCAGAGCTTCAAGACCTGGTGGTTTTCCCGTCTCGTCTGCTCCCTTGTTCTTACTTACATGGAGAAAGGGGCATTTGACTCCAGCCATCCTCTAGACTTTACACCTTATGTGTATCTGTCTGTAAGTATTGCCCCCTGAAGTGAGTCATTTCCTTCTAAAAGGTTAAACCACGCATGTTGAGTCCCTGCTGAAAAGTAGTGTCTATCCTGGTGTGAGTGGGTGATCACTGTAAATGACTCTTACCTGCTGCTTCCAGCATTTCCCTTCATGAACAGAAATCAGTAGCAGATTGACTTTGGTGAGGTACACTCCCATGATTCTACTACTTGAAAACTGATTGCACCAAACTGGAGATAGAGTAAGTAGAGGGCTCTTGGCACTTAGGATGGAACTCTCTGTGACTGGGGCCTTGTGCTTAAGGGACTGGGGCACTAAGTTTGCATTTGTGGAGGTGGCTGAAATTGTCCTTTCAGAACCGAAGTTACGCAGTAGCTGGCTTAGGTAGACAGGCTATTTTTTTGTCGAGGGTTGTGTGCTTTACATATAGGGAGGTCTAGGAAATGGAAAGTTAGGGACCCAAGTAGCATCCGACCTTGCCACTCTGGAGCAGGCTGGCAAGCCTGACTGACCGAATAGCTCTGTGACACTTACCAAATCAGAAGGTCCTGGGATCAAGCTCAGAAAGTTGGACTTTTAAAAATCCTTTTAAATGTCTTGGGTGCCTGGTGAGGAGCTCGGAGGAAATTGCTGTCTTAGCAAGCTGCCTGTGGTGTTCTGACCAGTGGCTGATGTGTGATGATCAGAGAGAGCCAACGTGTCCTGAGACCACCATGCCTTTACTAACCACTATGGCTGCTGCATGCCATGTCGCTCAGGGTCCTCCACAGATAAAGTTTTCTGTTTTCCCTTCTGATTTCTTCTGGAACACTGTTGTCCCTCCTGACGTTCCCCTTGAACCCAAAATGTGTTTTTTTTCCTCTCCTTTTCTCTTTTGTTTTCGGGGGTGGGGGGTGTAGAGCAATTGGGAGGATGGGTAAACTGAAAAACATTGTTTTCAGTCTTAAACATCGTGAAAGTCTTTCAAGTCCCCTTTCTTTCTCTGGTTTCTCTCCTGGCTTCTCAGGGATCTCTCCAGCTGGACAAGAAATGGTAGATGCAAACCTGCAGAAACTCACTCAGCTTGTAAATAAGGAGGCCAACTTAATTGAGAAGGTCGGGTTACTTCAATCACTGTTTTTCTCTCTATGGGAGTGTTGTCATTTGGCTTGTGTGTTCACTTCCTCCTCTCGGTTTTTAGGAGTTTACTTTTCAAAAAGCTGTTTAAATATACTTTTAACTAAAATTTATTCAATACAGTGTTTTGAAGCCAACAGTGGCCTGGTTGCATTGAGGGAAAATTGAATAATTGTATTGGTTTGCTTTTTACTGTGTAGTTTGCATTTATCAAGTTGGGTGACACAAACATTGCCTTTAAAGAGAGCAAGTCAGAAGCAAGCCTTGCTTGCTATCCTGGCTCTGTCCCAAAGTTATTTCTGCAGGTCTAAGCGCCCATGCCTGGTCTTCCTTATCAAAGTAATGTCCCTTCTTTCCCAGTACCCTCCTTCCTTCCAGTCTTCTGGCCTTAATGTGGTCTGCAGGGTTTTTAACCAGTTTAGTTACTTTCTCACTTTGGAGAGTCTCAATTTGTGAGAGACTCTAAGGATCTGGGAAGGGGGAGAGAGCCAACCATGGAATTGTTGAGAAGGACTCTAACTGAAGTGTGTGGAAAGCTGGGAAGAGTCTCCCCAGGTGTCTGGTGAGCTCACTCTCTTTCACAGGCACTGAGGTGTAAGAGCTTTATGGGGTTAGCTCATGCAAGCCTCCTGGAAGCTCTATGTGCAGATTCTACTACTGTCCCATTTCACAGATGTGAAGGTGTGAGCAGTTGCATCACCTGCCAAGGTCTTTAGGCTGAAGAAAGTCAGGAGCAAAAATGGCTGTAGACACAAGGGCTGGTCCAGTATGAGTGCTGTAGCTTATTGTTCTTTCCTCTAGGCTGATGTGCAGCCAATAAATGAGATTGTGTGTCTGTTACCAGGGAGTGAGGAGGCTTGCCGCTAGCATTCTCGGGGATGGCCTTTGTTCCCGGTGTTCCGTGTGGTGGTATATTCTGGTAGTCTGAGTTCAAGCCTGGATGTGTTCAAGTCTTTGCTCAGTCCACTAGTCATCCTATTAAGATGTCTGTAAAATGCTACGATGGTTAAAGGATCTCACTCATCTAACAGAGGAAGGCTATTTGACAAAGTTGTCACTTTCTATACGTGGGGAATTCGTGACTGATATGGCAAGGGAACTATGAAGTACCCACACAGGCAGAAGACAAAGCTAGGAGCCCATCACTACTTTGTACCTACCTACTTTGGATCTTCATCAGTTTATGAAAGTCTTGTAAGCCAGTCACCAGTATCTGCTCTTGTGTAGGAAGTGTGTGATGGTGTAACAGTGTAGGGCAACTGGTCGTCTTAGACACACTGTTACAGTTTATAGCAACATTCTAGAGCTTAAAGGACAGACTCATGCTTGAGAAACTTAGGTCTTGCTGGAAAGTAGAAGCTGCTTGCTACAGTTGTTCTCTGGTCACACCTTTTTCTCATTTGAAAGTGAAAATTAATCTTTTCTGTTTTTTGCAATCCTTGCACATACACACTTTGCTAAAATGTTTTCTCCTTGTGTTGAAAGAGCATCCTGAGTAACAAGAGAAGTTTTAAATATTCTGCATTTATGCAATGCTCTGAAAACTGCCTATCTATTGGGTGAATGATAGGATATTATTTTCTGCTGGTTTTGTGGTTTGTGGCTGCTTTCAAGTCTTTAAAGGAGTGAAGTTGGTAGAGAACTCAATGCCAGATCTACATCTTGCACCTGCTGTGTTAGTCTTAGTGAAGGTGGTTTGTGAAGCTCTAACTAAGTGCTGAGCAATCCCTGTCCTAGTGTTACAGGGTGTGAGTGTGTGTCTCTGAACTTCTTGGGCATTTTAAAACTGTACTTTGTATGAATTGTTTCTCTGAAGTCAGCTTAGAAGTGATCAGTGCTTGAAAGACCTCGTGATTAGACCAAAAGAACACGTGCTTGCCATATCTTTTCCCAGAATCCTTTGGTCTGCATATTTTCAATTGGTGTGGGGTGCTTTTGCATGCTGGCCACTCTCAGTTTGGAAAAGAAGTAGAGTTAAAAAAAAAACCAACTGTGTTACAATAAAAAGACCTGGTTCAAGCTTCAGCTCTGATACTGGCTTTGGGACCTGCCTGGAAAAGGAACTTTTGAGCCTCTTTTGTTGTCTCATATAGGGTGGGGCTGTGCCTGTTAGTCAATGTGTGGGGAAGGTTAGCTGAGTGCAGAAGCATTACATCCACACTTACTTGTAGACGGTGTCTTAAGTGGGGCTCCTGTCAAGTCCAGCAGGGAATTCTTTTTCGTGGAACCTACTGTAACTTTGTGATGGGGTGAGTTAGAGCCACTTTGCTTTTTATAGATACCGAGGCAGCTGATATTCAAGGTCTGACATTTGTAATTTTTGAGCGATTGTTTGTCATAGGAAGATACTCTGTTAGTCCTGCAAACACCCAGCTCTGCCATCTTCCGTGCTGTAGACTAGATGGAGAGGCCACTCTCCACAGGAGTAGGGCCTCAGCCTTACTCAGATGTGTCTTGTACTTTCCACAGATGGATGGCAACCTTCGCCAAAGCCCTCAGCTTCTTCCTCGGAAGCTGCCGACCCTCAAACTGACTCCAGCAGAAGAAGAGAGTGACTCCTTGCAGCTGCTGTCACCCTGATCGTCGAAGCCAGCTGCAGCCAGTCTTATGATTGTTGCAGTAATTGCTGATGCCGAGTGTACGGAGACCCAGAGAACGCTGTAATGGGTTTAAGACTAAAGCAGAGGGAGCTGTATGTGACTTTCTTTTTAAATTAGGAAAGCTATTATTTTAGCTTGGCAGTGCATTTTAAATAAAGGTGAATGCTAAGCGAGCTGGGTGGGGGTGGGCAGGGCAAGCACATGGCACTGTATATACAGACCCTGCCTTCACCGTGGCAGAGCTTCGCTTTGGCCCAGGTGTTGCTGACCAAAAGCTGCAATTCTCTTCTGAATGTGCATTTTTAATTTAAGTTAATTTATTAACAGTTTTTCTCAGACTGGTCTCAATACATAATATGTGGCTTTTTGGCTGAGACCTTATTTTTCTTTTGAGAAGTCTGATGCCTATTTTAGGAACCAGGAAAAATAGAAATTATTTCAATAGAAAAGCCTGTATTTAATTTTAAAAAGCAGTGAGGAATGTGCTTCTTAATTATCCTCTTCTAAGTCTGCTCCTTTGGCAGTTTAGTACCACATATGCAGATGTTTAAGGGGGTCCATATAGTACCCCAACGCCAATAACACACGCGTGCGTGCGCACGCACACACGCCAGTATGATTGAGTACTTGCTGATAGGTTTTCTGTGAGCCAGCGAAGGTGAACATGTCAGCCTCCGTCTTATATCAACTCCAGAACTGGGAGTCTAGCTCGTCCTACTGTATTTGGCTGAAACCCTGTTGAAGCATGCTCAGTTAACTGTAAAGCCTCTGTGGGATGAGCCGTGGCGAGGGTCCTGGAACACTCTCGTGTGTCGGGTCTCAGTGCTCCATTTGACTCAAAGGAGTTTGTTTCATAATAAGCATATCATGTAGTCACACACTCTCTGACAAACTATTATTTCCTGTGTATTTTTAGTTACAGTTGAAGGATCCAAAGGAATGAGTCAGAAATAGCAGGTTTCTAAGACAATTGGTTGTGAATGGCCCATGCAAGGATTTGCTGCGTGGTGATTTTACATAGAATAGAAACTTGCTGATCTTAGTGGCTGAGGTGCTTCTGTTATTGTAAAAGTACTTCTGGGATTTTTAAAATAGGACCATGTTTGGGATTGTGTCTTACAAGATTACTATGGTGCTCAGAAAATGTTACCGAGTTCTGCAGAAACCAGGCTGTGCTGTCCAGAGACTCGGCTATCGTGAGCAGAGCGGAGTGCGGCTGCGTTTGACTACATCACTCCAGTTTGCTCTGGGTTTGGTAGATGTAAGTCTTAGGTCACTATAAATACTCACTCTTGAAAGCTTTAAATGAGACACAAGGTAATCCTCAGTCTGTCCACCTCTTTAAGTGCATTTGCATTTAGGACATGTCCTCAGTGAGTTCACAATACTTCTTTAACAAAGGCTGTGTGTGTGAGGAAGTGTGTGTGACTTAGATTGTGGGATGTGGGGGTGAATGTGTGCTAGTGAGTGGGTTTGTGCATGTGTGTGTGAGTGAATGTGTGTAGGGTAAGTGTATGTGTATACATGTATGTGTGCGGTATGTGTGGACGAGGGGTATGAGTATGTGTGAGTGTAGGGTGAGTGAGTGTAAGTATGTGTACGATTGATCTTCTAAGGCAAGTTGCAACAATCTGAAATCTGAGTATATAAGAGTATTGAGTTTTAAAATTAATGATCAAGAGGCTTCATTGTCTCCAGGATTGATTTTATATTGAAAAGGGTGGTTGACACATTAATCATAAATCTGTTTATGCTTTAATCAGGGTTAGCCATTTTCAATTATTGTTAATAGTAAACCTTCCAAAAAGTATTTGAAGTAGTTTATAATTGTAAAATGCATGTAAAAAATAGGACAATTATTTTTGAAAGATAACAATTCCTAAGAGAAAACCATATCAACAGTACTAGATTATAAAATCTCACTCTGTGGGTGAAGTTAGAAGATGATACCTAGGTAAGTAAGTTCTGCTAATAATGTCTGTGAGGAAGGAACATGTGCTTACATGGTAGAAGAATTCAGCGGACCATGTTCACAAGACTCTAGACTTCAACCAAGGAGTGTATTGTACTATTTGTGCACTGAACTCTTCTTAATCAAAAGGGTTCATTTTAGAATAACAAGCCTTTGATCCTTTTAGTGGAGAGGATGACTGTGAAGTGACTTGTTTGCTTTATGGTCACCCTGCTCTGAACTCCCCTTAGCCTTCCGTTCTGTAGCCCGTGGGCTTCAAGACCACATTTCTGAGATGCAGAACCTTAGTTGGCTGAGGAGGAACGTAGATGTTAGTTGCTTAGTTCAGCTTGGTTTGTGTAAGCAAATGGGGCAGTGAGGAAGCTGTAACTGAGCACAGAATCCTTCAGGGAGCAGGCACACCGAGAAGCTCTTAGAAGGAGACAGTTTCTTAGACTGGACAAAGGACCATGGGGACCATGTCAGGATGTTTGTGCATGAGGTTGCTGGGCAAAGTGGTCCACGGCCTCGACCAAATACTGTGGACATTGTGTTTTGGAGATGGTGGTGGAGGACAGGATGAAAACAGGGACTGTGCTCATCTTCATTTTTGTTGATTGTACAAAGCTAGAAAAAGACTGGTTTGCTAATTCCCACAGGAAAACATCCTCCATGAAGACTGTCATCACAGTGGCGACCTAATGCGGAAGAGACCACAGACAAGGAGGTGGAGGTTTCTTTAAAACTTGACTTCACAAAAGGCTCACAATAACAAATTTCAACTTAGGGGTTCTAAAGGACCCGATACTTTTTTGGAAGCAACCATTTTTATTTCCAATTATTTATAATTGATAGATACAGTAACACAGGGAACAAGAACAAAGATACTTAAGTTAGAGGTAAGTTAAAATGTTTTCAAAGTCTAAAAATGGGCAAAACTAACACCAACAGAGGCAGAAACTCCTAGAATATTTTAAGAAAACACCTTGTCCAGATAGCTACATGTGATAGTGGCATTTGAGTTAGATACTGCCTCTCAAACATACGCACCTACCAAGCTTGCTACAAAGGTGTTTTATGGTAGGGGCCAACAGTTCTTCGACAGCCACAATGATAATCACTCAAAGGCAGAATAGAAATCTTTAAATATGCTCAGGAGTGAAAAGGATGGCTCAGTACTTAAGAGAACTTACTGCTCTTGTGAGGACCTGGGTTCAGTTCCCAGGACCTATGGCAGGTGGTTCAGGGAGCTGGCACCCCTTTCTGGACTCCATGAGCACCTGTACTCAAAAGGTGTATGTACCACCCTCCCATACACATACACATATAATCAACAGAAAAATACATTTAAATATACCTAGGAAGCTGAATGATGAGGCCATGGAATATCTCACTTCTATTTTGTAATGCTTTAAGAGCCTATAATTATATCAAAATAAAAGGACTTTAAAAAAAGTAAACCTAATAGAGTAAGTTTATCAATATCTCTGTATGTATATTTTAAAATTTAACACTGCAGACCTAGTATTTAGTTCCAGATGAGAACCATATTATATATTGATAAAATTTTTTATTTCATTTTTGAGTTTAAGGAAAAGGAGCTCATGTTTCTAACAGATGCTTCCCTGAAGATCTCCCTTGCCTTACAAGAATGCTTCTAACAACCTCACACCAAAACTAATTTTCCTTTAAAATATTGAGATGCTTATGATCTTATGTTTCTGATCTGTGTTTTCCCCTATGGCAGCTGAGTTCATAATTGAGGGCAAGGCATTTTGAGTCCTCTCCTCTGTCTATGTGTGGACTTTCCTGTTGTCTCTTCTCTCTGTGTGCTCACAGTGTGGACCGTGTGGACTGACACCACCATCTGTTGCAGAAGGTGTGGCACAGGTGTGCACTTTTTGTTTTAAGCTCAAAGGGAGTTTGTCGTTGACTTTGTGTTGTCCTGGTTATTTTAAGAGTTGAAATCCCAAGCAGCCACAGAGATAGTCTGGGTTGTGACGATGGTCTTTGTGTATGTTCTTGGTGATAAAACTCACATGTTTGTCTCCCTGCCCCTGCTCCTGCTGTTGTTCAGTTACGTGAAGTTTACTTTTATTTCTTAGTGTTTTTATGTTTCTTAAACAAATTTTAAAGAAATTCATGGTTACATGACATCACAGATCAGTGTTCCCTCCCGGCCTGAAAGGGTTAACTGAAGCATCTCTGGACTTCAGAGTGTTGCTTTTCATGATGAAAAAGCCCAACCTTTGTTCTTTGTTTTTAAGTGTTTGTAAAATAATTTAGTGTGGAAGTTGCTGTTGGGTGTTGTAATCTCTGGGAGCCCAGGATGCTTGTTTTGCACTCAGGACTGTTGTGTCCAAAACAAATGAGCACTTTGGGAATTTAAAAGGCTTTAAAAAAATATTTTTCCAGAAAAACAGTCCATGGATCACTTAAAAGAATGACCATTCTTGAACAGCAACAGTGATGGAAAGGAAGCTTTGCTCGCTCGCTTGTGAATAGTGTGTGTGACAGCATTACTCCAGCAGAATAAGCTAGCTGCTTTCAAAGGGGGAAAGGGCCAGTTATTTTTGTGCCCTCATTATTATTAATTTGAAGTTATAAGGTAAAAACATTTAGTTTATGCAAGAGTAGATTCTAAGAGGGTATTTGGCAGAATATATTGTTCTAATAAGTTTGGAAAATGCTGGATTATGCAAAGCTGACTTGCTGAAGGCTTTTCAGAACCTTTGATGTGTAAATGTGTGGTTTTGGTTTCCAGCTTCAGAGATGTTTTATTTTATTAGCAAAGAGGACAGTGGGCCAGGCTGTGTGCAGGCACATATAGAGAGGACAGTGGGCCAGGCTGTGTGCAGGCACATATAGAGAGGACAGTGAGCCAGGCTGTGTGCAGGCACACGCTCACCTCCCAGGAGGTACTCACTGTTTCCACCTCTGTTTAATATATCCCTTCCCTAACTTATTTTACTGAGGATTTTTTTTTTAAAGTAGGTGTTTTATGGGATTTGTGTTCTGAGAAATTTACTTAGGAGAACATTCAGTATTTTGCTCTCTGTGCTCAATACAAAGTTTCTGCTTTTGAGTGTTTGTCTGGTGATAGTAAGAGTAACTAAACAAGCTTCATTTCACCCTAGAGTATAAACCAGTTCACTAGTGAGGCTCTGGCATTGTCAGCCTTTGCAACATATACACACAGTCACAGGCTTGGTGCTCCAGGGTTTGGATGTACATTTGAAGCACAGCATGCATGCGTGCGTGGGGTCTGAGTGCTGGGGTCATGGCGAGCATCCAGCCACATGAAAAGCTCTCGGATCTTAGTTCTGATGCTTCGGGTTTCCTCTTGAAGATTAGAGCAATAGCTGTAATCATGTAGTTTATATCCCAGATCCTTGGCAATCACAGGAAGTGACCTGCCAGAGTTTGCATCAGCCTCTGAGAGTCATGTCAGATGGAGAAGGCCGTCCTGGCTGTTGTTCTTTGGGCCGTGGGCTGCTGGCATCTTGATTTGATGGAGGAGAGTGTACACAGCCTCTAAGTGCATAAAGATGTTTTGGGTTCTCTTACGTCTTATTGTTTTGTAAAATAGAAATCATCTTTAAGTGAGACTGAAGTTTTGTAGCTTCATTCTAGCTTTCTGGAAGATCAACAGAGAAAAAGACAAGAACTGTATATGAGGCATATTGACTCCATCTCCCAAGGCAGTCTCTGAATGGGAAGCAATGTAAACATCTGTTCTAGTGTGCAAATACTATAACCAGCTATGGTGGCCGCCATGGCCTCATAGTCCAGCCTTGCCTACTGTGAATGTATTTTACCTAGAGCTGATGTGGAAATACCCAAAAGTAGAAATGATGGTCATTGTTAAGAATTTATTATAATAAATGAGAAACTGGATATAATCTCAAAATAGCTATTTTCTCAATAAAATTTCAAATCATCTGAGTGTTTGTTAATTCTTGGTGTATAACATTCATTGACATGGTTGTCTTCCTTGAGATGAACTTTAGTGGCTACAAATAGTTATGAGTTACTGGGTGCTGGGGTGCAGCTAGATGACGTACTGTTCCCTTTCACCCATTTTGTCTAGAATACATGGGTACCATTGTGAGAGTGTCTCCCATGCTAAGTGGGCAGATGCCACTGACCTGCATGCCACAGCGGACACCTACAGCTATGTACGGTTGTGGCTTGTTCATTCTTCAGTTGTCAGTCTCTCTTCCTGTTTGCCCTTTACTCGGCCCCCAGTCCAGCAATGTTCCATTCAGCTGAATGGAGACATTAAGGAAAGAACACTGTTTTAGGCTGGATGGAAGTTACAGGATTCTTTTTTCTCCTTTGTGTGTGTGTGTGTGTATGCTCATCCACATGCATGCGTGGGGATGAGCAGGGCACAGGCCAGTAATAAGCCTGATTGTCATTTCTCAGGTGTTATGAACCTCTTCCTGAATCTTTTACTGCCCTGAAGTTCACCAAGTATACCCGTCTCTATGGCCAGCGAGTCCGACCTCAGTCTCCTCTGCTGGGATTACAGACTTTGTGTTACCACATACAGCTTTCTCAATGTCGGGTCTGGGGTCGGACTTAGGTCCTCATAAGCAAGTGCTTTATTGACTGAGCCATCTCTCCTCTCCCCCCACCCACCCATAACCTTTTTTTAATGGGCTAGGACATGTGTCTGTAGAGAACATTAAGGTCTATAGCTGTTTTCGGGATAGTCCCTGACAGGAACCTGATAGGTGACAGCCAGAGTTGTCATTGGAATATAATTAACATGTACTAAAATGGGAGCTCTTCCAGGACCTGGACAGGTAAGTGTTGCTCTCACTTCAGAAACTGCTATGTCTTTGCTGAGTTTTGTATCCACAAAGAACCTGAGGCAGCTGAGGTGGTGAGATATGGATGTCACCCGCTTCCTACAGGAGGGCAGCACAGAGTGCTGCAGTTGAAGGGAGGGTGGAATTCCCCCGAGGAAAGAAAACTGACTACCTGGGGGTCATGGCTGAGAGCCATTCAACAAAGAAGTCAAGGAATCCTCGATCCCCTCAGGGGATTGGCCTTGCCTGCTGCTATTTGGGGCACTCTGAATTCCTGAGTATTTAGTGGATGGTAGACTACAGCACAAACAGTATTTTGCTCTTCCTTTGCCACAACAGCTATTAGTAGGAAAGGTGAAGTTTTGCCTGCCTCCATTTGCCCCAGCAGAATGGAGATGAAGAGGCCGAGGGGCTGGGTGGAGAGATGGCTCAGTGGTTAAGCATACTGGCTGCTCTTTCCAAAGGACACCAGTTCGAATCCCAGCACCAAGGCTGCTTACAACCACCTTAACTCTACTTCCAGAGGATCCAAAGTCGCCTTCTGGCCTCCTCCCTGAGGCACTGCACACTTGGTAAAAAGGCGTGAGGAAAGACACTCATGCAGATAAAATTAAACGTAATTTAGAAAAACGCTGGGAACTTTGGATTTGAAGTGGAAATGGTGGTAAGAGGTCAGGATTTGCCATTCTGTGATCTGCATCCTAAGTGATGATCTTAGCGTCTTCCTGATCTCACAAGAGCTCCGGGAGAGAGCCATGGTCCATCCCTCCAGGCACAAGGGTCAGCCTCTGTAATCAAGAGATGAAGGCAGTTGTGCATCATCAGACATTTCCAGCTTCTAAGGCAACCAACCGAGGCTCTGAAAGTTGCACATTGCCAAGTGGGGGAGACACTTTAGCTTTGTCCTTTGTAATAAAAGAATGGAGAGAACAGACAAGCTTTTGCATTGTAAATACAATTAAGGGCTGGTTCCTTAGGTCTCACTGGGGAGGGGGACATTCTCAAGAGTTCACGTGAAAAAGCAAAATCTCTTGCTATCAAGGGAAGCATTGGTATTTCTCAATCAGGACCAAATAGACTTGAGGTTCATTTTAAATGCAGAAAGCAAACCGACTTCTTTGAAGACTTGTCACGTTCTTCCAGGTTTGATGTGCAGTATCCCAGCCTTCCCCCATGGGAGAGAAAATTGTCCTTTAAACCTGATAAACCATTTCCATTGTGAATCATACATAACATCTTGACCCCTGCTAAAAATGGCTGAGGAAAAAGTTGGGGCGGGGGAAGGGAAAGGGTATAGTAGGTGTAGAAATTAAGAAAAGAAAGCATTGCATGTGTATACAATCAAGACTAGTTATAAAAACGGGCAGAAAGTAAAATCATTGAGGCATACGGCTGAGTGTGGACTCCTGCGAACTTAATCCCCTTCTGTGGGTCTGAAGCTGTTTACCTGTCACACTTGGCAGGCTCGGCACACATCCTCTACTCGCTGGTGCCGTGCGGAAGCTCAAAAAGTGTCCACACCATTTGAATCCCATTTCTGTCCTGCATCCTTAATCTTGCAAGGAGAAAGCTTTCATGATGGTACGGAGTGCGGATGGGTTCCAAGCACTGGTTCATTGGAGAGAGTGTAGAAGGAGGCTTTCAGAGACTGCATTCAGGGAACTTAAAGTAGGACATAAGTGAGTGTCGTTTCAGTCTAGGACTGTCCGGGCTTGACTTAGACTCTTATTACATGTTGCTATAACTCTGTTTTGTGCTCAGCCTAGGTAATTTATAAAGAAAGGAAACTATTTCTTACCATTATTGAGACTGGGAGGTTCAAGAGTAAGGAACTGGCCTCTCGTGGTGGCCACAGGCTGTGTCATCTCCAGTGGGAAGTTCAGTAGAATGGAAATGAGGGAGAGAGGGAGGGGCTAAACTCACCCTTTTATTAGAAACTCCCACAAATAATTAACCCATTCCTGTAAAGCTAGCATTAGTTACTCACAGGGCAGGGACCTCAATGCCTAATCCCTTCCTGAAGTTTCCAACTCTCAGCACTATGGCTTAGGGATTAAAGTCCTAACTCATGGACTTTGAAAAAAAAAAAACACTAAAACCATAGCAAGTAGCAGTGACTTGCCATCTACACAGGTTTTCCTTCTGTCCCACAGACAGAGACATAGTGACAGAGACATCCCCAAAGGTCATCGGCCAAGGAGACGGCACCTGTAGCTTTTATGTCCAGTCCTGCAGTAGAGGACTGCAGGACATCCATTCACTATTGGGAAGCTTGAAAGATAATGAACATGCCAAACTGGGCGGAGCAAAGGCACGAGGCCTCGATCCTATACAACGAGCTATAGGCAACTGAGGAAAGCTGAGACTAGGAGAGGCAGCAGGAAATCCTCTCCATTCTTACTTTCATGCATGTACAGGAAGGGCGGAGGAGTTTAGTGTAGCTGAGATGAAACTTGGGAGTAGAGGAGCAGGGTGCTTCCTTGCATGTTCTCGGGCTCCATTAGATGTGTGGTAAGGATGAGTTTGTCGTCCCGAAGCTCTGAAGACGGGCAGGATGGGAGACGCCTCTGTCCAACAGAGGATTGTCTGAACCCACATACTGACGGGCATCTGTGAGAGACACAGGAACCCTTGCTGGCCTCAGCCAAGTTTTACAGAGCAGAAGCAGAGGATAAAAATGGGGTGACCCACCAGAGGCTTTGCAATGGAAGAGCTGCCTGCTTTAGGGAGGGAACAGGGCTGCGGAGTTCAGAGCACAGAGTGTCCAGGTGGGACAAATCATGGCTGTGGTTAAAAAGCAGAGGATGAAATCAGACAGGCCATCAAGGGATTTATCAGTGACTTAATCATGGTTAGGGGATGAAGAAAAATAAGATGGAAAAAGACAATGGATTTGGAGTTTAAAAGCCAGGTTGAGTTTAATATGCCAGAATGATGATTTTTTAATAACTTGATTTTTATTCTGAAATATTCTTTATTATCATGATGATCTAGAGATGTGGATGTCTCTGTGCATTTTTTAACTTATTAAAATGTGTAGGATAATGAGGCTGGGGGATGGCTCAGTTGACAACATGCTTGTTGCACAAACATGAGAACCTGAGTTTGGATGCTCTACACCCACATACAAATACATACAAAGCACATGTCTATTACCCCAGTTCTGGGGACATGGAGACAGATCGCTGGGGCTTGCTGGCCAGCCAGTCTACTTGGACCAGTGAAGCTCCAGGTTCACTGAAGGACCATATCAAACACTTAAAGCGGAAAAGCCACCAAGGGAAACATTCAATGTTGACCTCTGGCCTCTGCAAACCCATGGACCTGCACATCTATACATGTACACATATTCACATGGACTTGTGCATGCCCTTCTGCACACACAAACATTACAGTGCATAGGATACCAATAGAAAAGCCCTATACTAGCTATTGTGAAAAACTTTGGTTAACTAATCGGTGTCTGTTTCTCCAGTCTCCTCCTTTCCTTATGTCCCCCCAACCCCTCTCTCTCCTCTCTCTATATCATAATCTCGCGGTATTTGCTATTCTGCAGGAAACTTTTAATAACCAGAAAGTCCCTATAGGCCATTTTATACATTCAGTATTCCCAGGGCTTTCAGTGGCAGTATGGGGTTTCATTGTCTGGATGGAGCAGTGCTTTATTTTATCCCTTCTGAGGGCGATGAAGGTTGGTTCCTCTTACAGTGGTCTGTATTACCTACACTAAACTGTTTCTCAGAGAGATTGTACCATTTTACATCCCCTGCAGCCCTGTGCAACAGACACCATATTACTGCCATCCTACCAGCTTTATATACTGTTTTTTTTTTCTTTTTTACTTACTTGGTACAAAGTAAAAGAAATTTAATTATTTAATATATACTCCCAATAACTAACAAGATCGAATACTTTTTTCATGTTTCTGTTCTTTGAATTTCAGTTGTAAGTTATTGTTGTATTTTGAATAGAGAATATATTCAAGGCTTGTCTTGGAGTTGATTCTATTGGGAAACAGTAGGAACTTTTAGGGGTGCTGTCCACTGGGAGGCACGCACCTTTAAAGGGGACTGTGGGACTCCAGCTCCCTACTCCCTTCTGTTTCCTGAACTGTGTGTTCTGTGTGATGTGTCTGTGTGACATGGTCCTTGTTGCTTTATGCATCAAGGCTTCATGGGAAGAAACCTCTGAGACAAGCAGCCTACAAAAGCATCTCCTTAGCAACCGATCATCTCCAGTGTCAGCAAGCTTGAGTGTCTGTCCATCCACAGTCTGGATCAGAGGCAATCACTTACCCTTTGAACGCCTGCTCTGCCAACTGTTAAGTGGGGTTTCAGTGAGGAACTAATGGGCTAATGCATATTGCAGATCCAGATGTGGAAAGTTCTCAGGGGTGTTTGAAAAAACAAAGCTTACCTGGGTGTGTGGGTTCCATAGGATCTCGCTCTGTGTGAGTGTGGAGAGAAACGGCCTTCTCCGAGACAGTTACCGGTGAAACCACTCACCTTTATTGGGGATAACAAGGGTTATATAAACCTTGGGGAGTGGCTAGGGCTCTTGGGGCTGGGTGTACATTAGTCTGATGCCAAAGTTCTGGGAACATTTTATTTTCATGATGAGGAATTCCAGGTGCTTGCTGGACATGTCCTTATAGGGAGAGAGGAAGTTAAACCTGTAATCTGGCCACCAGGCTATGTTACTACCTCAAGGGTGGCAGAGGTGGGGGGTTTTACAGGCTACATACCCCAAGCATGCAGACCCCGACCAAGAATGGAACAGTCACACTCCTGTCAGTCTCAGACACGTCTCCATCCCATTCTTGCTGCAGACTGGCTCCCCTAGTCACACAGCTTTCCAGGCCCACAGTGGTTTCTCTGTTCATCCTCTTTGCTGGATAGAGAAGCCCCTGGAGCATCAAGACACCTCTTTGCTGTAGTCCAGCATCTGGAACTCAGAATAGAAGTTACTAAGGGAGTTTTGGATATTTTGTTTATTCTAAGACTATGCCTCACTCTGTAGCCCAGGCTGGCTTTAAACTCACCATCTGCCTGCCTTGTTTTCTTCCTCCATGCTGAATGACAGGAATCCACCATTGCATCAGGCTCTGAGGTTTTTGAGAAAAGAATTAGATTTGAAAACATGTTGAATAATATCAGAAAAGAGTAGGAAAAGCCGAGGCCAAGAGCCAGTGAATCACAACGGAACCAGTGGCTTCCTCAGACTCTCACTGTTAACATGAAATAGTTGGATCATATTCCTGAAGATTTACCAAGACACAGTTGCTTACAGCCTGGCTAGTTGATGTAAAGTACCTATGTTTGAGGCTGAATCTAACTTTAAGAAATCATTTTTTTTCTTTTTGCAAGCTAAATATTTTAAGTGTACTAGGAAACACGACTTATTAAAGGTATTAATAATTAATTGTTCTGTAAAGTGGGTACTAACTCAGTTTCTTCTCTTTGGCAGCATTAGGGTTCAAACCCCAGGCCTTGTACATCCTAGAATCTCTCCAGCCCTTCTAACTCACTTAAACAAAAAAACATTATTAATCTGGACGCCACATATCTAGATTTGTCCTGACTGGGTGCAAAAGAATATATGTGCAATAAGACTATTATCATATTTTTAAAAGGTTATAACTGAGAGCAGTCAGGATAAGTATTTCCTCAAATGAAGAAAAGAGAATTGATGTCAGGCCTTGTATTCAGCACATCCTGTAATCTTGGAGGAGAGAGAGTCAGTGTTTCACTAATGAGATTTGCAGATGGCTTTAAGTTGAGAGGCATTGTAAACAGCAGGAATGACTGAGACATGATACAAGAGGCTCTGGAAAGGTTAGGAACATGGACAGGAAACCAAATGATTCAGCTTGGAGTAACACAAGCCAATCTGACATCTGGGGCCAAACAAGAAGAAATACAGATACGCTGCAGAAGAGACAAACGTGGAAAATAGTCATCTCAAGGCTACTGGGGGGTATTGGCAAGACGAGAGCACACATGGGGAAGAGGGAGATAGATGTTGTTAAATTCCCGTGTCTGTCCAGTGCGTTGCTTGCTGAGTCCTCTGTGACCATGGTTAACCCTCTCTGTGCATGTAGAACAAGTCACAGTGCTTCTCTTGAGGATTGATCGTTCATGGGAGCTCCTTAGTGAAATAAAAGGCCAGCCTCACTCCAGCTGTTCATGGTGTTGCAGAAGGTCAGCAGTATAGGGAGGGAGTTGTGTGGCAGTAACAGGAATCTTTAAAAAGGTTTAGTAGGAGAGGTCACTTACCACACACTTACTGGACCGTTTCCAGGGATGCTGGAACAACTTCTCAGCTATTCGCAGCAGCAGCCTGGCCTGGGAGTCTGGCTTAAATAAAAATAAGATGCATTCTCATGATGGCCTACACAGGTGATCTGTTTTACTTTTTCTGTTGGTGGCCCTCTTCCCATCCTCAGGTGCCCTCATGTTAGCCGCAGGAACAGCTCCCGTCACAGCCTCTTGCTTGGCTTGGCTCACCTAGTATCCTCCCTCTTGCTATAAAGGTCTAGTGAGTGTCTGTGTCAGTGAATCAAATAAAACCCCCTGGTGATATTGGCTAACTTACCTCCAGTTTTTTCTTTTTATAATTCTCATTTTTCTGTTATGGGAACTGTATGTTCAAGGCCCTGGTTTCTCTAATGCTGGGTCCTAGTGAGGACTGCATGGGGATGAGGAGGAAAAAAAAAGATGCAATTCAAGCCCCATCCTGAGGAGAGCAGAGCATGAAAATGAAGGGCACACGGAAGGAGTGCGTTGGGAAGCAGAACCTAGTGAGATACATCCATGGCTCACACCAGAAGTCTGGAGCTCAGTGGATCCTTTGTTCCTGGGAATAGTTGCCTTTTAACCTCTCTGAATTTGTCCATTTCACACCCCAGTGAAGACACTGAGTCAGCCCTTGTGCATAAAGAAGCTTATTGTTCTTGAAAACTTAAAGAACTCATTCATTCATCCAACACATGTTTCCCAAGTGCCTCTAGGGTCCCAGATCCTGATCTTGCTGCACAGGATACTGCTGTGAACACAGCAAGTCTCTCTGGCCTTGTGGGACTGACACTCCAGCAGGGGGAGACAATTAATAATGGACACGGTAACTAAGCATGTTGCATAGAATAGAAAAAATGATCCGTGCTAGGGGAAAGAAAGATGTGAATAAAGACCTGGGAAGGTTGGGACGGGATGAGTTATGATAGTAAACATGGCGGATAGTCATCGGTTTTGAAGAAGGCACTTGTACAGACTTGAGATTAAAGTGTGGGGTTGGCCTTCTTGATAGTGGGGGGTGAACAATAGAGCTTGTTCGGCATATTTGAGAAACAGTGAGGAATCCAGGCTCTTTGAAACACAGTGTGCAAGAAAACAACGGATATAAGGCCACTGAGCCAAGGAGTGTGAGAGCCTTCATGAAGCTTTGGCTTCCTGCACCCCTATGTGCATGTGCCTCTCTGTGTGTGTGTGTGTGTGTGTGTGTGTGTGTGTGTGTGTGTGTGTGCAGGCACATATGAAGGACAGCATATGCTACCACATGTGCACATTTCTGTGGAGGTCAACATCAGCTCTAACTGAACCTAGGGGTTACCAATGCAGCTAGACTGGCTGTCTGGCAAGCCAGAGTGTTTGTCTTATCTCTGTCACTCTAGTACTGTGGTTACAGAGTTGTGCTGTTGTGCCCAGCTTTGATTGGTGCTGATGTCCTTATTGTAAGTGCTTATGCTTTCAAGGTATGCACTTTCAAGGTATCGCTCCCATATCCCCCCCCCACACACACACAGAAACCATCTGCTTGCTTTTTAAAAGGCTTATTTGAACTGTGGTACTGAGGATAGACAAGAGGGGATATAGGCATAGATGCTGAGTATATTACAGTAGTGTAAAGCCAAAGCAGGGCGAGAGGAGATTGCATGGTGAGTATATGTTGCCAGCACTGTGGAGATTTAGATGTGCATTGTAAGAGAAAGAGAAGAGAGATGATTTCAAGATTTTTTGGCATGAATACTAGATGGATCAAGCTGCTATTAACTGAGATAGGAGTGGGAGGGGAGATGGGGGTGGGAAGCATGCCTATAACAGCTGTGGAAGAGAGACTGGGAATCTTTCTGACATGCTGTGGTTGAGTCGGTGTCTCTCCAATGCCCAAGAACAGATGTTGAGTGAGCAGAGTGTCTAGGTAAGCCTGGAGTCCTGGAGGGACAAACTACAGAGCCATCAGGGCATTCAAAGATGTCATTCAAATCCATAAGGCTGGAGGAGATTATCAAGGATTTGAATTACAGAGCAAAGAAGCCCAAGTGTGAGCCCTTGAAGTGTTCCAGTCACTCAGAGATCATGGAGACACAGCTGAGGCTGCTGGGATATCTGAGGCCTGATGCCATTGAATACTGATAGGACACAGGGAGTGACTGGCCACACTGGAGGTTCAGAAGATGAAGCCCAAGGCTTGGCTATGCAGTTCAGCAAAATGTCGATCATCGGTGACCTCAATGAACAGTTTTGATGTCGGGGTACAAGGTTAATGGGAACAGGTTTAAGAAAGACCAAGAGGAGGGGAATCAAGAAGGAACTTGACAAATATTCTCATCATGAGCACCAAATCAGGGCTGCAGTGATCTCTAGAGGGATCTGTATGTTCCCTTCAGGAGGCACAGTGGCCACGTTAGAAAGAGACACGGCTGCAGAAAGTATTGAGGGAATTCTGTGAAGAGTGAGGATGTGTTAGGAAAAATGCAAACCAGAGTCTTGGTACCATCCTCTCTCTTACTGTTTCTAGACAGTAAGTCACCTAGACTCTTTGGTTCCTTGCCATGGTCTTTGCTTGAATAGAACTAGCTCACCTTTTGCATGGCCCTGGCTTGCCTTTGTTGCTTAGGATCCCTGAAGCATAAAGGCCTTCAGTCTCCCAGTTTCTGCAGGGGACCCCACCTCCCTCATCCACTCTCCACACTGCTCATAGTTCCAAAATGCAGAGTGATCATCCCTCATCCTCTCTTGGTGCCCTCAGTGGCTGCTCATCACATCTCCTAGAGACATTTGACTCTCTTGCTCTAGCCTAATGATTCCTTTACTTTCTGGCTTTACCACAAAACCACATTGATCTTTAAACACTCCAGGCTTTCTTTGAAGTCTTTGGATAAGGAAACCTCAGTGATTCATAGGAGAAGCCACTAAATCAGCTTAAGAAGGCAAAGCAGACCATTTGATTTTTAAGCTCCATTAAACCAGAAAGAGAAGGTCCTCACCTTGGTTCCAGTATTCCTTATGTTCATATTATACCAGATATTATCTCCTCTTATCTAATGGGTGTACATAACAGCTCTGCACACAGTTCCTTGGCCGGTCTACTTGGCTTTGAGACTCCGTGTAGACAACTGTGCCTTACTTCTTTGACTTCTCTGTACATCTCCCCTCGTGAGGCCATAGGTACTAACTGTGTGGTGAGGCTCTGAAGACTGACATCTCTAGCTCCAGCATCTCTTTTGAGATCTGAGTCATAGTCAAAGACAGATGCTCCAGAGTCTGTAGCAATCCCAGGGTGGTCTCTAAGCTGAACACTGATCTTCACCACCAAAATATTTGTCTTTCTTCTCTCAATAGATGTCGAACTCTCAGTGTAGTTTTTCCAGAGCTGACTGGACTGGCTGACCAGCAAGCCTCAGGGGTCTCCCTGTCTCTGCCGTCCTGGGGCTGAGAATATTGGTGCCCCTGGGATTTTATGTAGGTTCTGGGAATCCAAACTCAGTTTCTCATGCTACATTGCTCTCCCTAAAGATCTGGAAGATCACTTCTCCATTTCAGTGGGTAAGAAAATCTACATTCAGAGCTGGGTGTGATGGTAAGGAGACAGGAAGATCCGGAGCCCAAGGTCATCCTCAGCTACATAGTAAGAGGGAGACCAGTATTGGCTACAAAAAACTCTATCTCAACCACTCTGTACCCCAGCAATTAAAAACAAAACCTGCATCTGCACAGTGGTCAAAATGTTCCCTAGATAGTAACTTGTTAGTCTTCACAACAAATTTTTCAATTAACAACTATGATAATCACTCACTTTTTAGAAGGGGAAACCAAGGCACAGCAAGGTTGAGGAATATACCCAAAGTCACACAGCTTACTGGGACTGAGACTCAGACACCCGATCATGGCATTCATGCACTTAACCTGCACAAATCTGTCTTGCTGTATCCTTTGATTCATTCTTCACACACCCTAACAGATGAATAATCAATTCCATCTCTGAAAATGTCCCAAACCTACCAACTGTCATCATAATTTCATGAACTTCCTGTTCTACTGATTCCTCCCTCCCAAACTCTTCATCCTGGGTCCTTCTTCCCAGAAAAGCCAGGCCTTGGCTTCGCTGTAATTTTTCCTGTCCGCCTTCCTGGGCTCCCCATTTGAATTCTAGCCCGCCCTGGTTTTTCTCTCATCATTTCCTTCAACATTAAATTTTATTACTGAAAAGGATGCATTTGTGTATCTTTTAAAGTAAGCATCATGAAAGCAGAGGTCTTCGTCACATTCTCCCAACTACCCAGCACTGGGCACACAACAGTGTAATAGAGTCTAGAAACTCTGTTACACTGGGGTATGGGCTGATGGATCAGCGAGTAATATGTAAGAAATGAGTGTGAAAGGAATGGGTGTTAAACGGAGTTTCATCTTTTTAGGATGAGCTAACTGGACTTGTATCAATTAGTGACTGTTACACAATTCATGCTTTTGAAAAGTAAAGTTTATTTTCATCATTTCAGTGAAAGACCCTGTGGAGTCTAGTGAGTATACCCCCATCTACTAAAAAACTCCATCCAGACTTTCACATCCTGCTCAGCACGTCAGACCAAGGATGGTCTTCTCTCCCGGTTCAGAATTTAGAATCAGGAAACAAGCAAACAAAAACAGGCCTATAAGGTATTCTCAGTCATCCACTCTTCAAATATTTTTGAGTATCCATGATAAAGTAATCACTGGAGACGTTATGATTGACAAGGCATTTTATGGTTCTCTGGATCATGCCTGTGAGTAAAGCTTCTATTGCAATTCTGTGGGTGAAGTTCTGTGCTGGGGAAGAATGAAGTACCACAAGGGCCTCTTATGCAAAGAGGGAAGGCAGAGAAGGCTGTTCAGGAAAGCTGACATCACAGATGGGAGAAGGCTCGATGGATCCAGAGGGAGTAGAGGTGAAGCAGGGGGCGGTCTGTGTACAATAATACAAAATGCAAGCAGTATATTCAGTCTGGATTCCCAAGGTGAAGAGAAGGTTCTGGAAGGATAGAGCCCCATCATGAAGGCTTTGTCACCCTGACCCAAGTTTAAATTTTTTTCTAAAGGCTGTAAGGGCTTTTGACAAAGATTTTAGATTTCTACTGGTGGTCTAGAAAGATCCTCATGGTCTTGCTGGGAAAAGATGTATCAATGAAGAGATGGTTGTAGAAGTCTTGACAAGAGAGGAAGACAGGAGTAAGTTGGTGGCAGTGGGAGAGATGAGAGACGGTAGACACCGATTATGGGACAAAGATGAAGAATGAAGAGGCGTTGAGGAGGATGCCAAGGCTTACAGCCTAGACAGACAGAGGAGGCAAGGGTCTCATGTGACAGTGGACACACAAGGGACCTCAGGAAGGGGTTGTGTGGGAGTCGTGGATGTAAACAGTGTCTGAGTAGTGATAGTCAAGCCACTGGGGTACACAGTACCCAGTAAGAAAAATATGGGTGGACACACGAAACCCTGAGTAACTCCAGCATCCAAGTGTCTGGGCGAGGAGGTGGCCCCTACCAAAGAATTGGATGAAAAGTGTAGTTGAAACTCAAGAATGAGCGACACCATGCAAGCCAAAGGGTAAGACCTTATCTGGAAAATTCTGGAGAATGTCAGCATTCTAACAAGAAGATCTGAGCAAGGCCAGCTTCAAAGTAATTGATCACTGGTGAATATTCATTAATGACAAGCTAATTATTGTTTCTAAGGCTCTCACCTACGGCATACTTAGCCCGGTGCTTCACCACAGACCCCTGAGGAGGAACCTCACTGGGGTGTTTCGAAGTTGGGTTTCAAATGTGTTTGTTACATGGCAGTCTGTGATAAGCACTTGAATGTCAGAGTTGAAAATGTGGGAAAAAGTACACATAAGGAACATTTATTTTAAAAAGTGCCTTTTCAACTTGAAGAAGACAACTAGCAAGCCACTGAGTTAGCATTCTCTGTGTGTTTATGACCCGTCAAGAGCTGCCAGAGAGCGACTTGTGAGTGAGAAGAAAATGATGTGGCCTGCTGGTCATCTCTCAGAGCGTCCAACTGCTGAAGGTCACTCTGCAATCAAAATAGATTTTCCCCTCATCAGTAGCCATATGTGGGGTAGTGGAAACAGGCCACACCATGTCCGTTAAACAACTTCACATGAGAGCCAGTGTGTGGTCACTTTTTTCCAGTTTATTTTCAACAGTGTGAGTGTTCCTAAGAAGCCTCTGTGGAGCTGGGGCTGGTACTCTAATCAGAATTTGAGTGTATTTTCTGTACTGGTCACATCTCCACCCCTCTTCCTTCTCAGTAACAGCCTCTCCCGCGTCTGATTTCTGCACCTCCATCTGAGTGTGTAGTCAATTTAATACACATGGGGGACACATTCTGGGAAATGTGAGGCTCCCCAACAGAAGCATTTCCAAGATCAGGTGTTGTTTAAACACTAAGGCAGACCCTAAGCAGAACACCCAGGCAGGCAACACAAGGGTCCGAGATGTTAATTAAGTCTATTCGGAACGACTCTGCTTCTTAACCCTCTGAAGCAGAAGGGCCTGGAAAAACTGAGCAGTGTTTACCAAAGGCTTTCCATTTAAAACTTTTGATAAGTGGTTATTGAAATGGGGTGGGCAGGGGTGGAGGGGGCGGAGGGGGGGACACACAGTGAAGGCGTTTGTGGTCACAGCCAACTACCTATTCTCGGGTCCAGGACAGAAGGTCCAGACATAAAGTGTGAGCTGAGCCCTTCCCTCCTCACTGGATTAACACAAGGGGTGCAGAGGCAGGTGAGGGAGGCCGTAAATCCCAGTCCACAAACGCAGGGTTTAAGAATCTCTCCACTTTCCTGTAACAACTTAATTTCCACTGCCAAGCTCCTATTTCTTTTTGCTGGCAGAAGAAGCACAGAAAATGAAAAATGCGTCACCTCAGTGTCCCTGGGCTCCAGGAAGTTGTTGATGCCAGAGCCCAGCCAAGGCCTCTGCAGGAAGCCCACCTGGCTCTGGCTCCTTGGCCCACATCATTTATCTCTGTGGCAGCCTCCCTTGGTCGGGACCTCAGGCCCAGGCACCTCCAAGTCTGACTGCCAAGTGCCCTGGGGTATTGTGTACTGAAATCATTCTCCTTGGAAGCAGGGCTGGCTCTCAGCTCCTAGAACCCACAAATCCGTCTCCCTGTCTCCTCCCCCGTTACCTCCTGCCAGACAGAATCTCTGAAGTTTGGGAAATTGCTTCCTTGGTCCCTTAAATAACAATAAAAAGAATTCTCTTAGAACTAAGGCCTCTGCTCCTGAAGGTGGGAGGGGAAGTTTTAATTTTGTGTCTTGTCTACACAGCTCCTGGGAAGACAAGGACCCAGTCAGCTACAGTCTTCTTAAGATGGGACAGGGGGAGGGAAAGAAAACACAGTGAGACGGTTACAATGATAATGGATACATTTCTGGGACAACTCATAGCACTACTTCCCAGCATCCCCCGGTGCTGTAAGGGAATACCACAGGTCACCCCTCTATCCACATGTTCTGATTTCTGTGGGCCCAGGAGCCCATGGCTTCCCAGACAGACAAGGATGCCAAATTACAGGGAAGGGCTGGAACCCTGGGAGTAAAAAACACCCCCTTAGCAGAGAAAGAAGCCCTTGGTACACTGACTCGTAGAGGCACCCCAAGAGTCAGGCGCTGAGTGTGGTGGGTGTCTGAACAAAACTTTCTGTGGCTTCCCTCCTGAGTCTATCTATGGTGTCAGGGAGACGGGGCCAATGGTGTACCTCCGAGAACAAGGGTGGAGAGATCTGTATCTTCTCAACCTACCTCTACCACACAGGAAAATGAAACCGAAGAGTAGGCCACAGAAGGTAGAGTTCTTGCTGTCCTTGACCCTCTGGATAGAGATCTGAGTTAGGAACACCAGAGGCCATGAAGAAGCAGCCAGAGGGAGAGGAGATGACCTAAGATCTACCAGGAGCCATAGGAAAGCAGAGAGATAAGAGAAATCCAGGCGGTAGCCTGAGCTGTGCCCACTGCACTTCCTTGCCTCCTGCTCGGATGTCCACAGGGAAAGAGAGATGCCCTCATACAGGAAGGAGTTGGAGCTGGGCAAAGGGACTATTGTTTTAGCAGAATAGTGGCAAACTATTGACGCACAGTAGGCAGGAGGAGCTAGACAGGGATTTCCACATCCACCTCCTGTCACTGCTGCAACACAGAGATGGGTCATATTTTAGTCCATACACCCGCCATATTGGAATAAGGAGAGCCTTGGGTCCCAGCGAACCTGGGTTTAAGCTCTAGTTCTGTTATTTTCTAGCCATAAAGTTCATGGTAGCCTCTGTCTCTAAACGAGCATAGTAGTTTTTGAAAGTATTAAGTGTACCTCCTATCACATAAGCACCCATGGAAGAGAGATTCTCTTGCTGATTGATTATAATAATCTGATTTCTTCTGGAAAACTCCAGGGCAGGAACCTGGAGCTAGGAGACTCTCTGAGTTCTTGTTTCTAAGAGCTTTTGCTGGACCAGATGAGAAGAGAATATAATCAAATGCCCGATGGATGATTTCTATAAGACCTTGGACAAGTGGTCACTCTGCTTACTCATCGAAGTCCAGTGCTCAGGTCATCATGCTTCCCCTGGGCACGCTGGACCTGAGTCTGCAGAAGTGATGGCGTTTGCTGAACTTGAGCTGTGAACAGCTGCTCTGGGCTAGAAATAACTTTTCAAACGATGAGTCCCTTTGCCAGGGCAGAGGCAGAGCTCTCGGTGAGCCTGGAACCACAGGAACATCTAATAGAGAGGTCTCCTTTCACAGTGACACCCTGCAGTCTTGTACCTTCCAAACAGGGGGATGGCCAATTTTTAGAACAGACTCTTTGGACTTTTTTTTTTTTGGAACAAAGACACAAAGGAAGGTTCAAAGGAAAGAGAGGCCGTGGTAATTTATTAAGGTGAGATGGGTCCATCAAATCTAAATCCTAGTGGGAACTGTAAACTCTGGAACTTTCAAGCTCTGGCTCCCTGCCTCCCCCACTGCCTGTCGTCAAGAGTATTTGTGGATGTGGTAGCCAAATCTGTGTCCTCAACCCACAGGCCAACCGAGGGAAGCAATACTCTTTGGTGGAAAGTCATAAAAATGAAGACATCCTAGGAAAGCAGATGGACTGCTATTACTGATTTTTTTTTTTTTACCAGAAAAGAAGAGTCATGGAAAAGTCCTGTCACCAAGTAGGACCTACAAGCCAAAAACAAACAAGCAAACAAACAAGCAAACAAACAAACTTGTAACACACAGAATGCAAGATGCTAACAGGAATAGCACCTGGCCTGACCCATGCTCAAAGGCTTAAATGTGTAATACATGGCAGATCCAGGACTGACACATAGGGCCTCAACTACCTTCCCATTGGAACCCTCCCATTCTCCAGGCAGCTGGCCCAAAGACACAGAACACACTTTCAGAAAGGGCTCTAAGCCTCTTAAGGAACTGGCACCCATGAAACACCAATATTTCCACTTTGGGGCTAGGGATGAGAGTAACGCTGCATATTGACTCTCAAGGGAAGGGGAAGCCAAAAGGAACACATCCTGCCTCTCATTTCTGATTGGATGATTCTCTAAAACTCATGTTCAATTATTTGTTTGTGTACTCCATTATACTTCAGACAGAAGCCATAGTATAATGATTAGGTTCAATATTCAGGTTACAGTGTTTAACATGTGACTTTGCTTCAAGTGCTTGACTGTGCCTGACCGGGTTCCAGCTGCAGCAAGCCACCATTTAAAACTCATTTTGTTTATGGAAAAGCAAACTCTAAGCCCTGTGCAGAAGACAGCAATGGTCCCTTCTCATCAAGCTATCTGTTGCCTGGACTCTGAGGCCTTATGGTCAGGGGAATTGGCAGAGACTGTTGTAAAATGAGTTATTTTTATATAAAACATAATCAGTGAATTAATCTGGTGGCTGTATTTCCTTAACCTTTGGTAGTCCCCCAATAACCACACAGAGAAACCATGATTGATTTCAAGCTGCACCTCAATAGCTAGGTAAATGATTATATTAACCCCTAAGCCATCTGGCTCCCTCCAAGCCATAACCCTAATACTTGCATATTATTATCAATCTGGCTCTTTGGGCTTCAGATGTCTTTTCTCATGGTGTCTTCTCAGACCCTCTCCTCCTGGCTCATCTTTCCGTCCTCATGGCAGATCTGAAATAATCTCTCTCTCTCTCTGTCTCTCTGTCTCTCTGTCTCTCTGTCTCTCTGTCTCTCTCTGTCTCTTTCTCTCTCTGCCCCTCCCTCTCCCTCTCCCTCTCTCTTTCTCCCTCTCTCTCTCTCTTTCTCCCTCTCTCTCTCTTTCTCTCTCCCTCCTTCCCTTCTTCCCCTGGGCTGGAGATGTCTCACTCTATTCTCTCTTCTGCCCAGCCATTGGGTGATCAGCATTTACTGACAAGGCAGGGAATAAATGGAAAGAATTGTTTACACAAACTTGAGACAACTTGAGACAAGAGATTCTTGTTGTAAGCGTGACAATGCTGTATCCAGATTGAAACAAGATAAGAGAACAGAGAAATTAGCATTTGAATAAAACAAGGGTAAACTTTACACATTGCACAAAAAACGTAATGCCTACAGACTGTTCCTCAGATCTGAGAACTTGCTGACAGGGACATGAGGGAGCATCCAGGAGCTGGGGTCCCTCGGTGCTCTAGCCAGTTCAGCTACTGTAACAGAAGCTCTCTCTAGAGACTGAGCAGCTTGAACAACAGACGTGTACAGTTTTGGAAGCTTGGCAGTTAAAGACTGAGGTGTGGATCCAAGATCAGAACTGAGCTTGGTAGCACTGTTGGGAGGCTGAGCATCCTTTAGGAGTGGAGCTTGTGGGAGGAAGGACATCAAAGTGTTGGGATTGAGAGTGTATAACCTCTCCCTACTTTCCATTCAGTTTCTGTGCTTCGAGTTGACAGTTGAAGATGTGATCTCTCAGCCTCCTGGTCCCGAAGCCTGCTTGACCCACTCCCCTTTCCTGTAGTGATTCCTCCCCTGAAACCATAAGGTCAAATACTTGTTACGAGCACAAAGGTCCTTACACCTATAGATCACTAGGGAAACCAGGAATGGTAATCACACAGGAGTGTCTCCTCAAAGCAGGAAATATCTATTTTATACCCCAAAGGCTGGAATGGATATTGCCAGTGACCTTGGGACCTGTGCCATCTGTAGAAACAGGACCCCCCCCCCCCGACCAAGGTCTATCCCAGGCTCTCCCTCCCTAGATCTTTGTCTTTATCTCTCCACTAATACAACTCATCCTTAGGGGAGATGTCACTTATACTTCGTTGCCTGCTGGCTTCTCTGCTGTCTCTGTCAGAGACCACACCAGATCCTATAGAACCTGTCTTCATGGTCACATGTACTTTGTAAAGACGTTCGTTCATACTTTAAGCTTTCTTGTGCATCTGTGTATGGCTGGTTTTGTATGTCAGCTTAACACAAGCGAGAATGATCACAGATCCAGATCCAGCTGTCAGGCATCTTCTTAATTAGTGATTGATGTGAGAGCATCTGGTACATCGTAAATGGGCTGTTAGTACTGGGTTCTGTAAGAAAGCAGGCTGAGTAAGCCAGGGGAAGCCAGTAAGCAGCACTCTTTCATGGCCTCTGCATCAGCTCCTGTCTCCAGGCTCCTGCCCTGTTTGAGTTCCTGTCCTGACTTCCTCCAATGATGGATTATGATATGAAAGTATAAACTAAATAAACCCTTTCCTCCCCAACTTGCCTTTTGGCCATGGTGCTTTGTCATAGCAATAGAAATTCTGACTAAGACAACCTGGAATTGGACTGATTATTGCCTAGAAACCTTTTCCTAAATTGTACTGTGTTTAAACATGCTGGCAATAAACTGTCTGGCATCAGATTCTCCAGAACGTTGGTCCAGTTTGACTAAGAGTTTTCATTCTCACTTCTTTCTCTGCCTGCTGTGACACCTGAAGGGGACACCCTCACCCCATATGCACGCGCACGCGCGTGCGCGCGTACACACACACACACAGACACACACACACACACAGAGTTGCCTTGGTCATGGCTCCTTACATGTTGCAGGAAAGATAACTACTATAGAATCCTTTCCTTGCTTTTTGTCACTGAGTTACTTTTGCTGCTGATTCTAATAAACAATACCAATTTCCTAATGTCTACCTTAGGAAATTCATATTAGAAATTTCCTAATATTCATATTCAAAATTAACTACTGTAAGGTGTGTCTTTAAATGGGTTATAGAGACCTTACCCCTCCTCATTCTGATTCTGAGGTGGACAGACTCCCTTCCCCTGTCTTTCTATTATGATGCACTGCTTCTGTACAAGCCCCAAAGCAATAGAGACAACTAATTACTGGATTGAATGTAGCCATCTTTTGCTACTTTATGGGTTTTTCTTTCTTCCACCCTTTCAACCCTCTAACACTAGATAGAAGAGAACAAAGGAGAGGAGGAAAGGGGCTGCTTCCTGCTGATTAGAGGCATCAAATTCTTCAGGACAAGTTCCATCTTCATCATTAGGATATCTAATTTCTTCTTCTTTGCACATGCCTACTTAACAAACTGTAACCAGCCAACAACCAACAACCTACTCCACCTCTTGGGACCCTGGCATTTATATACTCTCTGAAAATCCCCAGAATTCTAAATGTCACACAATTGTAGAAACTATCTGCCATTGGTAAAAATCACACCCTTGCTAGAACACGAGACAAATCGTAGCTGCTATGGACACTCTGAAGCACCCCATATCTTACACCTGGGATTAAAATGAAAATATATTCTTATTCTGTGCTTTTAAAAGAAACCAAAACTCCAAAGTTGTCATTAAAACTGGTCTCCAAAACTGTGCCAAAACTTATCTTTTTTTTTTTTTTTTTTTTTTTTTGGTTTTTCAAGACAGGGTTTCTCTGTGTAGCCCGGGCTGTCCTGGAACTCAATCTGTAGACCAGGCTGGCCTTGAACTCAGAAATCCACCTGCCTCTGCCTCCCAAGTGCTGGGATTAAAGGCGTGTATCCTTTCCTTTTATATTCTGATTATTTAGTGTATTGTGTGACAGTAACAGAAAGCCAACCACCACCCCTCCAAATCCCAGGAGTAGAATAGGATTGTAACAAAGACTTGTAGAGGCATAGACAGTATGTAAGGGTAGTCATTTACCATTGGTACACAGAGGCACATGACTCACTGTCTAGTGACTTAAATGTCTCAAGGAAGAACTAATTGGGATTGTTATCTTTTTCTAATCACTTGAAAAAAAAAGTATCCTAGGCAAACCAAGGGTGCTGCTCATAAGGTTTGCTAATTAGGACAAATTTAAACTATGAGATTTCTAGTTGAAAGTATCAGTGAGTTGTGTGTGGTGTGGGGAAAGGGCTAACTAGAGAAGTCAAAACCAACATGAAGCTTATAGGGAAATATCTCATTAACCTACCAATGTGCTCTTTAAAATAATATTGGTCTGTTTGCATTAAAAGATAATTTACTTCTTTGAGATAGGATTTCATGTAGCCCAGGCTAGCCTTCTGTCTTCACCTTCTAAATGCTGGGGTTACCAGCATGCACTTTTATACTTGGATGGTAAAAAATGGAAACAGAAAAACATTAAATTAAATGAAGACAATTTTGAGATAGATTTGGAAAGTCTCTATTAGGCACTTTGGTTTATGTTATTTTGTTCTTGAAAGAAAAAAAAAATGAAAACCCAAACTCATATATGGCTGGTCAGCATCCACTCTGTGTCCTAGAAGCTGCACACTGCTGGCTACCTGTCTTCTCTCAGAGGTACCACCTCCTGCCTGAGCCACGGACGTCAGACTTCCTCTTTAAGGGCACAGAGTCTTTCTTTCAAAGTCTATGGCAAAGTTCAGTGCACAGATAAAAGCAGACTGCTTTAGTTGGAGAAGAGGCTGGAGCCACATCCCTGCTTGCTCAGCCACTTCCACTATCACTAATTAATTAGTTAATTAATGAGTCTATTCATCAATTCAATACTATGAACTGAAATTTGGCCCAGAATCCATCAACAGTGTAATTCCAGATCAGGCTGCCTGGCTTAAATAGCATGTCTTTATAATCTCCGTCCAACAAGTTAATAGAATTAATTTTCTGAGGATCTGATCTGACCACATCCTTCTCAGAACAGTCAGGGCTCGAGCTGCTTATCTTCTCGCTCACATTGCATCTCCTCATGTCCTTCAGAGCTTTTCCAGGCAGCGTTTTCCATGTACCCTTTTGATGCTACGAGCTGAGCACCACAGACATCTCCACACAATGGGCATTCCTGTCCACTCACTTCTGGTTGTTGTTTGCCCAGACGCCCCTGCTTCTCCTCCTCACTGTGCTATTTTACTCCTTTATGTAAACGTTACCCCTTCTGCTAACTCTCCTCTGACTCCCACTGCCTTCCTTCCCCAGGCTGTATGACCCATGGTCTGTCCATGCTGCTGTTCCTCAGAGGCAGATATCTCACTTTGTTGATCTTATCATCGCTGGTGTCTAAAAGTCATCAATATACCAATGATTAGTCTTATGGTTTGAATATGAAATGTCCCAGACTTGTGTTCTGGGAACTTGGTTGTAGCTAACGGGTTTGGGGGAAGTGATGAGATCATGGGGCCTCTGAACTGATCGATGGATTGATTCCTTGGTAGATTCATAAGATAGTTGGGGAAAGCAGGTCTTGGGGCATACCTCAGAAAGACACTTCTTGTCCTCGCTTCTTGTTCAAGCAAGCGGCTTTCTTCAGTCATGTGTTCCCTGCTGTGCTGTGCAGCCTCTGCTCAGGCCCAGTGTCAATCATAGACTGAAACCTCCAGAACTCTGAGCCAGAATGCTTCCTGCTTTCACCTGTTTCTTTCAAGTACTCTTCCCGAAGACGAAAGGCTTAATTAATACAATTAGGAATATTAAATTGGTCATATGTATGTGTGCATGTGTGTATGAATGCAAGCATTCATGCATGTAGGTATGTATGAATGCATGTTTGTGCATATGAGTAGGCATGCATGCATGTATGAATGTGTGTATGTATCCATGCAGTCATGCATGTATAAACGTATGTACTTATGTATAAGTAGGAATGGATGCATGCATATATATGTACGCATGTATGTACGCGTGTATGTATGTGTGTATGTATGTATGTGTGTGTGTATGCACGTATAGTTTTAATACAGAGCTTGCTACGTAACACTGGCCGGCTTCAAGTTCATAGTCCTGGGATTCAAGCTGAGCCTCCTGACTACTGGGACTATCGGCACGCACCGATATTATTTCAGTAGACCAACTCCAATTACTGTGTGTTAGTTGTCTTATATGCAGTTTTAAAAATATCATCTTGTCTACATTCTGTGCCTGATTGACTAGTTATGTCTGCTTCAGACCAGAGTTTGGGGAGTGAAGGCATGCTTGCTGTATTTCTTTCTTTCTTTCTCGCAGTACAAGCATAATAATATTTGAACTAATGCATTTTTTTAAAGAAATGAATGGATATTTTACTTTAAAGTTATGAAATTTCAGCTTCTAGTAGTTAGGATCAAGCTTACCTCGAGTTTATCAAACATTTGCTGTTTTGATTTTCCTGAGTCTGAGGACATACCACCTTAAATGTGCCCTGTCTGGACTTAATTTTCCCAAGTGGTATTGTTATTGCACTTTGGAACCAAACTAATGTTCCAGCATATGTAGGCTGGCAGGTATAATAGTCACACCAGTAAAGAAAATGGGCTTGCCTGGGAGCAGTAGTGAGTGGTCTGTGGAAATCGCTGGTGCTACTTGCTGGACACTCATTTGGATGGACCAAGCCAGGAATGGCCAGTAGTGTGTGCTAGTACTGACACTCGGACACTCTGGAGAGATCTGAGACACACCTTGGGTCCTATGAGCTTTAGGGAAAACAGTCTCTGAGGAAGACAGCTGTTTAGAAGTAGCTGCCAGAGGAAAAACTCTTCTGTCACCTACTTCAGAGAATTCAATTAGTATCTTACCAGTTGTGTGACATAAAAGGGACGTTTTGCCCAAAGTGGCGATCTGAAGAGCCTGCTTTGAGAACACAGAGCACTGAGGTCCCAGGCTGGTTCCAAGTCTCCCTAAGCCATTTGACTGATGGAGTCTGAGCGGTTGGCTCCTTGTTAGCAGCAAGGAGCAGGATGCAGGTAAGGAAGTGATTGTACTGTGGTGATCTCTAGACTTCCTTGGGGAAAGAAGGGTCATCAGTGTTCAAAAATGGAAGTCCGACATGGCAGGTGGTACCTGCTGTCACCTGACTAACGGCTATTTGATGTTTGTAATATTGAAGGTGTCAAATCATCCTGAAGAGTTGAGAGCAGGACTGAGCTGGTCTTAGCTGGAGATATCTGCCCCTTGTCTAAACCCCTATTGCTTGGAGTCCTTCCTGATGCCAGAACCTACACAGTCAGAACCTTCCCAGCTGCCAAGTGCATGTGCTTCCTCCATCAGCTCCCCACGGGCAGCAACGCAGCTCTTCTCGGAGTGCTCAGTCCTGATCATGAACCATCTGCCCCAGCTTCTTCCTAGGTTGCAGGTTTATCCGGAGAATTCTGCAAATTCCGCACCTCTTTGATCTCTCCACTGATCACACACACACACACACACACACACACACACACACACACACACGTCAGGACAATGGAGGTCTCTCTAATGGTAAACTCTCCTGGGCCAGACTCCTTTGAAATGTGTGATGTCAGCAGTGTTTCTGAGGCAGCATTACTGCTGACTAAGCAGAAAGCCTTCTGGAAATCTCTTTGAGTCGTCCGGCTGTTATCCCATTCTCCGCTTCTCTTCTCACAGAGACAGAATCTAATCTCCAAAGAAGGATGGTCTGCAAATGTTCTCTGGGCCTTTGTTATCAACGGCTTCACCAGCTGCTGCTGCTGCTGTGTTCTCCATTTTCTCGACTCTGGCAGATGCCTTTTAAAAAATCTATTTATTTATTTATTAATTATCATTTTTATAAATATGCAAATATGAGGGTGGCCAGGAGGGTCCTGGAATTTTTCAGTGCAAATAGTAACTGACAGGGCCTAATCCCCCTCGTTCCAGGTGGGCAGAATGGCCTCCAGGCGCTCTGGTCACTCACCTTATTTGCATGGCTGCCTCCTGGCAGCTCAGACACAGCTGAGGGAGTGAGTGTCTAAGGAAGTTGAACTGTTTGTGTATTAACTGGCCATTAAGACAACAGCTCTGTGTATTACTTGTTCAGATCTTGCTTATTTTCCTATTAGCTTGTGGGATTTTTTGTTTGTTTGTTTGGTTGGTTTTGTTTTCGTATAGTTTGTCTTGAATAGGTATGGCCTACTGGTCAGTTTCCTGTTTTGGAGAGGGTTCTTTCTGTTTGTTTGTTTGTTTGTTTGTTTAGTTTGTTTTTGACAGAGTCTCATATAGTTCAGGCTGGCCTTGAACTCATTCTGTAGCTGAGAATGACTTTGAACTCCTGACCACCTGCCCCTCCCCTGGGCTTGCAGGTGTGGACTGCTATGTTTAATTTATGTGGTACAGAGGATTGAAGCCTGTTAGGCCACACATGTTAGGCAGCCACTCTACTAACTGAGCTACAACCCACCCCCAGTGTTCTGTTTTCATAAATAATGTTTCCCTGGAATATGTCCCCTGGCTGATGTGTTACCTTTGGCCGCTTTCTCTGCTCTTAGCCAGGGATGGCCAGTCTGCTAGAGAGTGCACTGTGTAAACACTGACACAAGAAGGAAATGCTTGACACCTCTGTGCCTTCGAGGTTTGACCCTTTCTAGAAACACACACAGCACAAGCACCAGAACATTCTACTCCACACGCCTGTCAGATTGTCACAGAGAATAATTCGTGAAAAACTAACAAGGAACTAGGTGTGTATGAACATGTTTGCAGCAGTGCCTGTCAAGTTTCCAAAACTGCAATTTTTCACTAAAACAAAAAAAGGACTTTTTTTTTTCTGGATATAGTGGGATGGTTCTTACAGGACTCCAAGTAGTTCTAAACTTCTAAAATATGAAGTTGAGGGGGAAATGCAAGTTCATGAATGAAACAAACAGTATCAACATGCCACTTATGTAAATTTGAAATTATGAAAATGTATTCTACTCAGTTGTGAATTAAGGGTAATATACAAACTAGACAATACTACAGAGGCCAGGCCAGGTGTGAGGAACCAGGTAGAAGGAATACCATGTTTCCCTAGGACTCTTGTTTCAGGACACAGACATAAAAATCTGTATCTCAACCGTTTTCACAGGATACAGAGAACCCAGGAAGTGGGTCCCTCATCTATAGCCCACTGCCTTTTATGCCGTTTCGGCTGGGAGCCAATGATCTGCTGCGCAGAAATATTTTGCTTGCTACCGCAGAATTCTAAACACCTGTGTTTGTTTGCTGACGCACTGGGTCTCTTCCAGGTGTCAGCTCAATTACCTGGACCCTGCGTAGAATAAATGTGTGTCTTAGTTAGGGTTTTATTGCTGGGAAGAGACACTATGACCATGGAGACTCTCATAAAGGAAAATACTTAATTAGAGCTGGCTTACAGTTTCAGAGGATTGCCATCATATGCAGGCAGACATGGTGCTGGAGATGCTGAGAGTTCTACCTCTTTCTTGATCAGCAGGCAGTAGAGATCTGTTGGTTTAAACTTTTGAGACCTCAAAGCCTGTCATCCCCTTGTGACACACTTCCTCCAACAAAGCCGCACCCACAACAAGGCCACACCTCCAAATAGTGCCACTCTCTATGAGCCTGTGGGGGCCATTTTTATTCAAACCACTACATGCAGGCAGAATACATAAGCACCAAATTCTTCTGGGAAGAAACAATAGAGAGGGATTCAGAAGGCATTCTACTGGGTTGTAACAGCATCTGGGTTTCATCACTTTAAAGCATAGGACACAAGTGTGAAAAGATGTTCTGATTTGATTAAGCGCTGTGTGAGTCCGAAGACCAGAAGAAAGGTACAGAGCAGAAAAGAATCAGTTTCTTGCCAGGAAGCAAGAAAGGCTGAATATGATGGTGCATGCCTGCTAATCCCACAGTCAGGGGTCAGAGGCGGGACTGAGAGCTTGAGGTGGGTTTTAGACCAACTTGCGCTGCATAATGTGACCCTGTCTCAAAAAAAAAGAAAAATGTGTATGGGTTGATGGAGAATACTGTAGGATCCGGTCTAGGTTCATTTGCCTACTGTTCTATGTCAACTAATATTTAGTAGGCGCTATATGGAAATTAAGACACCCACCTTTTTTAGAGACGGCTTCAGAACCAGGTTTGAGAAAGATCAGAAAAAGCTGTTTCCTGTACATGGGATATGTTCTTCTAGCTGGGCTGCCTTGTTTGGCCTCAGTGGGAGAAAATGGGCCCAGCCTCACAGAGACTTGATGTGCCAGGGTGGGGAGATACCCAAGAGGTCCCCACCCACTCAGGGGAGAAGGGGAGGGGGAGGAGGAAGGATTGTGAGGGGCTGACTGGAAGGGGGGGCAGTAAGTGAGATGTAAAGTGAGTAGCCAGAAGCCAGGATAGCTTCAGAGATCTAGTGGATATCCAGTTAATAACTTATGACCCTCCAGTCTTCCCTTTAATTTCAAATGGGAGGTCTTAGTCATTTTATATTGCTATAATAAAATACTTGAGACTGGGTAATGTATAAAAAATAGAAGTTATTGAGCTCAGGGTTTGGAAGCACAGCATGCACGACAGGGAGATCTTACTTCATAACGAAGTCCAACGGCCCATCACTCTATAGGTAAATAGTATATTTCTAATAGTAGAACCTTGAAGCTCCAGTCACCTCCCCAATGCCTCAAGAGGTTAGTCTATGTTATTACAGTTACTACATGGGGTCACATTTTAACACAGGGCATTTGAGGAATGAATTCAAATCACAGCATCTGAATTCATGGTCTTCTCTTCAATTCTGAGATGTACTAGGTATCCCAAGAACACCACAGCTGGCTGAGAGCAAGAATACCACATCGTGAAAAGCACCCCACAGTCACTTGATTAAGTATCTTGATGTGAAAGCACCTTGTGTACTGGTGGGCTCGCTGCAAGCTTCCTCCCCCCACTCTTGGTATTGGGGTAACAGGGGTACCCCACCAAGCTCTGCTCTCTTTTGATGTTTTGTTTCTGTGAGGAAGAGCTTCCCTATGTCACTCTGACTGACCTGGAACTCACTGTGTAGAATAGTCTGGCCCCAAACTTGTAGCAATCCTCCTGCTTCTGCCTCTGTTTCCTGGGTGATTTATAGACACATAACAGTGGCATTTATAATTTCATTTTTATTCATTCTTAATTAGTGTCAGGTCTGTTCATATCTGTCTGGGCTACTTACTGGCAAAGCTTTGGCCTCATCTTTATTGGCTACCTTAGAATTGAGCACAATATTCTCTGTATTGTGGGACTAGAGATATGACGTATTAGTCAGGGTTCTCTAGAATCTCAGAACTTGTAGAATGTCTCTCTCTATATTAAGAGAGTTTATTGTGATGACTTACAGTCTGTAATCCAACTAACCTAACAATGGTCAGTTGTGAATGGGAAGTCCAAGAATCTAGTAGTTGCTCAGCCCATGAGGCTGGGTGTTTCAGCTGGTCTTCTGTAGAAGCAGGTTCCAACAGATGTACTGACAAGTAAGTGCAAGCAGGCAAAGAAGAACAAATTTTCCTTCTTCCAATGTCCTTACATAGGTCTCCAGCAGAAGGTGTGGCCCAGATTAAGGTATGTACCACCACACCTGGATCTGGGACTTGTTTTGTCCCAGGCTGACCTTGAACTCAGAGATATCCTTGCCTCATTCTCCTGGGATTAAAGGCGTGTACTACCTTGTCTGGGCCTAAGCTTTTCATGGCCACTATGCCTCAAGATCTCCATGCCAAGATCCAGGTCAGAAACTTTTGTTTCTATGCCACTATGCTTCAAGATCTGAATCACAGGTGTGTCCTCCAATTCTGGATAGTAGTTCATTCCAGATATAGTCAAGTTGACAACCAGGAATAGCTGTTACAAGATGCCATGAAGTATGCTATGTAAGACGGAAAGATGGATGTAAGGTTACTTACGAAAGGCACAATGTCCATCATTGCTATCCTAGGACCTAGGAAAGCCAGAATGTGGAATCTAGACCCAAATCAGATAAGCATGTGATGACACTGGCAGGGGTCCTTGATCATACAGCGATCCCGTTGTCCTTCTAAGGAGAACACAAGCCATCCTCCCTAAATATAGGCCATCAGGCAGCTCCAGGGCCTATGCCAGTTCTGAGCCAGCAATTGCCCATCCTCCTTTCTAAGCCTCTGTGTGACTTATCTCTTGTTGACAAGTGTCTGGCTAAAAATGGCTCTGGATTTATCAGTGAGAATGGGGATAAGAAAAAACTTTGCCGAGCAGGCATTTCCAGCCCTACTCACCATATTCCATTGGCCAGGCACCTTGGAACGACCCTGAGAAAATCCAGAGGTCTCATCCATGCCCTGTGCATCCAGAGAGCCAAGACTGATCTACCATCTGTGTGACAGCTGGACATGTTCACAGGGTTAAAGTGTGGTTTTCCTCCATTTTAGAAAAAGAAGCAGTATTTAATCTCATCAAGAAGCTATGTGCCCATTTCTGTTTCATCTCTCACACACTGACAGAGCCTTCCTTGACACAGCCTAATTGGGGATATGAACGAAGTCATGCTTTGCTTAATTTGGGTGAGCCTGGAGCTGCTCACTATATTGCTCAAATTAGCTTGGATCTTAGGAAAACTAGGGGAGTAGATGCACCCCCAATGCTGTGCTAGTTATCTCCAGAAGATGGGATGGGAGACTTATTACTTCCTTATATTGTTCTGTATTAGTCGAATTTGGGGGCAAGCTTGGGTTATTTGATAATAGATAAATTATACGTCCATTCTTAGAAAGGTCCAGAATGATAAGGCCCTTCTGTGTTCTCCAGATATGTTGCTTCAGGCAGCCCAATCCCCGTGGAATTCTTCCTGCTCTAAGGGACCATCACAGCTCAGGCCCAGGTCTCCAGAGTCAAACCAATTAGACCCCTCCTATGAAGCAGAAGGACCATCTTGCCTTCTTATATTCATCTTTCATGGTGTTTGTGGTTGATTTTAGTATTTCTGAGTAACTTATTTTCAAATATTCAATAGTATGAGTACACTCTTCTCATGAATCAAAATTCTCTGTCTTCTCTCTCCATTCCCAGATAGAACTGATTTCATTAGTAGATGGATTTCCTTCTAGATGTTGTTTTGTTTCCTTCTAGAACTTTCTGTTGTGCACATGCTCACATGTACCCAAAGGCACACACAGTGGTGCCTCCTTTTGCTCTCTTCCCAGATGTCATAAAATACCTTATTTTGGGGCCCTAGAACTACATATATTTTTAGCTCAGTAATCGATCTTGAAGGTCTATATATTCAGTGTCTTTCTCTTTTAAGGTGTCATGCAGTGCTTTAAAGTAGAGTCAGTACTTGTCAGTGGTTAGATATTCAGATGCTTTCCCATATTTCACTGTTACAAGAAGTGAGCATCTTTGGTATGGCTTCATGTGTGTGAGGTATTTCTTACAGGTAGCTATAGGGAGAAAAATTACTGCATCAGATAGTCTGGGACTCTTCATTTTTTTTACTAGGCACTAATTGCCAGGTTGCTCTTCATAACAGCCCTCCTAGCTGTTTACAGGTTCCATAGCATTATGTTGGCACACCTGACCAAATCCAGATAATAACAAACTTTGAACTTTTGCCAGTCTGACGTGATGTGTAGTGTTGTTTTAATGTTTTATTTGATTATTACTATGATTGAATATATTTTATTAAGTTTATTTCCATTTTCTCTTGTAATAATTGCCTATATTTACTTTTTTCTTTTTCTCTGTGTGTGGGAGGGTTGTATAGATGCTTAAAATATTTTAGATAATAATCCTTAGTCACTCAGATATAGTATAAAAATTATTCTTAAGGTTTTGAATTTTTTAGCTGTATGAGTAATGTCTTTTATGCTTTAGAGAAGTGTTGTTTGAAGTGAAGTCAAACCTATCCATTATTCCAAGTATTAGTTTCTATTCACCCAAAAATGTTTGTAGATTCACATTATATTTTTTGTCACAACTACTTCTGCTTGCTTCATATTGGTAATCTGATAAAAATACATGTATAAAATTGTAGAAAGAAAAAACAAAAACCCAAACACCCACATTTTATGCATATATGAAATTATCAAAAAAGAAAGACAAATAAAAGAATATGCATGCAAGAAAACACAGCTACGTCACCAAGAAGTCCTACCCCAGCCTGAGCTATGACTTTATAAAGCTCTGTTTCTTGAGTCTCCCTGTCAGGTAACCTTTGACCTCCTCTATACTCCAGCACCGCCTAGAAACACACGGGGCAGACTAGAGGCGGTGAATGGCTGTAACTTCCAAGGAAAGCCTAATGACCTTCTCATCCTCACCCTTTCCTTCTGGAGGGAATGTGGGACTGTTAATAGGCTCCATCTTGTGAGAGTCTTGTGTGGGTAATCTCAAGATGGGTATGGCATGCCATGCCCTGGAGACAGTGTCCCACAACACCAAGATAGCTGCCTGACTTAATCTTCACTTTCAGGGAGACAGTCCTTCCTCCTGGTGTGATGCAAGACTAAAAGACATATTGATACCTCTTTCCTATGAATATGGACTTCTTCAGAAAGTCTCTGTAGGTATAACCAAGCTAAGATGAAGTATACCACAGTAAAACTCTTCCTGTCTTGAATTTGTTTTTTGTTTCTGTGACCAAATGACTTGGAAAAAAAATCAATTTAAAGAAGAAAGAATATATTTGGCCCAGCATTCCAGGCTAAAGTGTATCAGTGCAGTGATGCCGAGGTGGTGGGGACTCAAGGCAGCAGCTCAAAGTCACACTGCATCCGAAGTGAAGAATGCAGAGCAGTGAATTACTGGATGCTTCTGAGTGCCTAGTCTGCTCTCTGTGTTCTTATATAAGCCAGGATTCCCTGAACAGGGAATAGTGTCGCTCACAGTGGGTAGGTCTTCTTATAATCAAAATAACCCACCAGAGACAGGCCCACAACCAAACCAATCTAGATAATCCCTCATTGAGTCTCATTTCCCAGGTGATTCTAGACTGTGTCAGTTTAACAATTGAAACCAACCAGCATCACATATCCTAAGTTCAGGGTCTGTATCCTGATTTTCAACTGTGGAATGTGGACACAGGCCTTCCATGTGTGCCTACACTGGCAAGTGTGCACAGACACATGCACACACATGCACATACATGCACCACACAGGCATGTGCACATGCATGCATACACACTCACTCGCATGCACACTTGTTCATACATCACACACATGCACCACACACACACACATGTGCGTGCCCACATTCACATGCTCACATACAATTTTTAAAAGCAAAGAGAGAATGCTTGGACTCCTCTTCCCCCCACCCCTTTCCTAGCATATTTGATTTGTAACACTCATCATTTTACATGTTCTGTAATTTATTTACTTAGTTTTTGTCCCTCATCCTTCTGTAAAACTGAAGCTCTGTGGAGAAGCCCATGCATCCAAATGAGGGCGTGGAATGTGACAGACACTGAACAAACACTGCGTGTGTGGACAGACAGGGACCGCCTCACCCTTTGGCGAAGCTTTGCAGGTGTGAGGGATGCTAACATGCTGGGTGTCACTTTTCTCCCTCTAGGTTTGATAAGAACAAGGTGCCAGAGGGAAACTGAGGGAATTCTCTGCTTCTGAGGCAGACTGCCCATCCCAGTCAACAGAGCAGGTGTCTCTCATCTAGCCCACATGATCTGGGGAATGAATTTAGGATGGATTTGTGATTATCAAAGAAAAGGAACCCAATGGCATGAGAACCCCCAGGCTTGCCATTTGAACTGTGTCGCTAAACATGTCTTGGTACTATTCTGGGCTCTTACATCTGAAGATAAAGTGAAAACCATTTTATTTTCAAAGTGAATTCATTGAGGCCTGGGGTTCTAACCATTCATCTGAACATCCTGTCCCAACTCAGCCACCTCAGGTGAGGGAGTGCATTTATTTTCGCCTTTGTCTCTGTGTGGTGTTCTACAGTTTTGTCTCTTTTAAAGACATTGGGATGTCCTGAGGGAGTGAAGAAAATGACAGGGACATATTTGAGGTTTGACTTCAACACTCACCATCTGACAGCACATGTGCCTAGCAGCAGTGACTTTGCAGACTGGTATGCAAGGGGTTACTGATCAGAAGTCATGAATGTCTAGGACCTATGCTTATTGACTGGTGAATAAGAAGAACATTCAAGAAGTGTCCCACTTAGGGAAACCCCACAGCCCAGGACCAGCCTATGTTGGAGTCTGCATGGGTGCCTGAACAGAAGCTACCCACAAGAGTGGTTCAAAATATAAGTGTCATTGTTGGAGGTCTTAGAGTGGGTGTCAGTGGATAATGAACATTTTTTTTTTACTAGTGAATATATTTCAACAATATTTTATTTTGTTTTATTTATATCATAATTGTTATTCCACATTATTTGAATCAACCCCTTAAATCAGTGTGTCAAAGACCTAGAAGCAGGACGGGTCCTCTGGTAGCCCTACTTGATCTCACACTGGCCCACACTGATTCCTTAAGTGGTTTCACAGGATTTGAACAAAAGGACTCCACGTGGACCTCTAAATTAATGGTTTAATACTTGGCTGTTCACCAGAAAGCATTCCTTTTTCTTGTATTCCTTCTTATTAAAGCCTTGAAATGATTGCATTTTTTCAGTACAGAGAGAGCTGGGTTCTAATAGGCTGTCCACCTCACAGATAAGAAAAGAAGCTTTGAAACCCTTTGCTCCATATTAGTATCCACAGGGCATTTGTTCTGCAGACCAGTAGCTGCCCTCTGGAAATGGAGGAAACCCACAGTAGCTCCTTCCCCTTTCTGCTTCCTCCTGAGGTAGGAGGAAGCTCCCCACAAAGCAAAGTCAACAAGATTTTCTCTCTCAGGAAGTTGAATGTGGGATTAACTGGAATGTAGCTGGAGTTGTAATATGTAGATGCAGAAGGCAAGAAACAACCATCTCTGATCAGTAGCATGGGCCAATGTAGGCCAGAGACTGGTTAGGCAGTCAGTCCCAGAGAGACACAAAGAGAGACACAAAGAGAGACAGGAAGAAAACCCCCAACCACCCTTACGCCCTGCTCTTGATAGCTTTAATTCCTTTCTGAGCTGTGATCTCAGATTGGGGGAACCATAGGACATCCACTTATTTTAACCTTGCTCTAGGTCATTTGCACTTAGTGGAAATCAGAGTCCCAGCAGGTGAAAGATCCAGAGATCAAGGCCAAATAGCCAGTACCAGCCCTTTTCTGCATAAGATCCCACCATTGATAGCTCCTGCCACCCTGGCAGAAGGGCTCCTCCATTCACAAAAGCTGTCACCAAGCCGCTGAGTTGGCTATGCTTTCACAAGGGTTGGGTGGGGATGGAGAGCAGCCTGTTACAGTGATGCAGCAGGGACTCTGGGGTGTGATGTGCTTCTTCTAATGCAGCTTCTTTGACTGTAAACACTTCACAAATATGTGTGGAGCTGGGAAGGACACCTTCATTTCACATAAACAGCAACACTAGGCTGCATCACCTCTGTAATTGGGGGAGTCTGAAGAGGTGTTTGTTGGTATTTATTAATAATTATCCACCACACATCCCCAGTCTTCTGGGAATCTCACAGGCAGCGTGCTGGGAAGGCACAGGTGTGAAGTGGAAGACTGAAAGGAAGAAAGGGCTGTAAGACTTGACAGATTCCCTCAATAGAAACCAGAAGAGTATAGTGGTAGGTTGATTGCTTTATGTGCTAGGCCTGCTTATTGCTGAGATCTTGCTTTGCTCTCCTCTGGGCTCCCCAGGCCTTGTGATATGGGTGGAAATAATTCAGATGAGAAACACAGAGCATAATACACAGATAGAAGACGTATATTAAATATATTAAAAATAAAGTGGGGTACAGTCAAGGACTGAGGATGGGCAATGACTAAAGGGACCACCGAAGGGGAAAACATTGTCACAGGATATCAGTGGACATCAGCCAGGGATCAATGCAGGGGGGAATGCTCTCACCAGATAAGAAGGGACTGTTTTGTCAACCTACAATTCTTAAGTTTGGGGAAACAGACTGTTTGTTCCTGTGTAGGATTATCTTGTCTCAGTGATGGAGATGCCCATTCAGATAAACTCTTAAAGGGGAGTGGGCAACGATATGTTTTTGTTCCTGGTCAGAACACCTCCTGTTATATACTCATAAGGTTTGGGCTCCTGGAGTCAGGTTTAGATAGTATCTTAGTTAGGGTTTCATTGCTTTGAAGAGACACCATGATCAAGGCAACTCTTATACAGGAAAAACATTTTATTAAAACTCTTTTAAAGGAAAACTGGCTTTCAGTTTCAGAGGTTAATCCATTATCATCATGGTAGGAAGCATGGCAGCGTGCAGGCAGACATGATGGTGGAGCTGAGAGTTCTACATATTGATCCAAAGGCAGCCAGGAGGGACTGGAATTCCATACTGGGTGGAGCTTAAGCATAAGAGCCCTCAAAGCCCACCCACACAATGACTTCCTCCAACAAGGCCACACCTACTTAAACAAGGCCATACCTACTTGAACAAGGCCACACCTAGTAGTGCCATTTCCTGTCAGCCAAGTATTTATAGACATGAGTCTGTGGGGATCATACCTCTTCAAACCACCATAAATAGTAATCAATTATTGACCTTCTGGGCAGTTCAAGATATCCATTTCTTCTCAGGGATTTTATCTACGTTTTTGCATGTATTGGAATGTACACAAAGGGGCCTGTGGAGGTCAGAAGAGGGTGTTAGATTCCCTGGAGATGGAGCTATATGGAGCTACCTGATGGATTCTGAAAAAGCAGCAAGTACCCCTAACCCCCGAGCCATCTCTCCAGCCCTACAGTCTTAAAGTTTTAAACAGAAAATTCCAGAAATATACTGTTGCTGCAGGCAATTAATCCTGCTCAAATCACCCAGTGGAAGTGGTGTTGTAGAGTGAAAAATTATAGATTCTGGGTATATAGAATTCTTTTTAGACATATAAAATATTCTTTAGGCTTTCTTTATAAATACATGGAGAAACCGAGGCTTGAAGCAAGTTAGGAATGTGGAAAGACCAGTCACCATTACTGGAACTGGCCTATCTGCAAAGAGAAAGGAAAGAATGCAAGTGAACTAGGTGGAACCAAGCTGGGAACCGCAGTGACAGGGCAAGGCCGAAGTAACAGGACAGGACCACATTCTTGAGAAAGATAAGCGTACAGAGAGCTTTCACCTGACCCTGACCCATGTAGGTTGGGTTCCTTTGGAATGTTCCACTATTTTTATGTTATGCCACCTCAACAACCCCTCATTCCCCTCTCCATTCCTTGGTTTGTGGTTTTTCCCCTTAAAAACCCCTCTCAAACTGGCTGTCGGGGTCAATTCAGCTCCTGCGTGGGCATACGAATTGACTGGCAGCTAGTTGTCACGCCCTAATAAATCTCGCAATTGCTCAGGTACATGGTGTCTCGAGCAGATTACTGGGTGGTCTTGACTTTCTGAGACTTGAGAGAGGGTCTCTCCTCTGCGGAGGTCTTCAGTGTGAGTTCCTCACTACCATGTTCTGGGTTCCTGAATAAAACACAGACACACACACACACAGACACAGACACACACACACACAGACACACACACACACACACAGCCTTAAATTTTAACATGCCTTAAACAGCTCAATGGTTGGGCCACCCTAAATTTCCACATGGCTAACACTTCACTTCCAATACTTCTGAGTTATTGCTTACTAAAATCTATATTCCATCTTTGCTGCCCTAGACCCAGTCACGGGACTGCCCTTCCACAGCCCTTACAGGATTGCTATGTTCTCTCTTCTGCAGCTTTCAAGCCTGGACCTTATTCCCTCCCCACCTGAAGGACTGTGAATGGCAGCCTAGTTGAGCAAAGGCTAGAAACCCCAATGACCCTGAAGGGACAGAAGGCATTTTGCCCTGCTCCTGGGCACCTGGCTCCTGTCACATAGCAACAACGCCCTACAACCCTTCATAGATTTGTGGCTATCAGTCATGAAAGGTTTTCACGTGCAGCTTGTAACAGATCACAGCAGACCAGACAGTTCCATGAGGGGAGGTTTATTGAGAGAGAGAGAGAGAGAGAGAGAGAGAGAGAGAGAGAGAGAGAGAGA